>NC_051065.1:52789844-53112344 GCF_004664715.2 Peromyscus leucopus | reverse complement strand
GACAGCCGCTCTAGAGGCCCGGGGTCTCCTGGACCAGAAAGTGCTGACCCTGCTAAGGCCACCTGCCTCCGAGCAGCCTCCTGACTGGGCCAAAGGGAGGACTGGGGGTCCCTGGGGACAGCTAGAGCTTCCTGGGGGGAATATGTCCTGTAAGACACAGGGATCTTTCCTACCAGACCTCCATAACTGCCCCCAAGACACCCTGGGGATCTGTTACATAGGAGTCACCTTATCCCATTTTAGAACCTAGGCCGGTCTCCCTGGGGACAGAGGACAAGCAAGTGAACAGGATGGCACTCTTCTCCTGCGACCTCTTGCATTCCACACAGGTGACAAGGACTCGGGTCAGTCAGCTCACGGTCAGAGGACTACTGAGCTCTGTCCCCTCCATGTCCACAGACAGTAAGCACATACACGTTGACTGTATGTGCTGGAAGTTTTGAAAGCACTGAGCAAAGTCAAGCAATACAATGCATTTGAAACTGGGCTTCTGCACTGGCCTCGGCCGCAGCCGGGCCATTTAAGGAGGGGACCAGGGTTGCCCCGGCACAGCTTACGTACCAAAGAGCCGGATGACACCATCAGCCGCCCCTGTGACCAGCAGGTTCCCATTGTGGTTGAAAGCTGTGCAGTTGATGGCGATGGGTTCTGGGTCCAGTGAGAACTGAAGCTATGGACACAAGCAAGAGCACCATGAGCAGGCCAGGCCAGCGCAGGCCTGCTCTGAAGAAAGTGATCTGCGCCTCGTGAAAGCACATGACTGCCTGGTGTGCTCTCTTGAGAGGTAACGTCATTGGCCTATAGACTCTCTAGTTTCTGTGCTGAGGCAATAATCCAGGCCAGGGCAGTTACGAGTGACCCACATCTCAGCTGCCCATGCCTCCCTTCCTCAAGTGGACTCCAAGCTAAGTCTTCCTGAACATTCCTGGTGCCGTGAGGAACTAACAGTACAACTACAGGCAGTCCTGAGTGACAGAGGACACACACATCCTGAAGCTGCTCCAGGCCCTTCCTACAGAGGCCGGCATCTCCACAGGACCTAACAAAGTCACCTCAGAAGATGTAAATAGGGTCTACTAATCTGATAATAATGAGGAATACCATTTCCAAACATACAGAACCCTCCTAGGAATGAAACTGCAAGACCAATGTTAGATGATGTCATCCACACACGGGCACAGTGTTGAGCTGTAAACAAAGGGGTCCTCCAAAACCAAAGACAGGGGGAGCACAAGAGCCCTGTGGACTAGTGAATCCAATAGGCAAGGAACACTCAGAAGCCTGGAGCCCAAAGTGAACGGTCTGACCAAGCCCAGTGTTAAAAAATTCCCACACGCTGCTAAGACTTCAAAGAGCAACATCCTCTGTGCACGTCACAGAAAGTGCTAAGAAAACGCCCCTCTCTGCCAAGCACAACCACAGGCTGGTGTGGGTTTCCAACCAAACTCACAACCCCTGTGTAGTCTGAGGATGGACTTCAAAGTTTTCAGCTGTTGGTGGAGCCCCCGGCCACCTGGCAGAAGTGAAGGCAAATCTTCTTCAGAGAAATACGCCTCCCCCCAACAAGCCTCAGAGCATCCGCAAGGAGAAAGGGCCAGAGACGGGAACCTGAGGTGGAATTCACAGGACATGGGAAGATAATGGGGAGAAGCAGGCATCCAGGGAGCCGCAACTGGGTAGGATTACCGGAACACTGCAGAACTTTCAGTAGGTTTAACTGAAGGCCAGAGAGTGCGGGAAGAGGAGACGGTAGCATGACCAAGCCAGTGTGTAAGGATGGCGCTGCATTCTTGGAAATGAGAAGCAGGACTTGAATGTCCCCACAGGCTAACTTGAGGATCGGGGACAGTGGGCAGAACCTGCTCTGTTAAAGCTGAGGAAGTGATGTCACGAAGAAGGAAGCAAAGGAGAAGACAAGAGAGAGCCAGAGAAATGTTAACACTGGAAAGAGTGAGACTAAGAATTTTCCAGAACTGGTCAAAGACACAAATCATCTCGTGTAGGAAACGGAACAAATCCAAAGCTGCAATTTTATTTATTTATTGAGGTTGGAAATTTTATTTTATTATTGTTAATATTTTGTGAGGCAGGGTCTAGTATATTGGAGACTAACCTAGAGTTCCTGATCCTCCTGCCTCCACCTCCTAAGTGCTAAGTGTACAGACATGCACCACCACACCCAGTTAGAGCTTTTTTAAAACAAAAGCACTTTTTAGCTTAGAAAATTCACGCTGAGATACCCAGATCAGATCTTAAAACAGCCACTGAGGAGGGCGAACCACACTGAGAGTCGGCCTCTTTGTTTCGGCACAGGCTGCCAGAAGAGAAGACAGAGCCAGAGAGTTAGGGGGCGGACCCATTTCCAACCTGATACAGAATTCTAGAAAAATATGTACCCTGCGATTCCACACACATAGAGCTTGAAAGCCCGTGGGACAGAAACTATGGTGTGTGTGGGTGTCCACCCATGTGCCAGGGCACCTGTTAAACTCCTAGGAGACAGCCACTCCAAACTCAAGACAGGATATCTGTGAAAGGGGAAGGCAGCAGAGACCGGAAGGGCCCGTGAGTATAAGGACTGTTGGGGCCAACAAGAGGGCTCAGTGGGAAAAGGCGCTTGCCACCAATCCTGAGGACCTGAGTTCAATCACTGGGACCCACAAGGTGGAAGAGAACTGACTCCCACAGGTTGTTTTTTGGTACACGCACGCACGCACACACGCACACACACACGCGCACACACACACGCACACACACGCACGCGCACACACACACTTTAAATGTTCCTTAGCTAAAGGAAGTACTGGTGATGTGCTACCTCTAAGTGGGGAGCCCCCCGCCCTGCTTTCTCATTTTCCTACATTCTTGTCTAAGTATTCAATATTTAAGGAAAAACTGAAGTCCCTAAGTAAACTTAAGGCTTATGAATCCTACTAAGAACTTTGGAGGAGGACCACAGAATGCCAGTAGAGAAGACTCGGGACTAAGCTGGTATGGAGGACAGTGGTGGAGTCCCCAGAGGAGCCCTGCAGCTGCCCCACCAGGGGGTACTGGGGACAGGTTTAGAATAGGTCCCTAGAGACACGGGAAAATGGTCAGCTGGGAAGTAAGGTGACACTGTGATTGGGGGAGGAGGCTCTGGGGGGAACACCCAACATCTAAGTGGGGCACATTTGCCAGGGAGTGGATGTCAAGAATCCAGGGTGGTCTATAGGCTGAGAGGCCTGTGAGATGTTCCCAGTGGGCCCACGGCCTGTTTCCACAAGCAGAAGCACAAAGGTGCAGCCACGCAGCTAGAAATCGGTCCCTCTTAGACAGGGACCCTCGAGTGCTGGGGACACCAGGGCAAGGTGGGCATTGTAAGCACTCCAGACTTCTAGGCATTGAAATGAGTCACTTCAAGGAGCACCACGCCCCAAGGAGCACCACGTCCCAAGGAGCACCACGCCCCAGGGAGCACCGTGCCCCAAGGAGCACCACGCCCCAAGCAGGTGAAGTAACATAACATCACTTCTCTCCAGGGCTACGGTAACAACCGCCAGCACTACTATTCTGGAGGAAACAGGTCCTCAGCTCCAGGGAGGGGGGCCATGGCTAGTCTCCCTGCCAGCTGTCACCTCTGTCCTTGGTACTTCTGGCTGCCCCCGTGAGCCCCATGCAGCTTTAGGTCTCTAGTGGGTGGGAGAAAGACTAGAGCCATCTCCTAAAACGTAGGCTATCTAGCCTGCTGGTGATTCTGGGTAACCTAAGTCTACGGCACAGCACTATTGCTCATAATCTGCCATAATCATAAGCTGGGGCATGATACTTTTCAGCATTTAAAACCTGGGAAAGTTCCCGAAAATCAAAATCCTCAGGTGAAAGCACTAGGAAGATAATAGTCCCCAGAAACTCGGGGAGTGTGGGCAGCGGCCTCCACACAGGGTGCCCTCCACAGGGCAGCATGCCCAGCCCCAGGAGACCCGCAGGCGGTCCTGTACCTGCTGCTTCATGGTTTTTGTGTCCCACAGCAGCAGCTTGCCAGGAACCTGGTTCATGCCTTTGCTGCCAATATCCAGGGCCGAGGCGTCCGCCTGGGAGGTGAGGCTCGGAGCTGCAGCTGAACAGACGAAAGAAGCCCCATTTGGGCTGCAGGCAAGAGACAGGATTCTGCAACACACACAGGCCGGGGCCGGCGGTCACTACCACAGGCCCTGAGGTGAATCCCACTCCAGGAGGTGGGGCTCCCAGAGCAACAGCAGCAACCTAAGGCCGTAGAGAACACGGGGCGGCTCCTGCTCACCTGGGCATGTCATCATTGATGTTGATTTCACAGAGGTTCTTCTTGGCTTCTGTATCATAAAGACGCACAGTCCCCACACCACTGCCCAGCAGGAGCTGGAAGGAGAAGAGGCAGGAGGCTGAGGAGGACAGCACAGGGGGCAGGGAGGACCACCACGGTGAGAGAGGCCAAGACTGTTCCTGGAAGGTGTGGCTCTGGACAGGCTGCATGGGCGAGCTCCTTACCCACTTATCCAGGCAGCCCGGAAACTCTGGCTACATTGGACCTCACTTAAGATGCCGTGAAGAGGGAGGGGCTGGAGAGATGGCTCACTGGTTAAGAGAACTGCTCTTCCAGAGGAGCCGGGTCTATTGCCAGCACCCAGACAGCTTTTTGCAACCATCTGAACTGCAGTCCCAGGCTCTGATGCCCTCTGCTGCCTCCTCAGGCACCAAACACAGATGTGGCGCACAGACATACATGCAGACAAAATATAAAGATTTTGTTTTGTTTTTTTGAGACAGGGTGTCTCTGTGTAGTCCTGGCTGTCCTAGAACCTGCTCTGTAGACCAGGCTGGCTTCAAACTCACAGAGATCCACCTACCTCTGCCTGCTGAGTGCTGGGATTAAAGGTGTGCACCGCCACCGTCCACCTGGTTAATTTTTTTTTTTTTTAAAGAATGTCATGAAGACATCAAAGCCAACTTGAACAGACACAAAACCACAGGTCATCTGCTTCAATCTAACTCCGGTCTGAGTGTACTGGCAGCCTGGTCCCCAGTATTTATTTGAGAAAGGGGCAGGGCACTGGAGAGGAGGGACTAAGCTGACGGTGATTAGGCCGGGGGGGGGGGGGGGGGGGGGGGGGGGGGGGGGGGGGGGGGGGGGGGGGGGACGGGACACTGCTGTCAGGTGAGATTAATGGTGGGCTCCAAGTGAGTATGCTCTCTCTCTTGAGGGTTGCTGAAAAGCGAGCTTTGCCCCGACTCCCTTCCTGGCTCGCCCTGGGATCTTTCCCTTTGACAGGAGCCACTGTTGTGGTGAAGGGAGCCTTCACCAGGATTGAGCAGAAGCTGGAACCATGTTCTTGAACCTACAGAACTGTGGGCTAGACAGACTTCTTTTCTTCATCAAATACCCAGCCTCAAGTATGTTGTTATGGCAACAGAAAGCAGTCTCCTGTGGTGTCTGGGAGAGGAGAATCATCCAGAAATACTCGGGCTGGTTACCTGAGAGCCTTTCCTCCCTCCTTTCAGTTTTAAGTCTCAGCTGTCCCAACCCTCCCTTCTCACTCCTACGCTCTCTCCCCTTCCGCAGGCCTGGCCCTGGCCCTGGCCGGTCTTGGGCTGCAGTGGCTGTTCTATTTGCCTTTACAGCTCTGGCTCCGTCAAGGCCTCAGAATACAGAGAGTATATAAGTATATACGCTCCCTGCCTCTGGGACCTTAGGACTCATTTGAGGAGAAGTACAGAAGAGAATAACAGAGATCTATGCCAGAGCAGCCCAGGTCTGGGGTACCCCAGGAACATTGGCTAGGCCATGGCCTCTGCACCCACTTGGGAAGTGGACACCAGTTCAGGGAACGCACTGAGATGAGCGTACTATGAGGACAACTCCTTCCTATGTTTCCCAGACATCTGGAAAAATCAGTGTCTGTCTCTTGGGCTGCAAGCAATCAATTTGAACTCCTCAGCTGCAAGCCCTCTCTCAAATAGAAAGTCCACTGGGAAAATGAGCCCTGGGCCACTCCCTGAGCCACTGGGCCTGTGGTGGGAACCACAGTCCTCTCACCGACATAAATCGCAGCTCTTTGTGCCGGGACGTAGGTCTCAGCAAGACAAGAGGGCATACTAATACCGTATCAAAAACACGGGTGTTGGGAGCGGGGAGGGTCAGAGATCCCCTGAGACAGACCAGCAGACAGGATCAAGTCTTCCACAGTCTCCAGAATAACTTCACGGTCACTCCAGGAGCCTGCTGAGGTATTCCTAGATCTGTGGTCCTGGCGCCCCAACTGGTGGCGGCCAGGGAGGAGACTCAGCTTACCTCAAGCTTGACCCGTCAAGAGCCTCCGTGACAGAACCTCGGAACACAGAACGCAGAGCAAGCTCGGTATGCAAAGTGTCACTTACCAGCCTGTCTCGCTTAGTGGCCCACTCCAGAGAGAGCAGCGGTGACTTAGAAATGGAGGATGCTTTGGTCTGCATGATGGGGTTGAAGGACCACACTTTGATGACCCCATCTACGTCTAAGCTGGCGACTCTCCTACCAGAGCAGTCCACTCTGTGACAGACAAAGGGCGGGGTTAGTGTCCTGGCCTCATCCTCTGAGGCCAACAATGATACCATCACTCTCCCAACTTTCCAACGGCATTAAAAACTAATGCTCAACACCTGCACTCAAAGGACACATGCAAACCACTCTAGAAACATTCATTCGTCCAAGAAACACGATCGGACACCAGAAACACGGCTCATCTTTCTGATAAAAGTAAGTAAAGATACTTACTGCATTAGCCTACTGAACTGACTCAGATCCCTGGAGCCCACGTAAGTGTGGAAGAACCAGTTCCCAAAAGCTGCCTTTGACCTCTATGTGCAAGCATACATTTACACACACACCAAGCACGCATACGCACAACAAGAAATATATAAATACACAAATGGAATACCAATACACACTGTGCCATACAAGGCTGTGCCGGGAACATGTGAGATGAACAACAGCAGAATGTGCCCTCGGGGAACCTGCCATCTGAGATTTGGGGCATCCCCATCAGGCTCCAAATCAACCCAAGAGCCAAGCACAGATCAGGGCTGTCCAAACATGAACTGTCTATGTCTTGAGGGCACATGCCCTTAGAGGCTGTTCTTCAAGGCCACGATTTCACTACGCCTACCTAAATACACACTTACACATGTTAAAATTTCCACACAAACACCAACACAAAGCAAACAAAACCGAATGGTCTGAGGGAGACCACTACAACAGTAGTGTCCAGTCCAGCAGGACTCCACTAACCCTCTCAAGGACACTTCCTGCCACCAACGTTCTCACACACTGCCTAAAATCCCAGCCTCCCCACCCCTGGGCCCACCTGCAGTGCATGATGGATGAATGGTGCTCCCCATACTCCTCCTGGCTCAGCACTATGAAGGGCTGCTCGGGGCGGCCTCCCTCAGAGCCTGCTGTGGACACCCGGGCCAGCGGTTCTACTGGCCCCGTGTGGAGTTCCAGGCAGGGCTCAGCTTCCGGGCCGCTGCCTTCCGGCTTCTTCTCTGTGCACTGTGACCAGCAAAGCAGGGACAGGTCAGCTTAGAAAGGGTCTCCTTCACCACAGGGACACACTAGATGACTACAGGCGGTCACTGCCACTTGAGGTCAGCTCGGAGCTTCGAGAGCTATGCACAGCTCCCCTAGGAGAGTAGGGTGCCTGCTTCCTGGAAACTGCAATCTCCTCAAGGCCCTGGTTGGGGAGAGGGCTGGCCTTGCCCTCTCTAATGGGACTCAGCATGACTGTGTCTTGGCGTAGTTCAGACAGAGGGTAGTGTCTCCCTCGTCAGGTTTACTATCACTGTGATGAAACACCATGACCAAAGCAAGTTGAGGAGCAAAGGGTTTATTTGGCTTCTGCTTCCACATCACTTTCCAAAATCAATAGAAGTCAGGACAGGAACTCAAACAGGGCAGGGTTCTGGAGGCAGGAGCTGATGCAGAGGCTGTGGAAGGGTACTGCTTACTGGCTTGCTCCCCATGGCTTGCACAACCTGCTTTCTTATAGAACCCAGGACCACCAGCCCAGGGATGGCACCACCCACAATGGGCTGGACCCTCCCACATCAATCACTAATTAAAAAAAAAAAAAATGCAGGGGTTCTCAACCTGTGGGTCTTGACCCTCACAGGGGTCACATATCAGATATCCTGTATATCTGAAATTTACATTATAATTCATAACAGTCGCAAAATTACAGTTATGAAGTAGCAATGAAATACTTTTATGGTTGGAGGTCACCATAACATGAGGAACTATATTAAAGGGTCGCAGCATTAGGAAGGTTCAGAACCACTACCCTACAGGCTTGCCTACAGCCCGATATTATGGAGGCATTTTCTCAACCGAGGTTCCCTCCTCTCAGATGACTCTAGCTTGTGTCAAGTTCACACAAAACTAACCAGCACACCTGAAACCTTGACAATTTGACACACAAACACATCACTGTTAACCTACAACCTTTCCTTTCTTGGTCATCCCCATAAACACACATTAATAAAAACATCACAGTATAAAACATTTCATAAACTTAAAAAGTCCCCCAGCCTTACAAATTGAAACACTTTAGAAGTTGTCTCTTTAAAAATATCTGGTCTCTTACAATCCAAAGTCCTGTAAAACTCCAAAATCTCTTTTTTAAAACTTGAAAGTCTCATAGCTGTGAGCTCCTGTAAAATCAAAAACAAATTAAATACTTTCTTCCTTCAAGAGAGAAGAACCAGGGCACAGTCACAATGTAAACAAAGCAAAACCAAACTCCAACAGTATAAATAACTCAATGTCCAACATCTGGGATCCACTCATGATCTTCTGGACTCCTCCAAGGGGCTTCTCTGGCTCCGCCCTCTGCAGCACACACAGTTGGTCTTCGAAGCTCAGGCAGGCTCCACTCTACCACTGCTGCTGCTCTTAGTGGTTGTCCCAAGGTACTGGCATCTCCAAACTGTTGGGGTCTCCTGCTACAAATAGCCTCTCCTGGCCTCTCTTCATGGTGCCAAGCCTTGACTTCTCTGTGTGACCCCTTTAATCACAGGGCTTCAGCTGCTATTGAGGCTATACCTTCACCAATGGCCTCTCCTGGTCTCTCACAATGCCAAGCCTCAGCAGCTCTCCATGACCCCTTCATGTCTCCAAAACCAGTACCACCTGGGTGGCTCTTATCTACCAAGTTTGGCTACCAGCCCAAGGTACAACCTTGGTCACCTCTGGATCACAGCTTCTGGTGGTGACTCTCAGAAAACACTTCCCAGAAGATTTCACCTCCGTGATGCCAGTCTCTTCTTAACCACCGTTAATGTCTCAGCTCAAGCTGTGCAAAGGTGTCTGTTCAATGGTACCAGTCTCTGGTAAATCCCAGCTGACTCTTTAGCCCCAACTGAGCAGAAGCACAGAATCATAATTCAAAATAGCAAACGTTCAATGGCCCTGACAGTCTTTAAGTAACTGTCAAATTTCCTTCTGAAACTTCACAAGCCAGGCCTCCACTGTCCGCATTTCTCTCAACATTCATTTCTTCCAAGCTCCCACAGAACAGCTCACCAAATTTTGAACACTTGATGGATCTTCTCACCCAAAGTTCCAAAGTTCTTCCACAATCCTCCCAAAAATAATATGGCCAGGTCTGTCCCAGCAATAGCCCACTATCCTGGTACAAGTTTCTGTCCTAAGTTTACTATTGCTGTGATGAAACACCATGACCAAAGCAAGTTGAGGAGGAAAGGGTTTATCTGGCTTGTGCTTCCACATTGCTTTCCAAAATCAATAGAAGTCAGGACAGGAACTCAAACCAGGCAGGGTTCTGGAGGCAGAAGCCGATGCAGAGATCATGGTAGGTGCTGCTTACTTGCTTGCTCCTCATGGCTTGCTCAGCCTGCTTTCTTATAGGACTGAAGACCACCAGCCCAGGGATGGCCCCATCCATAATGGGCTGGGCCCTCCCACATCAATCCCTAATTAAGAAAATGCTCTACAGGCTTGCCTACCGCCCGGTATTATGGGGGCATTTTCTCAGTTGAGGCTCCCTCCTCTCAGATGACTGTGGCTTGTGTCAAGCTGACATAAAACTAGCCAGCACAGGCAGGGAACAGTTTAACAGAGTTGACTGTGGGTAAGCCCCTGTGCTGAGTGACTCAGTTTATCCCTGACTTACGTCCAGATGATGATGGTACCACCCCACTTACAGCTGCGGACACTGGACTGAGGCAGAAGCTGGGCATCTTAGGGCACTGGCTGGCAGAGGGGAGAACCTGGGTGTGAAGCTAGATCTGTTGAAGGGCCTTGGCAGTGTGCCTACGCCAGCCAGCATCTCCTCCTGATGAGGGGACCAAGGAAACCGAGGCCAATGGCCAGGCATGAAGTGAGAGGCCCAACGACCTCCGCAGCAGGCCAGCATCTACCTCTCTGTGGCACCAAGAGTCCTTCACCACAATCCTTTAAATGGACAAGAGGGACCAACCGGGAGAAAGCATCCAAAAGGGTGAGCCGGTAAGTCACTTGGGCTTTTAGCAGAAACAGCTTACACTATCAGCAGGAGCAGATGCTGTCTCACAGTCTCAGAGCAAGAGAACCCTGTCTCCAGAGCTCCCCACAGGGACGATACGGCTATAGCATCTAACAGAGCAAGAACACGGCTGTCAGCACAGCAGCCACGCAGCAGGGACTCCGGGGGAGCAGAAGAAAGACGCCATGGGCCACTGTGTCAGACTTGAGGAGATCAAGTCCCTTGCTACCACACACAGGTCCCCCACGGGAAGGACAGGTACAGTGGGGTCCTCAGAACTCAGAGAGACCTTTCTGGCCCCTCTTGAGGAAATGCTACCAGGAGAAAAGCAGGCAAAACAGAACCCGAACACCAGTGTGATAATAACCAACCAGGCCAGAGCAGGCTCTGCCTGCCAGCAGAACCCAGAGGAACCCCGAGGGGTCCTCAGCAGCCTGGGCACCCTATACCTGGGAGGAGGAGGTGGAGAGCAGCTCCCTCCTCTCCTTGCCATGGTCCTGCAGACGCCGTTGGCGCTGATGTGTCCAGCTGGCCTCCCCAGGTGCTGGCCCGCTCAGAAGGCTCTTCCCATCCTTGGCCCCGGGCACTGCGTCCTTGCCCTTGGAAGCCTAGAGAATGAGAAGCAGGATGTGAAAAGTCTCTTCCAGGTTGTCCAGGCAGTGACTCTGGACCAGGAAGGATGCAAATGCCAGGGAGCAACTTCTCTCCCCACCAGCTCTCAGGACCAGACTGAGCTCCTCCTTGCCAGGTTACCTGCTGGCCTCAGTCTGCACTCACCGGACAGAAGCAGAGAGAATCCTTTCAATCCAACAGGAATTATCAACGTTTGTTACAGTGAAGGAACCCAGTACTTACTAGTAGGCCAGGCCCCACACTGGGGAATACCAGCATTTCTATGTAACAACATTTAGACAATGTTAAGTACACACACACATACACACACACACACACACACACACACACACACACACACACACACACACACATACACACACACACACACACACACACCTCAGCCAATCTCCTCTGCAGTGGAAAAAGAAACACAGTAAGTCTTGTTTGGGGCCAACTACAGGACTAAGCTGGCTATTGTGAACAAATAATGAAATGCTCAGTGGCAGGGTACTTGCCTAGCAGGCAAGAAGACCTGGGTTCAATCTCAAAAGCAGCAAAATAAAACAAACAAAAAAGCCAGAATCACTAAATCATTGGGTTTAAAAATGACTAAACCACCAGGCATTTTTAATAGAACTTATCTAGAAACGCAAGGATTTCAGTGTAAGGTAAATTAGAAAGGAAAGCCAATGATATTTTCCTAGCATTTTTTTTTTCACACCAAGAGTGATAAGGTCCAAGTCGATAGCAAAGGGATGAATGTAGTAATCACACCCATTCCACGACATCACTCCGCTTCCCATTAGAGAGGGAGGTGAGGATAACAGTTAGCGGGGAGTGCTGGGGCACCATGGTGTCCTCAAGTGCCAGCCTTCACCACACAGAACTCCTGGTCTCCTATTTCCTGACCCAGAGGGCAAGGAGGAACTCCCAGAAGTGGTCCCCTGACCTCCACATCTGTGTTGCAGTAAACGCATGCACATGACTGTCTCTCTCTTTTCCTCTCTCTCTTTCATACACACATACACACACACATACACACACACACACACACACACACACACACACGTTTTAATTTTTTTTTAATCTGAATTGAGATTCCATTTTATATACATCATGCTGGCACCAGCTCCGGGCTTGGGCACCAGACGCTGCGGGTGAGGCTCTGGAGAACCAGGAACTCCCATCCACTCCCGATGGGAAGTGAGAAAACCCAAACGGAGACGCTAGGGAAGACAGAGTTCTTTATGCCACCCTTTCATAGGTCAGTGAGGTAGGTAGGAAGTGGGCAGGAACAACATGACTAAAACATCAGTGAGAATGAAGCCACAGTACAATCAACGTTAACGCCGTCAATCAAATTCCTACAATGCAGGCTGAGATGGAGTCCCTGGACGGACAGGGCCTAGAGCGACGACAGGTGCTGGAAGAACTGTGTACTGCTTGATGACGACACCTGCCCACCAGGACATTCAGCCCTTCTGAGAGTTTCTTTCACCATCGAGCTCCCTCAGACTATCTATAATTCCCATCTGACGGCAGCCGGCAGCCTGCACGACCCTGGCTATCGACAGCTAACCATGAGTGCAGGCACTGATGGTGAGGGGAGGCTGCAGGGCCCGCCAGTGTCTGCCAGGACAGCTGACATCAGCCACTCGCGTTCTAGGACAGGCTGGCTGTTCCCTATCCACCAAGCTGAAGACCAAAAGTGTTTTGGGTTTCATTTTTCCAGCTTCAGAATATTTGCAGACATATTATGACATATCTTGGGGATGTGACCTGCATCTAAACATGAAACTCATTTATGCTTCATATACTTGTTATACACACAGCATAGAGATAATTTTATATAACAGTTTTACAGGTCTGGGGATTTAGTGGTAGAGTGCTTGCCTATTGTGTGCACAGCCCCGGATTTGGCACCTGGTACTGGAAAACAAATAAAACAAAAACAAACCCCACCCTGGATAGTTCACATTCCACATTCCTGGACTACAGAGGCCTGACGTTTATAAGGAGAACGTCTGAGGAACTATTTTGCTGACAATTTCATTTAACAGAAAGGAAAGGAAAAGATCCACCACACTGGGCCCATCACGGACTCACAAGAGAAGCTGGCTGGCTACGCTCATGTGACAAAATGTCTTGAGGAAAGGGTGACTTGGCCAGAATGTGTGAAGGAAACAGGATCCCAGCACAGGGAGACAGGGGCTTTGGGAACATAGCTCAGAACATCCAGAGAAAAGAAGAGATTTTAAAGGGAAAAGGGTGCCCATGTGTGGGACAGCAGATCTGAGGGGAAAACGCTGGTCACTGGATGTCCAAGAAGAAAGCAAACGGTTCCAGGAATGAGTGGTGCATTCGAGTCATAAAGAGTAATGCAGACCTACCCGAAAGTGTGAGAACTGGGGCTGCAGAGAGGCCTCCGCCACACAGGCGTGAGGATCTGAGATGAGCCCTATCACCCACATTTGAAAAATAAAACACAATAAAGCCCGGTGTGGAAGTGTGTGCTTATGATCCCAGTGCTGGGGCAGCGGGGACAGGAGATCCCCGGGGCTCGCCGTCCTACTCAGTGAGTTCCAAGCCAGGTGAGAGACCCTGTCTCAAAAAGAGGTGGATGGCACCTGAGGATTGACACCCAAAGTTGTCCTCCGGCTTCCACGTACGCACATGTACACCTGCACACACACATACCTGCACACACATCAGCAAAGTACTAGGTAAGTTAAGTCACAGGCTATGCAGAAGCCCTGACAATAATAAGCTGAAGACATGGCTAGGGACTTGGTGTGGAGCAGAAGAGAAGAAAGGAAGGGTCTATTAAGGCTTCAGATTGCGTGGCCGACTGATAACAGCTAAGGCAGAAAGAAGCACTTCTCCTCTGTGGCTTTTCCCTCCTCTCCTCACACATGGAGAATTTCTTATCAACTGTACTCATGACTGTTCCCCTCCAGACAAGAAGAGAGACACTTGCCGGTCTGCTAGAAACCTTAGAGAGCAAGAACGGTAAGCTACACCACTCAGACATGGCCCATGTGAATTCCAAGGATTAGAAATGTGCCAATAGCTGTGGATGGGTCCTGGGAAGACACGTGCCAGTGAGAGCAAGTGTCTGCTCCTAAGACGGGCTTGGGAAGAATGGCGTGAGGAAGGGGTCTGTTCAAGTGGGGGGCACTGTTGAGGACAAGGTCTGCTGTGTCACATGCTTCTTCAGATAATGATCTGAGGCCATAGAGCAGGCACCGACAGCCACATCACATCTCTAGACGGCTGCCTATCTCATGCCGTGTCTGTTATCCAGGGACCACAGGGTACCCCACCTCTGCACAAGAAGGGAGGGAGAGAGCACTGGGAACTCTCCTCTGCTCATTTATTCCCAGTGAGCAGTGTCCTTCCCTCTTTCAACATGTGGTGCTGAGGGGCTCCATTCAGATGGTACGGAGGCTGCGGATTCTCTGGCTGGGTCAAGAGCCCTCCAAGACCTCCCCAGTCAAAGCAGAGCACCCGCAGGAAGACCCAGAGAGGTGGGGGCTCAGGTGTAAAGACACTTGTCACATATCCCCAATGACCTGAGTTAAGTCCCCAGAACTCACGGTGGAAGGAGACAACTGGTTCCTGAAAACTGTCCTCTGACCTCCACACATGTGCCATGGTGTGTGTTCACATGCGCACACACACAATAATAATAATAATAATAATAATAATAATAATAATATAGACATATATTATATAATAATACATATTTTATATAACATTGTATCATATAGAACATAATATACATTATATTTTATAATATAATATTATGATGATAATAATTTTTATCTTTAAAAAGAAAAAAAAAACAGCAAGAAATAAAAAGGGATCCTTCCCTCACAAGTCAGGAAGGCATGGGGGTCGTTCAATATATTACCACACCAGAGCCCCGAAACTTCTATTTTCCAAAATGAAAATACAAATGGGTATGAACAAAGGGGATACAGTAAAATAAGAAGAGGGGCCTTTCAACAAAAGAGTCATTGATACCAAGAGAACACAGGCCTAAGTGTGACTTCTCAGCTGAGGCTGGGGACGAGAAGACAGCGTCCTTCAACGCTAACTGTGGTGGGCACGAGATACCAATACAGCAGGTATTGTAAAGATACCTTTAGAAAGGAGGTAAATGTGTGTCTATATGGCTATAAATGTGTGCAACTTTAAAAAATGTTTTCCGTGACATCACTAGTCACTGGAAGTTTTGAGGACAAACCTCCTAAAAATCCTACCTAGTGGATGGGGCTGGAGAGATGCTCGGGGTTAAGACACTTACTGCTCTTGCAGAGAACACAGGTTCAGTTCCTGGCACCCACAAAGGGCCTCACAACCATCTATAACTCCAGGCCCAGGGTACCCAACGCCCTCCTCTGGCCTCTGTAGGCACCAGGCATGCATGTGGTGCACAGACATACTTGTAGGCAGACATACATAAAATAGGCCTTAAAATCAAAAGCCCTAACAAGTGGATTGACACAACATTCAGATGGTCTAAATGCTATCCAGTCATAACCTGCCTGGCTCCCAGCAGTTCAGAAGAGGTGTCTGTAGCCTGTCTTTTGTGATTTGCTCCTTCTGGAGACAGATGCATGGTGACTTATCAGTGCCTCAGAACATACAGAAGGACTCCAAAATCACAGTTCCTAGAGAGTCGTCGAGCGTTGGTGGGAAACAGGTCTCATCTGAAGGTCAAGGTCACCCAGAAGACAGGGTCTCATAGCACACACACTGTAGACAGGCACCCTTTCCCATCCTGCCCAGCTCCGTGGACACAGGCCCAGGCCAGCTGTCCCTAGCACTGGTGTCTCAGTGGGGAAGAGGGGATTTGCAGAGGTTGTGGGTGCTTTCTTTCTGTACGTGACAGCCAAACAGGGCTATGTCCACAATGGGGTAATTCCCACCTGCTGCCCCCGACTCACGGAGTGGGTGTGAAAGGCCCAGAATTACTGCTCAAGGGAAGGATGCAGCAGAGCGGAAGCCTCAGCCTTCCCACTGTGGTTGACAATTGTTGGCTCTCGCAGTTACAGAGCCCAGAAGACTTTGGGAACTGTGGTTTATAGGTACCCCCTCACTCCCAATCCTGCCTCCAGATTTCTACTGAAACCCTGCAGAGCGTGTGTCCACAATGGAATGAAGCCAGATGTCACGGCTCTGCCCTGTAATCGCAGCACTCAGAAGGCTGAGGCAGGAGGATTGCCAGAGTTTGGGGCCAGCCTGAGCTACAGTGTAGGACTCCATCTCACTAATAATAACAACAGCAACAGTAACAATAATTCTATGACCATTCAGTAAGAGTGATCATGATTTCCATGACCTGTCATGAGCAGGCAAAATGCTGTGAGTAAAATTTACAGCACTCTATGTAGATAAAACTTCAAGGAGGAAAGTCTATTAACTCTATATGTTGCTCACTTAACAATAAAATAGCATTTGTGTTTTCTGTGTGCTCGTCCTTTAACAGCAGAGAAGAGAAAAGAATTCTGGGATGGTGAGGGAAGATGGAGCCTAACACGCACTGGCCCAGCTAGCTGGTGTAGAGCCCTGTCAGTGGCTTCGGAGTCCACAGGGACACACGGCCACATCACAGGAAGTGCCCCCACCTCGTACTGCATTTGACAGCGGTGAGAGAGACAGCTACAACACTATCTGAACATCACTTACGACAAAAGGACAGACATGAGAATGTCGTCGTCCCTCCCTCCCTCCCTCCGCCCCCCAAGGGAGGAGCTCCGTATGGGAGGGATATCGCCATGGCAACCAGAGTAAACAGAGAGTGGGGTGGACAGAGAAGCTCAGGACACTGGGAAAGAGAAGGGTGGCTCTAAACAAGAAGCCCCCTTCTGTGTGGCCTGGGGGACAAGCTAAGGTCACCAAAGGTTTAACTCAGGAGATAAAGGGCTTGTACTGAGAGCTGCCGGCAAGCAAATGCCCAGCTTAGAGAGCAGTGAGAGCCACAGCACAGGGGACTCCAGGCTGATGTGCAGCAGGACGGGAGAGGGGTGACCCTGAAATCTGCTTCCAGCTCTAAAGCCCTGTCGTTCCCTGGAACCTCAAATCTACAAGTTATTTTTACAACTGAAGCAAATGCTGAGCCTAAATAACCTACCATCATCTGGAAACAGCAAATGAGGATATTGGGGGGACGGCCCAGAGGGTAAAGTGTCTCCCAAGGGAGCATGAGGACCTGAGGTCGGTTCCCTAGCACCCATGGTGAACTCCAGGCTCAAAAACAAGACACTTGATGTTAACCTCTGTCCTCAATATACACACACATACACCCACACACTCAAGTACACGTACGTGTACTGCAAAGAGACACGTACATACAAAAAATTAAAAATAACAATAACAGAAAATGGCCTAGTCAAAAGAAGCCAAAACTGTACAATGGAAAAAAGAAAGTATCTTCAACAAATGGTGCTGGCATAACTGGATGTCAACATGTAAAAGATTACAAATAGATCCATATCTGTCACCATGCACAAAACTCAAGTCCAAGTGGATCAAAGACCTCAACATAAATCCAGTTACACTTAACCTGATAGAAGAGAAAGTAGGAAGTAGTCTTGGACACATGGGTACAGATAACTTTCTAAATATAACACCAGTAGCACAGACACTGAGAACAACAATTAATAAATGGGACCTCTTGAAACTGAGAAGCTTTTGTAGAGTAAAAGACACGGTCAATAAGACAAAAAGACAGCCTACAGAATGGGAAAAGACCTTCACCAAACCCACATCTGACAGAGGATTGATCTCCACAGTATATAAAGAATTCAAGAAACTAGACATCAAAATACTAAACAATCCAATTTAAAAAAATGGGCTAAAGAGCTAAACAGATTTCACAAAACAAGAACTACAAATGGCTGAAAGACATTTAGGAAATGCTCAACATCCTTAGTCATCAGAGAATGCAAATCAAAACCACTCTGAGATACCATCTTACATCTGTCAGAATGGCTATGATCAAAAACACTAATGACAGTCTATGTTGGAGAGGATGTGGAGCAAAGGGAACACTCCTCCACTGTTGGTGGGAATGTAAACTTGTACAACAACTGTGGAAATCAGTATGGCGGTTTCTCAGAAAATTGGGAATTGATCTACCTCAAGACCCAGCCATACCACTCTTGGGCATATACCCAAGAAATGCTCAATCATACCACAAAGATACATGCTCAACTATGTTCATAGCAGCATTATTCATAATAGCCAGTACCTGGAAACAACCTAGATGCTCGTCAACTAAAGAATGGATTAAGAAAATATGGTACATATACACAATGGAGTACTACTCAGCAGAGAAAAACAATGAAAGCATGAAATTTGCAGGCAAATGGATGGAACTAGAAAATATCATCCTGACTGAGGTAACCCAGACCCAGAAGGACAGTCATGGTATGTACTCACTCATAAGTGGATTCTAGATATAAAGCAAAGGACAATCAGACTGTAACCCACAGAACCAGGGAGGTTACGTAGCAGGGGCGACCCTAGGATGACTGTGGCTTATAATAAGTTTTGGTTTTACTCAATCACTGGGCAAGCTTCAGTGAAACATTTCACTATTAGGATAAGAATTTGTACTGTATCAAGCTGACAATAGAAAATAAAATAAAATAAAAAATAATAAAAAAAAGTTTAAAGAAAAAAAAGACTTCGTCAATTTTTTTTTCAGATTGTAGACAGCTGTGGTCTCCTTTAGGGATCTGGAAAGTGCACTGAATATACAACACAATGACCAAACTTGGGCGCGATTGTATTTTAGAGGCAGCTAACAAATGCTTCCCTGAGAACTGCACATTTTTACCCTCACCTTTAGCTGTAAACTGCACAAAAAAAATACACCATGCCATTCAGCTTAACTATGTGACTCATAATTCCTGAACTTATCAAAACCATGGCCACAGGCCTATCCAAAACAGTCTTTGTGTTTGCTCTCAACCTGAATGAAGCTGGATTTCAAGAGACTCAACACTCCACCCACCATCTATCAAGCTTCTAAAATGCTGCCCGCTGAGAGAGACCCAGAAAGCAAACAGCAGAGCACGCCTAGCCGCATTCTGAAAGACCCGAAGTTCTACTTGTAAGATTTGAACTTTCAGAAAAGCAATGGCAGAGGTAGCTCTGACTGATTTATGACTGTCTGCACCCTCAGGGATGCCGAGGGGGCGGGGGGGGCAGTCACGGGGGGGGGCAGTCACGGGGGGGGGGGTCACACCGCATTGACAGTCCTTGAGATCTCAGGGCTGATTCCTAGGACCTTCAGGAGCCCAGCTCCTACCAAACTTTACTGTTTAGCCTCTGCTGGGCACTGCTGATACCAAGGGCACTTCTGTCGGCTCTATTCCTTCCCTAAGAGTCAACACTACTAATTATCCCGAGCAAACTGGGGAGAGTTTAATGAGCCAGAAGTAAAAAGAAAGTTGCCTGAATCCAGAGCCCATGTTGTCTTTCCCAAGGTCCCGCTCAGTGTCTCCCGCTCAACAATATTAACTCATACACAGTCCTGTAGCCATCTGGTGCAGACTCCCAGCATGCTGGGCACAAGCTGACTCCTAAACTGCTCCAAGGGAGGTAGAGGAGGAAGGTATAGACTGTGACAATTTGCTCTCTCAGTAACTAGTAAAAACACATCAAAAGAGAAATCGAGGTCCCTTTTACATCTTCTACGTGATGACATCCAGTTATGCCAGCACCGTTTGTTGAAGATACTTTCTTTCTTCCATTGTATAGTTTTGGCTTCTTTTGACTAGGCCATTTTCTATGATTATTAAATCAAGTGGGACTCTTGGACATAAGCTGACATCAAAGGCCTCTTACCATATACCATTCAATTGAAGGATGGTAGAAATCCTTTGCAGAATCAGCAAACAGCACATGTAAATGAAGGCACAGACTTAAGGCTAGCTCTTTGATTTACTGTTTGGCCCGACACTTGTTTTATATCACTCAAAATTCAAAATTCCATAACTGTCAGAATTCACACTTGAGCTACCTAAACACTCAAAACCCCTTATGAGTTCACAGGAAGCCTAAGCAAAGGGAAGAGACCCCTCCAAACCTCCTCTCTGCCACCATCTGTCACTTCACTAATGGAGCATGGCAGACTGAGAGTGGTCACAGACGTGACGGAGGGCACAGCTACTTGGGGCTGGAAGGCCGAGAGCGAGGGCCTGAGGTTCAATGAGCTCCACTGTTGGCATGTCCACGCACACGCTGCCCTCCATCCCAGCATCACGCCCTTCACTGCCAGCCAGAGGTGAGATGGGAAAGGGGTTTATTAGGTGGATTTTCTGGTTTTTCCCCTCAATCCCTCCTCTACAGTCTTATCTCTCTCTGTTCTCCTCCTGCAAAGAATGCCCGGGTCTACAAGGTTGGGCGGGAGGTTGGAAGGGAGAAGAACGAAAAGGAGAAATGAATTTGGGATCTCATAGCACATTCAAAACTTTGGCCCTGAAAAAAGGACCCACGAGTTCATGTGTGACAAGGAGTCCTGAGTGAGATGGTGGAAGTATTTTGACAAGCACACCAAGGCAGGGCCCACACTCACCTGACTGCTGAGAGAGTCTTTCTTGGCTGAACTCTGAGTCTGAGGGGGGCCTTGGGCAGGTGACAGCCTTGAAGGGCTCTTCTTACTCTGAGGTAGCAGTGAGGACAGGAAGCCCACTCGAGGCGACTGGGAGAGGGAGGCAGTCCTCTGGCTGCACACCATGGCTCTGGCCAAGTAAACACACCACAGCGTTAGGGCCTGGAGGGGAATGAGGAGGATCCAAGAACACAGAACTCCTGGCCCAGGTCAGTGACTGGGGCCTTGGCTAGGTTCTGAGGCCTGGGCTTGGAGGTGGCACGATTTTTGGGACCATTTCTTGAACAAAGAACCAGAAGTTCATCTGGCCCAAAAAGTGCAGTCTGTGGCTCTTAGAGAGAGACCCAGGAAAGCTCAGAATGCCTTGTCCGAAGGCTGCTGGCCGCACATCCACACATTTCTACCGAGCACCTGACTGTATTAATCCAAATGGGGATGAGCCAGGGCGAGACAGGATGGGATGCAAAGACTTAGCATGAAAAAAAAAAAAAAATAGGGAAGCTCATTATGTGTGGCTGTCATTTGCTCTGCACTGGAATAGTTTGAGAACATGAAGTTACATAAAATATGCCACTAAAATAAACTGTTTGTCTCCTTCTACTTTCTCTACGCATCTACTAAAAACCTTCTCATTGCATCTTTGATGGGCACTTGACTTCCAGCTACACAGCTACTGCCTCCCTTCTATCACCTCAGACTTCTGCTTCAACTGGCTGTTCTTCAAAGGTCACTCCAACTTCTCCCCCATACTGCCTACCTCTTGACACCCTCAGCAGCTTCTCCTGAGGAACATCCCCACCTGTGGTGACTAGTCCTTCCATCCTATGAAGCAGCTTCTCAGGACTCCACCACCACGGACCCTGACACAGCTGTATAGTTCTCCATCCCGGGAAAATCTTAAAGAGTAGGGACCTTACCAACTCGGAACCAGGTTTGCCAAAGCCCCCTCTGGCAATTCTCCCTCAGCAGACACAGGGGGCCACCAGGGAGGAAGTCAGTGTGATGTTCAGAAGAGCAGAGACAGCAGCCCCCCCCACCCCCCACTGACCCTGACACCCTCAAGCACACTCACAGCTCCGAGTCCCCAAGGCGGTCCATACTGGAGACATAAGGTGGGAGTTTGTGTTGGACCAAGGCCTCTTCCTCTTCCTGCTGCTGCTCTTCCTTCTTGAGCCGATGGATTTCAGCTTGCAATGCAAAAAGCTGTGGAGGGGCGAAGCTCAGTGAGCCAGTGACCTCACGTGACCTTCCCTCGACTCAGGGAGCTTCCCTGACACGCCACATCCAAACCCAGCTGTAAGGAACACTTCTGCTCATCAAACAGTGGGAAAGTGAGTCACAGCTGATAATGGCCTTCAGGGGGTTGAGAAAGCCAGTCACCCTTAGACACCCAAAACCACCATGTTGTCTTTTTATCATTTGATTTACTTCCTCTAATCACTTGACTTGTTTCTTCCTGAATTCACTGGGGGAGCGGGGATCCTGCTTTGATGTTTGGAATCTGCAAAATGGGCCTTTGAAACTTGCAGAGAAAAATATTTTTAATGCATTATGGTATTACAGCATCTTTAGCCCTTGCCTGGAGACAATGAGGCAGCATCCAAGAATCTCAAACCCCCAAATAGCTTAAAAGCTTCCTTTTCCCAAAAATATCACTGACATGGATCTTCATTTCAAGATGGGGAGACTCCTCAGGCAAAATGTAAAGGCAAGCCCCGGCATCTTGGAGCTAGTCTTTCATCAAATATGTCGCTGAATCAGAACAATTTTATCCGGGTTATAAACAATATATGTGTGGCTCTAAGGAAAAAGACTGGGAAGATAATTGACAGATGGGGGCTGAGGAGATGGCTCAGCAGTCAAGAGTGAGTGTTGACCTTGCAGAGAACCCGAGCACCCACATCCAGTGGATCACAGGAGGGGAACTCCAACTCCAAGGGATCTGACACCCTCTCTGGCCTGCAGGGGCACCTACACCCGCATCCACACACCACACGCGTCATTTAAAGGAAAAAGATGAAAACATCCAAGGTGTGCCGTGTTGCAAAACACACACCGTCTTTCCCTTTTCACAAGTCGGTTCTTGTTGCCACGCTGCTCATGCAGCACACCCCCGATTCCAAGCGTGACTCTCACCTCTGGTTATCAGGGCTGGCATAGCCCCAGATCCCCAAGCTTGGTGACTCACTTTTCATCTGAGAACAGTTCACCTTTTCTATATTTAACCAGCTCTCCGCTGCTACCCAGAAGCAGAAGTGCTTCCCAGCTGCCAACCTGACTCAGAACGAACCTTCTGACGCAGAACTTCATTTTCTTCTTGAACCTGGTTGGTCCTCTGGCACTCCGCATCGAAGTTCAGGATCACGGGGACAGGTGCATAAGGTTAAAGAATAAGTCTGCCCAGAAAGATTTCCAAATCCTTCCCAGTGAAACCCTCGACTATGAGACACAGGGAACAGAGGAGAGATCGGGCATTGTGGGAAGGCAAGAGTCTCTTCCAGTCCCTGGGCTTCCAGTCCCTGCTACTCCAGACCACCTGACTCCTTTGGACTCAGAGACACATGACCAACTGCCTAGCCATCCCTTGCATAAGACAGAAATCCAAACTCGGTCATTTTCCCCAGCACCAGCAGTAAAGAGCTAGCATTCAGTGGACTTCACAGTCTACCCTTTAGCAAGGTCAATGCCAGCAACCCAGCTCAAAGCAACACCGGAAGCAGGATCAGCCACTTCTCCAGGCTGTATCTCTCCCTGGCAAAAATTTAGATGGACAAACCATTCTGCAGATTGCATAGCCACACATGCCCCAGGAACAACCAACCACACGCCAGCTTAGGGTACTGGTTCTTCCCAGCTGCTGCCCAGAGTTCTACTGGAATCACAGAGCCTGTCTTCGGAAAGCAAACTGTAGTTCCAATGTGCATGACCTACTTTGCAGGGTCATGACCTGTTTTGCACTGAAAAGATAATGAGCAACAGGTTCCAGCTGCCCTGGAGAGCCCAGGTGGCCATGCTAAGTTCTTTGGAAAGTCCTCAGGAGAAGCAGGAAGGAGAGAAAGGCAGTTTTGGTAAAGGCTGGTTCACACTTATCCACAACAGGAAGCGGGAGAGAAAGCAAAGGCAGGAACCTCCATCAGAAAATGTCCTTCCCAGATGCAGTGGGTGGACTTCTACCACACCCAAATTTATCAGTGCCTCAACAGGCACCCCATTTCGATGAGACTCCCTTCTCTCATAGATTTTCAGCCTAGAAAACATGAACAACAAGACTTCTTCTCGAATCAGATCTTGAGCCTTCCACAAAGAGTTGTAGGCAGTGAGTTATAGTGATGTTTTCTCTCCCTCCCTCTCTCTCACATACCCGAATACATATCCGTAAAGCTACTCTATACTCTGGCAAGTTGAGGCACACTGAGGTCACTGTCCCAGAAAGTAAACCAAACACAAACTCTGGCAGAAAGCTCCAGCCCAAGAAGTGTTTTCATTTGCCACCAAACCCCAGCAAAGGTAAGTGACACCCCCCAGAAACATGTGCCACACACAGAGAGGGTACTCTCAAGGCTGGCTGCTCCTAACCTTTGAGCTGACTGGCCGAGTCAGGTACCCAGAAGCTGCCAACGGCCCTGCCCATGCACACCAGCTGTTCCTGACAGCACAGATGCAGAACTAAGAATTATGACTCCCTGGACTGCGGACAGAAATAACCACAATTTGTCCAGTCCCTCAGATGACACACGTCAGTGATCTTCGGGTGTTCTGTGAAAGAAATGGCTACACCATGAGCGGTGGCCCCTCCTCAGAGTGTCCGGGGACCTCAGACTGTGGACACAGCCCCAGACAGCAGGAAGGATATGCATACACTGGAAGAGGACGCTCAGGAAGTTGTGCAGAGAGACGATGAACGTGTCAGCCCACTGCCGAGAAAAGTAGGTAGCAAAGGTGGGGTTGGTGTCTGGAGACGGCAAGAAGGGCAGAAGAAACCAGTCCTTCCATTCAGCCTGGTTCTGGAGTTCCGCGGCCTGCTTGGCAAAGAATTCCTGTGCCTTGTCATTTCTGTTTGTCTGCCAAGATACAAAGAAGGTTGCAAGGGAGGGGAAAGAGACAAGTCCACAGGTCAGGTTCTTCACTGCTGCCGAGAGGACAGCCTTTGAATGGCTCCTGTCAAGCCAGTGACAAAACTGTATCCACAACCTCCACAGTAAGAAGGAAATCATCACCCTGTTCTCGTTCCAAAGCTGGTTCAGTCAGAAGTTCTGGGACTAAGGTAATAGCTCACCCGGTTGGTAGAGCATTGGTCTCCAATGCACAGAGCTCTGGGTTCAATTCCTAGCACCAAATAAAACCAGGCATGGTGGCACACCTGTACACCTAGCACTTGAAATACAGAGCTAGAAAGAGCAGAAGTTCAAGGCCATCCTCAATTACATATCAAGTTTGAGGACACCCTGGGATCCACGAGACCCAGTTTCAAAAACAAAAATAAACTGAGGCTCTAATGACGAAGGCCACCCTGAAATCTAATCCCTGGCTGAAGTCCAAGTATCTGAATTAGTCCCCAAGTCAGCTACATTTTGTTGTTTTGTTTTGTTTTGTTGGGACAGGGTTTCTCTCTGCAGCCCTGATTGTCCTGGAATTCACGCTATAGGCCAGGCTGGCCTCGAACTCTGAGATCCACTTGAGTGCTGGGATTAAATGCTTGTGCCACCACTACCTGGCGACAGCTGCATTTTTTTATTTCTCAAAGTTTATATTCTTTGAAATGCTACACAAACTGACATGCTTAAAACCAACAGGACAAAGAGCTGGGGAAACCAAATCGAATGATCGACAGATAATAAGACGTGGGAGAGACAGGGAAGCAGTCAAAAACAAGAAGAACCTGGATCGTATAGACAAGATAAAAGCGGAACAGGCTGGTTTTCAGTTTGTTGATGGTGGGTCGATATATGTCCTCCAAACGGCTGAAGAGCCTGCGCTCCAGGTAGCTCCAATAATCCCGAAGGGCAGCCAAGTCATACACCTGCATCAGCTGCTGCAACTGGTCCACAATCTTGTCCACCTGGTGAGAGACAGCGTCACTGGAGGTGGCCAAAGACAGAGGATATGCCCACCTCACTACACACAATACAAATTTCGTATTCCTCCTGTAGCTCCCAGACGTAAAAAAACGTAGACCTCAGATGGCAACCTAAAAAATTTCCAAGATGTGTTAACATAACAGCTTTCCTAATTATTTTCTGAAGCTAGATATATGGCTTGACCCTCTAGCAAGCTCAGAAACTCTGGTAAGCAAGAGCTTCGGCTCCAGGTGTTGGGTCTCCTTGACCAACTTGTCCATGTCACTTTAACTTCGGTCTTGGTTGCCTCACATTGCAAAAATAAATAAGAGTGAAAACGCATTAGACAGCCTCCAGGGTCCTCCTCCCAGCTCCACAGCTTCAGGATTCCACGATCCTGCAGGTCATCAGCGTCCCACCCAAGCCTCGGTGGCTGCTCCCTTCAGCGGAAGACAGTCACACCAGGGTAGACAATCTGAAAACTGTTTTGGATACCAATGTCTATTCAACTCTTTTGTTTTAGAAGTAGATCAGAGGCCTCTGCTGTCTGGAGTAGGGAGACGCTTTGCTTTGCCACCAAGTAACCACTAACCTCGCACGGCAGGAACCAATACCCTAACTTCCTTCCGTCGCTTCAGCTACGAGCTCACTCCTCCCTCAATCCATCTGCCCAGGACATGCAAACACACAAATCACAGAAGTTCCAAGCACCTCTCAATGGAAAAGAGTATCACAGAAGTTTGTGTTTTAAAACGTGCAGGGAGGTCTTCCTGAACTGCAGGATAAAAACTGCCAATGATCCCCTGATAATCCCCTAGAGATCTGAACCCAGACAGCGTTCTGGGCTGCAGCCCCCTTTGCTCCCGCTACTATAGAGAGACAAAATTTGAATATTTCTTCTGCCAGAACTCAACCTTGGCTCTTAAAGCGTCGTAGCCACGCAGGCCAACCATTGGCCAGCACCTGCAGAGAGGCTGGCATGGAGTGGAGCCCTGGACCAGGAATCAGGGACCTGAGCCCCGATGCTCCTGACTCACTGAGCAACTTCAGGCAAGTCACAACCATCTCCCGTCCTCAGTTCCTCCTATGCCAAGCGAGGGCCAGACTCGAGATGTCTGCGGTCTCCCACCATGCAGTGACAGCGCCGCCCTCGCCCCGGAGGGCAGTGCCCGAGCAGGAGGCCCGCTCCCCTATCTATCCGCCTCCGCCGCCCCTGCCGGCCCCTCACCCTGAACCCCTTCTCTTTGTCCGCCTTGATCTCCGCATCCAGCTGCCGCAGGGTATGCGTGAACCCACGGAAGAGCAAGTACTCCCGGACCAGCTCGTCCGTGCGTTCCACCGCCTCCGCCATCGCTGCGCGCGCGCGCGCTCGCGCCGCTAGGGACCCCGGCGGCTAAGGGCGGAGGGGCGGGGCCTGGCGGGACGGGGCGGAGCCGAGGTCGGGCGCCTCGTACGTCACGCCACGGCCAGCCTACCCATCGCGCGCCCCGCCCCCGCCGGCGCCCCGCCCCCGCCGGCGCTCCGCCCTTCCTCCGCTGTCCCTCTCGGCCGGGTTCCGGATGAGTCCTGCCGGGCCGAGTTTTCTAGGAGCCCTGGAGTGTCACCAGAGTCACTGACACCGCTGCCTCGGTCCAAGGAAAGTAGGACTGGACCTTTCGAACGTTCCAGATAGTCACGGGGCGGGAAGGCAACTGATGTTCCCAGCGTACTGGCATGACACTGCAAAATCTTTTGTCCTCTGCCCTCCCCTTACAAATGGGGAACACCCGAGCCCCAAAAGGTAGAGTGACCAGTGTGAAGTCAACTCCCAGAAGCTCAGTTTGCCTCTCTTTTTTTTCTTTCCTGTGCTGGGGACCGAACCCAGGACCTCATCACACGCTAGGCAAGCATCCCATGGCTGAGCTGCTGCGCCTGCCTTCCGTTGTTTGGTTTGGTTTAGGTGTGGTCTTGGTTTTTCTCACAGTCTCACTAAATTGTCCACACACGTCTTGAACTTGGCAGTGACAAACCCTGCACCACCAGGCCTGTCTGTCTGGCCCTGAGTTCCCGAGTAGGAAGAATTAACTGTACCAACCAAAATGTACCCTTAGAGGAAAAAAAGGTAAGTTTCAGAAGTGTGTGGCCTATGGTCCCAGTTTCTCATTTGTTTGCTTTTTCAGTTGTATTTTTGTGAACATTTTTTGAACTCGGGAAAATTGTAAAACAACTTACGTTTATTTCCTCTGAAGGACTTTCAGTTCCCTTTTCTCTTTCTTTTTTTGATTATTTGAAGTTTTTACAAGGCATACATATTTTGCCTTATTTCTTCATCTTTGAAATGACAATGATAAGGCCCACCTTGCAGAGTCATAATGAAGATTTGATAAGATAGTGCCTGAAGAGCCAACTGGTGGTGGCTCACGCCTTTAATCCCAGCATTTGGGAGGCAGAGGCAGACGGATCTCAGAGAGCTCAAGGCCAGCCTTGTCTACAAAGCAAGTTCCAGGACAGCCTGAGCTGCAACAGAGAAACCCTGTCTCTAAGTAAAAAAGTAAATAACTTTTTTAAAAAAAGATAGTACATGAAGGCCTGTTGGTGTGTACTCTGGAGGCAGAGCCAGAAAGATCTGAGTTTGAGGCCAACCACGGCTACATAGTAAAGACCCTTAAAAAAAAAAAAAAAAAGGCAACAAAAAAGATGGATTGTGCACATGAGTGTGGGTGTCTATGCAGGTGTGGGGACCCAAAGAGAGCACTGGGTGTCTTCTGTGTTCTCCACCTATTCCTTTTGAAACAAGGTTTCCCCCTGGAACTGGGGCTCTCATCTTGCTGGCTCGGCTGGAAGGCAGCAGACCTCAGCAATCCTGCTTGCTGGCTCTGCCCGCCTCAGAGCTGAGGTTACAGTCTTTATAGGGACATCCAGCTTGTTGCTTGGGTGCCAGGACCCAGCCTCTGGTCTTCATGATTGCGGAGGAAACACTCTTGACGGCTGTACCTTCTCTCTGGCCTCAAGATTAGTTTTATAATGATGAAAATCAGTTTCTCTGTGCCCTCTCATAGTGTCCTGGCTCAGTCTGGAATACCTTCAGGCACTCACAGGGATAACCAGCTGTCTTCCCTCCTTCCAGGCTTTGTTCAGATGTCACGTCTTAGGTTTCTGTCTGTTTTCCTGACAAAATGTCATGAGGTGGGCCACTCTGAAACAACAGAAGCCAAGTTCTCATGGATCTGGTGCCCAGAAAGTTGAAAATCAAGGCTCCAGTGTCACCAGAGTTGTTAGGATCACAGGCAGGTCCCTGCAGCTCTGCCAGGCTAAGTTCAGCCACCAGTTCTCTGTGGTCTATTAAAAAAAAAAAAAAAAAAAAAAAAAAAAAAAGGCAGAGAGGAGGTTTATTCAGTGCTGATGGGGGAAGAGCAAGGCTGAAACCTGGTGCTAGCCAAAACAGGAGTTTATCTCCCCAGAAGAGATGTCACTCATTTCTGACAACCAACATGACTGCCTTGCAGGAAAGGCTGGAGTTGAGACAGTGATGGCCAGTGATGGGCAGAACCACACCTTGGCCATCTTGGGAAGAGGAATAATTGTTTTAATCCAGTGACCCACAAGTCTTTGTTGTCTTGACATGAGGTTTAGGTTTGTGTAGAGGGCAACAGGTATGCATAAGTAATCAGTCCTGGTCAAGGTGTGGTTCTGTCCATCACTGGCCATCACTGCCTCAGCTTCAGCCTTTCCTGCAAGGCAGTCATGTCGGTTGTCAGAAATGAGTGACATCTCTTCCTGGGAGATAAACTCCTGTTTTGGCTAGCACCAGGTTTCAGCCTTGCCCTTGCCCCATCACCAGATTCCCAGGGCAGTTCCACTTCTTTGGCAACCATTGTTTCTGTGGTCTGATGGCAGGTGACAGAGCACGGAGTGTCGGAGTGTCGCTCTTGAGAGTACAGACTCCTTCCCGGTGCAGGGCTGTCCCACCAGCAGATTCTTAAAGCCCCACCTCCGAACAGCATCCCACCGGGGCCTGGGTTTTAACATAACACGCAGACTATAATAGTTGACATCTTAGAGAAGCCTTCTCTGGCTGCTCTGTGCAAAATAGTATTAACCCTACCTCTAGTATTCTTATCCCCTTGCCTACTTGTATGTTTCTACCTAGTACTTATGACCATCTTACAAAATCAGTTTTTTCCTCATTTAATGAATACTCTGCTCTCCCTCAAAACATAAGCTGGAGAGATGGAAGGAGAGGTCATCCGTCTTGTTTACTGCTATATGCACAGAGCATTAAATAGCATTTGGCTCATAGCAGATACACTATAAATATGTATTGAAGGCAACGTCAGTTAGGGCCCAGCCACCTTCAGGCAAAATTCTTGGCAGAAAATCTGAGGAAGTAGATATGGTCTTAGGTGGTTCAAGAAGCAACATGGGGACTCAGAGCATGGCCAACCTACCTCACACCACCAGAAGCATCTGATAGCACTTTTATATGATGTCTATTAAATCTGGCCTTCAGCCCAGGCCTCTCTCCTGAGCTCCTACCAGATATCCCCAGGACCTTTCCACATGTCTATCCCATAATTGTCTGGAACTGAACATCACTATCTCAGACCAAAATCATGTGGAAACTGTAAGTTCAAACCTGTGACTGAGGCTTTAGTCTGGCTATAGAATTGGACTGCAGAATTCAGCTCCTCCTCCTCCAAAGTATAATTGGGTCATTCAAAGATTTTACAAAATCGAAGCCAGCTGGGTCCCTCAGGCCCCAGTCAGCTGTTGTTTTTGTGGTTTGGGTTTTTTTGGTTATTTATACTTACCACTAGGAGAAACCGCTATAATCTAGGTCCTATTCTTTACAATATTATGAAGTCATTCAAATTGTTATTTTTTTTTTAGTAACAGTCATTTGAGGAAGATAGAAATAGTTTGAGACAAGATAGAAAGCTAGGGGAAATTATAGAACCTGGGATGGGAGAGAAGACCCTCACTCTGGAGTCTGGTTGAAGCCTCTTGCCAACTGAGAATCAAGAATTGCAACAAAATTAACATTTTAAAACAACAATAAACCAGGCCTAGTGGTTAAGGATATATGGCATTTCTCCTTTCCTAGCTGTAAGCCTGCCATTTTCCAGGAATCTTACAAGAAACTTTACTTTTCGTAAAAAGGTATGTCTTAACCGCCTCATGCAACCACTTTGGCTCCTGGTTTCATTTTACCAGATTATAATTCCATCGAAGGCGCCCCTAGAACCACCCTATAATCTCATTTATTAAAAAGGAAGTAGAAAAGGTTTCCTATCAACCCTTAATGATGTAACTTCAGAGCAGCCAAATGGCATAGACAGCCACTTCAGCATGGCTCTCCTTTGAGAACCACACCTTCTCTCTCGAGTGTGCCTTATTCGTTTTTCCTGAGTGCCTTTCTTTCTATTTATCCCACATTTAAACAAGTTTAGAAATATTTTATGATAAACTCTAGCTCTGCTTCAAACTGGTTGTTTCTGAAATTCTTTTCTGCAGTGATGTCAGAACTCCAGCCTTACCTGGGTGGGGGTCTGACAGGGGAAGTCCTCAGGCTTCTGCAGGCGGTGCTGGGCTAGGTGGCCTGCGGCACCAGCCATGACAGTTCCACTCCGTGTCTAAATGTATGGTCCACTCTCCCAAACTAGTCAGGCTGTTTCTCACAAAACTACAGATGAAAACAACCAGTAATAACATGGCCCAATAATGACACTCTGAGGGGTTTTCCCAGAGAAGGAAGACATAGATCTTTAACATTAAAAACCAGTACACATGGGCTAGAAAGAGGGCTTAGCAGTTAGGAGTACTGTCTGCTTTTGTAGAGGACCCGAGTTTAGCTTCTAACATCCACATAGAGATTTACAGCCAGCTGTAATTTTGGTTCAGGAGTATCCAATGACCCCTTCCGGCCTCAGTGGGCATCAGGCACACACATGGTGCACATACATATATGAGGGCAAACGTTCATGTACATAAAATAAAAATAAATTGTCTTACTTAGGGTTTTTATTGCTGTGAATAGACTCCATAACTATGGCAACTCTTATAGGGAAACATTCAATTGGGGCTGGCTTACAGTTCAGAGGTCTAGTCCATTATCATCATGGCAGGAACCATGGTGGCGTGCAGGCAGACATGGTGCTGGAGGGGAAGTAGAGAGTTCTACATCTGGATCTGCAGGCAGCAGGAAGAGAGAGTGACACGGGGCCTGGCTTGAGCATCTGAGACCTCAAAGCTCGCCCCCAGTGACACACTTCCACCAACAAGGCCACACCCACTCCATCAAAGCCACACTTCCTAATAGTGCCACTCCCTGTGAACCTATGGGGCCGTTTTCACTCAAACCACATAAATGAATCTTTTTTTTTAATGGTATACAAATGTTTATTCATAGTAACCAAAAATGAAATAATTCAGATGTCCTTTGATAACACGGTTTTATTTATAGGATATCTTTGAAAAGATGAAATGTGACATAAAGAAAACTGTACCACTAATTAATGGTTAAGGAAGAGGAGGAGATGAAGGAGTGCCATCATTAAAGAGGCAATAAAGGGATTCATGTGGTGGAATTGGTGTGCATCCTGACTGGTTGTGGATGCACCTGTGTGTGATGAAACTCATACACATATAGACACAAAGAGATCTCACTAAATCGTTAACTTAAAAATATCAGTATTGGGGCTGGAGAGATGGCTCAACAGTTAAAAACCCTGGCTGCTCTTCCAGGGCACCTGAGTTCAATTCCCAATAACCACATGGTGGCTCACAACAATCTATAGTGGGATTTGATGCTCTCTTCTGGCATGCAGGTATACATGATTCCTATGAGATAGAGCACTCATATCTAAAACAAAAAAATGCATAAATAAATAAAAATTTTAAAAATATATCAGCATGGTCCCTGGTGGCAGACCAGACCCTGGGCATCTGCAGAGCCCTCAGTGGTAACAGGAGCCATGGATACCACTCCAGGACCACAGACCCAGACATGGCCCTCACAGTGGCAGTGACCATGGTGTGCCCAGATGTCTCTGTGGCTCTAGGTGGCAGCACAGGCCACCCAAATCAGCATGGCCCCTGAAGCGGCATGGTCCTCTGACAGATATGGTTTCAGGTGGCTGACCAAACCCCGGTCATCCACATAGCCCTCAGCGGTAACAAGAGACCATGATGTCACAGGGGCCATGCTGATCTGGGTTTGTGGACCTGCTGCAGTTGGGGTCTGTGATGATGTCCATGGCCCAAGTTAGCACAAGGGGTCATAGGAATCATGCTGTGCTGAGCCGGCCCCACCTTTCACTGGCCTTGGGACCTTTCACTGGTCCTGCCCCTCTCTGAATACTGCAGTAGGAGAGCTGGTCCTGATCCTCAGGGTAGAGCTCACCCCTGCACTCCGGAAAGATGGCCCCACCCCTCACAACAGGCATGCACCTCACCTGAGCAGCACACTAGAGCTGACCTTGTGGTCAGGGACTCAGGTGAGCCGACCCTGAGGGACTGAGAGCAGGAGAGCTGATCCTGCGTTGCCCCCCCCCGTCCCTATGCCACCCCCCCCCCCCCGCCATGTGGTAGCATGAGTGAAAGAAAGATGCCCCCCCCCATTATCTCCTGCAGCAGGTAAGAGAGCTGGCCACGGGGTCACGAGAGTGAGAGAACTAGCCCTACCCTACACCAGCTACAGCATACAGAAGAGCGTCCCTGCACCCTGCCTGGGTACCACACTAGAGCTGACCCTGTTGCCTGGGGTGCAGGATGAGCCAGTTCTGAAGGGGGGAGAGCAGGAGAGCAGACCCCTGTCTCCTGCCCCTCACACTGCACCCCGTATGCTTCCTGCAGCAACTGGGAGACAGGGCCCTGCACCTTACTTGGGCAAAACAGTAGAGCTGGCCCTGGTGATACGAGTGTGGGTGGCGAGGATCTGAGGACATGAGAGGAGGAGAACTGGCCAGTTCCTTGCTGCCGGCTGCATTGGGGAGCTAGCTGAGGACCAGTGCTGGAGAGCTCCCCTGGGTAGTGACGATGAGGGGAAGCTGGCGGGGTGACTAACCCGGGGACCCAGGCCCAGAACCCGGCTATGAGTTGGCCCATCCCAACATCCACCAAATCTATGAATTGTTGGAGCATGTGAAGGGGACGAACCTACAGAGCCATACACAGCAGGACCTCCACGACACAGGACAACAGGATATCCAGAGGAGCCCCAGTGAGAGCCAGTGCTGTAGCAGAAACCAGAGGCCTCCAGACAGGCCAACGACTCCAGGCCCTGAAAACGTGAAAGTAAAGATGAATGGACTAAGGAGTTTACTGTGTGACTCAACGGGCCACACTACAGCCTACACAAGGTTTTTTTGATTTTGTTTCATTTTGGGTTTTTTGTTTTGGTTTGGTTTTGGTTTTGGTTTTGGTTTTGGTTTTTCTTTTAAATTTGGTTTTGTTTTCGGGGGAGGTTGCAAGGGCAGAGGGCAGATTGGAGGGGATAGGGAGATAAATGGAATTGGAATGCATAATATGAAATCCATGAAGAGCCAATAAACGTTAAGAAAAATAAAATAAATCTATCAATATCATGATTGTGTGCTACTGTGCTCAATTTTTGTAAGATATTATCAGTGAGGAAAACCAAATAAAGAATACATAGGTCTCTCTGTATTATTCCTCAGGGTTGAATATTAAGTTATTTTAAAATAATAAGTTTAATGTTATGTATGCACATGTTTGTATGTACATGCATTCAAGCATTCACAAGTACACATGTGTGTCGAGGTCAGAGGTCAATATGGTGTCTTCCTCAATTGCTTTTCACCTCATTTTTTTTTTTTTTTTTTTTTTTGAGATGGAGTCTCTCACTGAACCTGGAGCTCACCAATGGGCTAGACTGTTTAGCCAACAAACCCCATGGGGCCTCCTGTCCCTACCTCCTCAGTGCTGGGATTACAGACATGCAGCATCACTCCGGGCTTTTCATGTGGATGCCAGGGGTCCACACTCAGGTCCTCACGTCTGTACAGCAAACGTTTGACTAGCCACCTCCCCATCACCATTAAAAGTATGACATGAATCCTAGGTGCAGTATCATTGCTTTGGGTCATATTTTTATGCTCTCTATATGAACACACAAAAAATTAGCAATTATTAGCTATACTGTATATAATAGAGGTATTAGATTTATAGGTGTTGCCTGAATTTTTATATTTTCTAATACTGTTCAAATTCCTTACTACAAATATATATTCAGCATAATTTATAAATATAGTGAATGAAATATTTCATAGTAGCATCTTCCCGTAATAGTTGTATCTTTTTTCATTCTTGAGATAGGTCTCGGTGTGTGGTCCAGACTGGCCCAGAACTCCAAAACAGGCTGTTCTCAAACTTGCAGTGATGCTCCTGCCTCTGCCTCCCAAGTGCTGGGATTATGGGTGTAAACCGTCACGCCTGACTAAGTCATGTAAAGCTCTTAACTAACCCCCCAAATTTTTACCCATAAACTGCTGTGGGACTAAAACTTTCCTTTTTATTTCTGTGTTTGTCTGTTTGTTTACAGTAGTGTGGGGGAACTGAGCCGGAGGCTTCATGCATGCCAGGCAAATGCCCTACTGCTGAACTGCAGTCTCCAAGCCTCATGCTGGAACCTGCTGGCAGCCTCAGCCTGGCTGCTACTAACAGAAAATAAACCACTTTCTCTCAGATCACAGCCTGTTATCAAAACTTCCCGAGGAGTGGGTAGGATTAGAGTCGGAATCCGTTACCCTCTAAATTGCCCCGCCTTCCACCCCAAAGGCAGGGAATCACCATTTGCACAGGGCAGCAAGCCGCCAATAAAGCTGTTAGGGTAGCCTAACTGAACCTGTGAGTTTATGAGGTTGTAAAATGCATTACTTTCACTACAGAAACAATGTGAGTCTCCTAAGTTAATAAGTAGTAAGACCTTTGCCAAAGCCAACCGTGAGAGAGCGTGGGGGAATCTACCTTGTCTCGCAGCCTCTGCAGTAGCCTGGGCAGAGTCCTCCGATCCTCCTCCCTTCCCACTCCTTTCCCAGGAATCCCCCCTTTCACTGCCAGCCTCCTGCTCTTCCCGCTTCATCCCACTGTCTGTCCAGAGCCACTGGGCTTCTCCTCGGGAAATCTCTGTCTCCTTGTATCAGGATCTGGGACAGCGGCCCCTATCTACTGGACTCCACTGTTCTGTGAAGATGGCGTGTAAACTAGTCACCCAGCCTCCAAATTCCCACCATCCTCAGCCCAGCTTGCCCTATGCCTTCAAGACTTCCTCCAGTTTTCTTGCCGCTGCCGGTTTTTTTGTTTGTTTGTTTGTTTGTTTGTTTGTTTGTTTTTTGTTTTTTTAAGGTGTTGGGTGTGGCGGCGCGTGGTTGTATCCCCAGCCGTCAGGAGACTAAGGAAGGTGGACCTACAGTTTGAGGTTAGCCTGGGCTACACAGTAAAAACAGATCAAAGAATGAAAAAGAGCAGGGAGAGGAGGAGAAGGAGGAGAGGAAGAGGAAGGGGGAACTCACTTGTAAGCCTCACCTGTGGGTTCCCCCTTCTTACCAGCTTTCCTAGTATAGGCAGAAATACCTTCCTAACCCAAGTCAAGTTCACCAGCTCTCTCGGGGCCAGAATAAACAAAACAAGAGAACTCTCTCTGTCTCTCTGTCTCTCTCTTTGTCTCTGTGTGTGTGTGTGTGTGTGTGTGTGTGTGTGTGTCTCTCTCTCTCTCCCTCCCTCCCTCTCTGTCTCTCTCTCCTCTCTTCCTCCCTCCCACTCCTGGCCATCAGAGTCCCAGGCTCTCCAGTCTTTGGACCCCAGGGCTCACACCAGGGGCTCCCTCTGCACTCAGGCTCCAGCCTTGAACTGACATTTACTTCAACAGGTCTGAGGCCTTCAGACATGAAGTGGGCCACATGCTGCTGGCATCCCAGGGTCTTGAACCTGGAAACACCCTGCCCTGGGGTTTCTCAGCCTTCATAACCATGTGAGCCAAGTCCCCTAATAAATCATCTGTCTATCCATCCATCCACTCACAGGCATCACTCTAGTTTGGTTTGCAGGATAAAAAAATATATGAGTCTTAGGCCTCCACACTGTAAACGGCTAGAAACCAGTGAGAGAAGGATGACTTGGCTGCTAAGAGCACTTGCTGCTAGGGGCCCTGGAGAGATGGCTCAGTGGTTAGGAGCACTGGCTGCTCTTCCAGAGTTCGTGAGTTCAGTTCCCAGCAACCACATGGTGGCTTACAACCATCTGTAACGGGGTCTGATGTCCTCTTCTGGCCTGCAGGTGTGCACTCAGATACATAAAATAAATCTTAAAAAAAGAAAGAAAGAAAAGAGCACTTGCTGCTCTTGCAGAGGCCCTGGGTTCAGTTATTAGCGCCCATATGTCTGCTCACATTGTCTGACTCCAGGGAATCTGACACCCTCTCCTGGCATCTGCCAGACATACATGCAGGCAAAATCCTCATACACGTAAGAACATATAATTTTTTTAAAAAAATGTTAATTGTTTTTAAAAGCCAGGGCCAAAAGACACAGAACCAAAGCAGCCATGTGAGTTGGTCTAACACAGGGATCTTGAAAGCTTTCTGTTACGACTTGAGGGCAGGACAGGAGCTGTGTTACACGTGAGAGGAGGGGTCAGGTTCAGAGGACGGCAGTGGTACTGGCCCTGGAAGTCCCTACCATTGAGACGCAAAGCCGTCTGCCTTGATGCTGAGGAGTTGCCTAAAGATCTCATTTTTAATAAAGAAACCAGGCTGCTGTGGGTAGGAATGATCCCGCCCCAGAGTTACATTCCTTCAGAGTGCAGAGCCGCCTCCATGGGGGTCAAAGTATAGAAGGAAGTGTGTGTGTGTGTGTGTGTGTGTGTGTGTGTGTGTGTGTGTTATTGTGTGAGGTAGGCAGGGGGGGGGGGTTGGTAACTAAATTAAAGGCTGAGGCCGGTCAGATGTCAAAGTTTGCAAGCCTCCTCGTACCTCCCAGAGCAAGGACAAGGCTCTGGAAGACACAGGTTCACAAACATACTGCTCTCAGCAGCCCCCGCAGTACTTAGGGAGGTTTGAGCAAAGCCACAAGAAAGATCACAGATGCAGGCGTGGGGACCACCTCAGAGACATCCCTCGGGCTCTCAGCAACCCACACCAAAGGCGACCTGAGAGTCATGACCCAAGCAGAACGTTGAAGAAAAATGATACATTTTAGATTTGCCTCCAAGGGGGTAAGAAGCAGAGGCCATTTGGATGTGGTTTATGTAACAAGCTTTTGAGAGAGGGACTTGTCCACACCACCTTTTTCCAAATCATTCTGGCAATTCGCTGCAGTGTCTTCCAGTGTGCGAGCTCTGCTGGCCCGCCGTGTTCCTACTAGCTGGGGAGGGGGCTGCTAACAGGGTCTCCATGGGTCCTACGCCCGTACCTTGCGGACCAGCTGTTTCCTGCCAGGAACAAGAGCTTCACTTCCAAGCTCGGGTTAGCCGCCAACTTCAGGAAATTTTCCTGCCTCAGTTGCCTGGTGGATGAGAGCTGTGCCCCACCATCCCCACTGGTCAGTTTTCGTTTTATTGTTGAAAATACACAGTCCACCAAAACCCTTTGAAAGATGACACTGTGACGCGCCAGAGTCAAATTTAAGGCACCCTGTCGCGTATTTTAGAGAGGAGCTCCTTGATAGCCACCACAGTCACTGTGAAGTAGATCCTGGACTGGAATCCAACTTCTGGTGCTACCAAAGCTTCCAGCTGCTTCTGCTACAGTGACCTCTGTTTAACCCCCGTGGAGGGAGGGCGGTGGTGGAGCGGCTCACCTCAGGTCAGACTGCAGGAGGCGCCCTCCCTCCCACTCACAGGCTGCGCTGCTCCTTCCAGGGGATTCCGCTTGCTTTTTTTTTTTTGGCTCCACAAGTGTGTGGTGGCTCTCCTAATATGTCCAACTGGTGTGGTGGCATCGGGACCATTACAGATATCTCTGATACAAGGGAAAAAAGAGGCTTGAGGATAACAGTGCATCCATCCGTATTTGAGGTGGAAAGTGAATAGTCCGTCCCCCGACCCCCACGCCCGCGCTCCCCAGCTGGAGGAAGCCTGTTGCTTGCTCCACCGACAACTGAACATATCCTCTCTCTCTCTCTTCTCTCTGCGCTTCAATCTGACCTTTAAGGTTCTCTTCTCTGCAAACTTAGTCCCATCCCTCCATTCCCCTCTCCTATTCTGTACATCTTCATTTTTTCTTCCTTTTCCTTGACATGGGGAGGCTGCTCCTGGGACCTTGAAGGTGGCTTCTCTATCCCTCGAGAAAATGATAGAGGTGGCATTGCCCGAGTTGCGGCATGTGGGGACGGGCGTTTGCCGCCGCCTCGATGAGGTGAGAAGGTCAGCTCGCTCCATGCGCATCCTCTGGCAACTTGTTACAGTGTCTCCACCAGTGTCCACGCTCCCATTGGCCCTCCGCCGCACATCGCCATTGGTTGTGGGGGGTCGTGACAGGGCTGTGATTGGTCCCCAGCCTGGGGTACCAGGTCAGTTTTCTGCCTGAGGCAAGAGCCTCTCTTCACACTCCGTGTCGGGCAGTCGGGAGTGACTGACCGGTCAGGGCTTCGAGAGACTTCTTTCGTGTTCCGCCAGCGGCGGGGGTGCAGCGGGGGTGCAGCGGGGGTGCAGCGGTGCACCGTCGTGGCCTTCCTAAGGGTGAGTCCCCTCCAGCCTCTCGTGTCGTGAGCGTGGCAGTGGGTGCTCGTGAACGCATGAACTGACATAAAGAAAGGTAGCCGTGCCGGTGAATATTTAATCCGTGTTTGTAGGAGCACGTGTGTATGTCACCCGCAACTCCTGGAGTGTGTGTGTGTGTGTGTGTGTGTGTGTGTGTGTGTGGTCACTCGAGACTCCTAGAGCATGTATGTGTCACCTGTGATTCCTAGAGCGAGTATGTGTGTGTGTTATGAACGACTCCTAGAGCATGTGTGCGTCATCCTCGACTCCTACAGCAAGCATGTGTTTGCAACCTGCAACTCCTAGAAGATGTATGTGAGGGTCACCCGAGACTCCTAAAGCATGTGTCATCTGCAACTCCTAGAGGACGTGTGTGTGTGTGGGGGGGGGGTCACCCGAGACTCCGAGAGGATAAATGTGTGGGTCACCCGCGACTCCTAGAGGATGTGTGTGGGGTTCACCCGTGACTCCTAGAGGATGAATGTGTGGGTCACCCGCGACTCCTAGAGGATGAATGTGTGGGTCACCCGCGACTCCTAGAGGATGAATGTGTGGGTCACCCGCAACTCCTAGAGGATGTGTGTGTGGGTCACCCGAGACTCCGAGAGGATAAATGTGTGGGTCACCCGCAACTCCTAGAGGATGTGTGTGTGGGTCACCCGCAACTCCTAGAGGATGTGTGTGTGGGTCACCCGCGACTCCTAGAGGATGTGTGTGTGGGTCATCCGCGACTCCTAGAGGATGAATGTGTGGGTCACCCGCGACTCCGAGAGGATAAATGTGTGGGTCACCCGCGACTCCTAGAGGATGAATGTGTGGGTCACCCGCAACTCCTAGAGGATGTGTGTGTGGGTCACCCGCGACTCCTAGAGGATGAATGTGTGGGTCACCCGCGACTCCTAGAGGATGTGTGTGTGGGTCACCCGAGACTCCTAGAGGATAAATGTGTGGGTCACCCGCAACTCCTAGAGGATGTGTGTGTGGGTCACCCGCGACTCCTAGAGGATGTGTGTGTGGGTCACCCGCGACTCCTAGAGGATGAATGTGTGGGTCACCCGAGACTCCGAGAGGATAAATGTGTGGGTCACCCGCGACTCCTAGAGGATGAATGTGTGGGTCACCCGCAACTCCTAGAGGATGTGCGTGTGGGTCACCCGCGACTCCTAGAGGATGAATGTGTGGGTCACCCGAGACTCCTAGAGGATAAATGTGTGGGTCACCCGCAACTCCTAGAGGATGTGTGCGTGGGTCACCCGAGACTCCGAGAGGATAAATGTGTGGGTCACCCGCAACTCCTAGAGGATGTGTGTGTGGGTCACCCGCGACTCCTAGAGGATGTGTGTGTGGGTCACCCGAGACTCCTAGAGGATAAATGTGTGGGTCACCCGCAACTCCTAGAGGATGTGTGTGTGGGTCACCCGCGACTCCTAGAGGATGTGTGTGGGGGTCACCCGTGACTCCTAGAGGATAAATGTGTGGGTCACCCGAGACTCCGAGAGGATAAATGTGTGGGTCACCCGCGACTCCTAGAGGATGTGTGTGTGGGTCACCCGAGACTCCTAGAGGATAAATGTGTGGGTCACCCGAGACTCCGAGAGGTCATTGAATGTGTGGGTCACCCGCGACACCTAGAGGATGAATGTGTGGGTCACCCGCGACTCCTAGAGATCATTGAATGTGTGGGTCACCCGCGACTCCTAGAGGATGAATGTGTGGGTCACCCGCGACTCCTAGAGGATGAATGTGTGGGTCACCCGTGACTCCTAGAGGATGAATGTGTGAGTCACCCGCGACTCCTAGAGGATGTGTGTGTGGGTCACCCGCGACTCCTAGAGGATGAATGTGTGGGTCACCCGCGACTCCTAGAGGATGTGTGTGTGGGTCACCCGTTACTCCTAGAGGATAAGTGTGTGGACCACCTGCGACTCCTAGAGGATGAATGTGTGGGGGTCACCGGCGACTCCTAGAGGATGAATGTGTGGGTCACCCGCGACTCCTAGAGGATGAATGCGTGGGTCACCCGAGACTCCTATGGATTGTGTATCACCAAAACTCCTTCCTATTAGATGGTGATATTGGGTTTTTTCTTTTACACAATCAAACTGGCATCGGGAATCAAGGAAACCCCAATACATTATCCAGCATATCACGCCATTCTGCCTTCAGTTTGCTAATAAGAAAGGCTCACACTCAAATGTTTTCTAGAGAGATTTTGAACTTAAAAGAATTAAAAGTTTCTTTCTGAAACCTGGAAAAAATTGAGACCACTTATTTTTATTTAATCCAGGGAATTTTAAAAAATCTAATTCATTTAGTTAGTTTAATTTAGTTTAGTTGGGTTATCTATTAGTTTTGTTTGTTTGACTGAGACAGACATGTATCACCACATTTGGCTTTTGGAAACTTTGTAAAATGTTAGTTTTTGGTTAGTATTAAGTAGAATTTGTGTAGGAAAATATTTGGCTATGAAAAGTGTGTTTTGGACCTTGGCATGGTGGTGTACATCACTAATCCCAGCACTCAGGAGGCTGAGGTAGGAGGAGCCTGTGTTCAAGGCTACACAGGGCTACATAATGAGAGTCTGTCAGAAAGAAGGGGTGGGGGAGAGAGAAAAGAGAAGAAAAAAAGTGTGTTTTGATTTATAGATGAGATGTTATATAAAAAAATATGGCCACGGCAGTTTGAATTATCACCAAAGGCCCTTTAGAAGAATATATCAATGAAGCCACCATTTTGCTTTGTTCTACTGGAAAATTGCCTGGCAAGTTGACCCCACTATGGCATAATTCAACAGTAAGTTTTTGAGGGGGACACTGTTAACACTCAGGCCTTTTTGAAATGCCTCGTGTTTTCTTGGGTGCCGGAATGAATGGGCTTTGAACACAGAAAGTGCTCAGCGAACATTTTCGGTCCCTGAGCTTCAGCCCAGAACTCTTTAAGATGCAGTGGCTCACACCCGACTCCTGTGCTGGAACGTGAATGGCCTGTGTCGCTCGCTCTTGCTCCAGATAGATTCCCGACGGTGACCGAGGGAAGTGAGACCATTTAGACTTCAGTCCAGTCAGGGAATTTTCACCTCCTGCTTACGGATAGAGAAATCCAGATCAGGGGAGTTTCTCGGCCCATTCTGACTCAGGCCTTCAACTTGTCCATAAGCTGGCCTGCCTTTCCCCATATAGCACACACATTGGTTCTGTGTTATCTGTGAGTACATCTCCACCTCATCCACACCTGGATTTTTCTCCCCCCCCCATCTCTTAATTTAGGCAAACTCTTACTTGGTATTCATTTTTTTTTTTTTTTTTTGGTTTTTCGAGACAGGGTTTCTCTGTGTAGCTTTGCGCCTTTCCTAGAACTCGCTTTGGAGACCAGGCTGGCCTCGAACTCACAGAGATCCACCTGGCTCTGCCTCCCAAGTGCTGGGATTAAAGGCGTGTGCCACCACCGCCCAGCTACTTGGTATTCATTTTTAATTGATTTTTTTAAAAGGTTATTATACAAAATAATGAGTTCCATGACACCTTTATATTGTTTTTGCTTTGTTTTGTTGATTTTTGTTTGTTGTGTTTCATTTGGTTTGGAGAGAGAGGCTGTTCATTTGCTTGTTTGAAATGGTCTTGTATCACAGAAGGTAGCCTTGAATTTACTGAATGGGTAAAGGGGATCTTGATTTTGTCTATGCTCCTGCCTCTGTCTCTCAAGTGCCATCCACCTAGTTTTATATTTCTGCGGTGTTTGAGATCAAAGCTAATGCATTGTGCATGCTCGGCAAGCAGTCTCCGAATCGGTCTATGTAGCCAAGCAGTCTCCCAATCAGTCTGTGGAGCCAAGCAGTCTACCACTCGATTTATGTAGCCAATCCAAGTTGGGGAGTTTTTGAGATAGAGTCTCACTTTGCAGTCCAGACTGGCCTGGACTTCTTGGCTGTCTTTCTGTCCATGTACCAAGTACTGGGATTGCAGCCGTGAGCCACTACTCTCGGTCCGCCTGGGATTATCGTAAGTATTTTCATTAGGCATAGTAACACATACTTTTTTTTTTGTTTTGTCTTTTGAGACAGTGTTTCTCTGTGTAGTTTTGGTGCCTGTCCTGGAACTCATTCTGTAGCCCAGGCTGACCTCGAACTCACAGAGATCCACCTGCTTTCCCAAGTGTTGGGATTAAAGGTGTGCACCACCACCACCTGGCCCATCCTTCTTAATCCTACTACTTAGGAGGCTGAGACTAGCTACAGTCTTGAGACTCTCCCTCAAATACCGAACCACCACCGCCATCACTACTACAGCAACCAAACCGATGTCCTTCAAACTGTTCTCTCCACAGGGCATCCCTGCATCCTGGAGCATCTTAGATGCATATACCTTCACTTCCCTGGTCATGCCCAGTTTCCTGAGTGAGAGCGGGGTTTTCCTGCCCCATGTATAATCCTAGGCAGCAAATGTATTGCCTCTGATGGGCTCTTTAACACATCTCTAATTGATGGCCTCTCGCTGTGAATTCCGCTGAGAACGGAATTCACGACAGGCTAGACACTTGAAATGCAAACAAGCCTTCATGGTTAGAGAAAACTAAAATGCTATTTCTTCCCATGTTTTCCTCTTAACCTTTCTTTTTCCTTGCCTTATTCAATCATTGCTTCTGTTCCTCCCCATGCCTGGGAGATTTTTGTCATCGTGGACAAGTCAGTAGGGTTCTTTGCTCCCGTCTGGAAGAGGCGCTGCATAAAGGGGTGATGGATCAGCACATCTGCCTGCCTGGTGCTGTGTTTTGATGCGTGATCGGGAGGATTCTGCCAACACCCGAGAGATGGAGCCTCACCGAGGGTCTCGTCTACATGTTGGGAAAACAAGATCAAGTTGGAAGTCAGTGTGGCTGACCGGCAAGCTCCTCGGATGAACTGAGACTTGAAAAGTAGGCCTTGAAGAACAAGCCAGCTTGGGATGGGCGGAGACCAGGGCTGGGGATGGAGGTGGGTAGTGTTATAGGGGACAGAAATGACAGTAGCCTGCAAAACGGAAGTCAGTGGGCAGAAGAGGGACAGTTTCTTCTCTTAAAGAACCAGAGTAGCCGGGGATGGTGGTGCATGCCTGTCATGCCAGAACTCTGGAGGCTGAGACAGCAGGAGAGTTTTGGCTCAGCCTGGGCTACTTAGCAGAGTCTCACCTGTGGGGGTGGGGTGGAGTGATGAGAAGAAGTGGTCTTTGGGAAATGCTGGATTTTTTTTTAGAGTATTACAAGCTGTTTTGCTATTCCTAGTGTTGGAATTCCAGGCTATATACACTCTCCAGTGATCTCACTCCTTACACAGCTGAGAGCTGATTTCTTAACACACCTTAACCTGCAAGGACCTTTAGAAGAGAAGGTTTTACGTTTTGTTTTGCTTTGTTGTGGCACTTAGGCACACCAGCCAAGTGATCTACCATTAAGCTATGCCACCAGCTAAGATATTTTAGAGCTTTATTGTATTTTTAGTTATGCGTACGTGTGTTTGTGGAGGTGGGGTGTCAGGGGCATGTGCAAGTGTGTGCCAGTGCCCCGGAAGCACAAGCTGCTCCTGGAGCTGGAGTTAGAGGAGGCTGTAAGCTGCCTAGTGAGAATGCTGGGCATTGAACCTGGGTCCTCTGCAAGAGCAGCAAGCACCCTTGATTATTTTTTAAAGTTTACTTCTTAGTCAGGTGGGCACAGCTGAGTAAGTAATGCCAGCATTCAGGAGGCTGTGGCCCTAATAACTTGAGTTCAAAGCTATCTTAGGTTATAAAGTAAGAACCTTTCATACCCGTACACAGTCACTCACTCATCTTAATGTTACTCTATACCGGGTCCCCCTTTCAACAACACGCTCAGTCATCCATTCCTAGCACAAAGCTAATTTGGGTCCCGCCTTCTCTTTCCCTGCCCCAGGGAGATGCTGTGGTGTTTTTCACAAATCGCAGTTGCTGGTGACTGACATCTGCGGGCTCAGAGGGCAAAAGGCACTTACCTGGCAAGCTTTACACCTGAGCTCTGCCCCGGGATTGTGTAAAGGTGAAGGAGAGAACTCACCCCATAGGGTCGTCCTCGGACCTTCACACGTGTGCCCCCACACAAATTCATAGTTCTAAACAAAAATACAATTTAAAAACATTCAGCCTGGCGCGATGATGTATACCTTTAGTTGCAGCATTCTGGTAGCAGAGACAGGTGGATCTTTGCAAGTTCAGGGCCAGCTTGGTCTACATAGCAAGTTCCCAAACAGCCCCCTAAAAGTTTGGTCAGGAAGATAGGGATCTAGGCCCCTGTCAGGGGCCACAGAAAACAAAATTCCAGGTCAATAGCAGTAATTAGGAGAGGCAATCTTTGGGGTGTCACAGAAAGCCATTGCTGGGGGTGACTAGGGGCCAGCAGAGAGGAGGACACTGAAGACCACTCAACTGTCCTCAGGCGTCTACCAGGCTGGATCCTCGGTAGAGTGAAAGTCCCCTCTTCTCGCTTCCCGCCCAGATCCTGACCTGGGAGAACTTAAGGTGATAGAAGGTGATGAAGGCCATAAGGCCAGGAAGCTGGTCCGGATGCTCTGGTGTTCTTCCCACCCCTAAAGCTGGGCGGTGAAGGCTGACACCCCAAGGGAATGTCACAGACTGGGTAACCAGTCACCTCTTTAAAGCCATACCTCTGGTCACAATCGCAGCTGGATTTCGGCCTGAGTTTATCAGTCTGAATCTCCAAGTGATTGGCATACGCTAACATTGGTCAGTCTCTTGCCAATGTTGTGAATTCCCTGTACTAAGCCCAGGGGAGAGTGGACCCAGCAGAAACCCAGCATCCAGCACTGAGCACTGATGCGCAGAGGGAAAGAAGATGCAGCCCCTCTGCTCAGAGAGCTATGGGAGGATCTCTCTGTGTAAGGGGTGAGCCTCCACTGGTGAAATGGGTAGTGCCTGAGTGAGAGACCTTTGACCTCACCTCTCATTCAGTGTCTATTCCAGGGGCTGGGGGCGTGGCTCAGTTGGTAGGATGCTTGTCTAGATTCCCGAAGCCCTGGGTTCCGTCCTCAGCGCTGCATAGCACCAGGTTATGGTGCACACCTGTAATCTTAGCACCTGGGAGGTAGAGGCCGGAGGATCAGGGTTCAAGGTGATCTTCAGTGACATCATAAGTGTGAGGCCGCCCTGGACTGTGTGAAAACCTCTTGAGAAAAGAAGAAAAAGAACAAAACCCTTAACATATCAGCCTCAGAATCTTCTCTCCCAAGGAAAGACTCCTGCCTTGTAAACTCATCTGTATGAGTGTCAATTCAGTGGTCATCTTTACAAAGTGACAGACAAGACATGGCAAAGCCGGGGAAGCGTCATGTAACTGCTTGCTTTCATAGGTTGTAGCATATGCATGGCTCTTCTTTCTTCCTGAGGAATAATAATATACGCAGGGAAAAGTCCACAGGTCCACAGTGGGCATTTTGATGGAGTTTCTCTGGTTTTCATTTCCATTTGTAATCACTCCCTATACCAAAGAAAGGCCGTTCTTAAGGTCAGAAAGATCACACAGTGTGGAACCCAAGCCTGTCGGGCTTTGAGCAGCCTGTGAAGGACAAGCTCTTGAGGTTCAGGTGTGATCTTTGCTGCAGAAATGCATGTCTCTGAGTCCCTGTAATGTGCTGGCGTCTTGCGGGGGCGAGCCCCAGTGCCCCTCAACTGAAATCCCGCCGTAAGTGGTTTGTCATCTTAGGAGTCAAGCTTCAGAAGGAGATCTGGGGTTCACCTGGGGTTTGCTGTGTGTCTTGTTGGCTATATTCACCACCTCAGGAACTGCCTTCATTCTGTCTGTCTGTCTGTCTGTCTTCCTCAATGTTGTATCTTTAACATGCAGTGATAAAAGGGGTATATTGTGTTGTAGATTATAATGGCCACCCCTGGAGAAGGCAACCAATCCAGTGATGAAGGGTCACTGCAGCCAGAGGTACAGCTGCAGCAACTTGAGCCTCGGGTGGCCCGCAGACGCCTGTCCCAGGCCCGCCACCGAGCCACCCTGGCCGGGCTCTTCAACAACCTGAGGAAGACAGTCTACTCCCAGTCTGACCTCACAGCTTCAAAGGTACAGGGACGAGGGCTGCGGGAAGCGTCTCTCCACATGGGACTGCAGAGTGAGGAAAGAGCTGGCCTGGAGTGGCCAGCCCTGCTGCCCATGGGCAGACCGTCAAAGCCATGCGTCTCTCCCAGCTACAGAGCAGCCCGACCCAAGAGGGGAAATTATGAGTCTGAGGGAGATATGTGGTTACTTGGTGACTTTGTGTGTCCTGTTTGTGGGCAACAGCCAGCCTCCGACAGACGCTCCAGGACCCTGTACATCTATCTACACACACACACACACACACACACACACACACACACACACACGCACGCACGCACGCACGCACACACACGACCCTGTACATCTATCTACACACACACACACACACACACACGCACGCACGCAAGCACATGGACAACACCAGAAGTGTACACACATGCATGTGCTATAGCACACACTGCACTCATGTGCATGCTCAGTGTATCTGCACACATTGTGGGTTGTCTGTATTAACCGGTTTGTTCCCCAGGCCTTAGGGCTCTCCAGGTGCACACTGATCTTCTTTCCCTACTCTCTTTTTTTTGACTGATGCTGATGTTTGAGGCAGTCTCCATGGAGCTCAGGCTGGCCTGGAACTTTCCAGAGAACAGGCCAGCCTTGAAGTCACACCCTCCTGCCTTTGCCTCCCCAGTGCTAGGATGAGAGGTGTGCACCACCCAGCTCTTCTTCTTCTCAGCTCTCCTTTTAGCTGCTGTTGAACAATACATTAGTTAATTAGCTGGCAGAAACTGAAGAAAGGCCCGGTAGATGGGGTTAGAAGAAATCAAGTTCATAACGGTAGGAGCATTACAGGAGGCCACAGCGGAGAGTGCTGTATTTCCTCACCCTCTTAACAGAAGGGGGGTGGGGAGAGACTTGACCTCCTGTAGTAGAAGACAAGGCCAAAAGGAAGCTGTGTTCTCACTCCAAGCCTGAGGCTCTTTCCACGCCTCCCTCTCTGAACTCTTTGTCGTCTGGTGTCTCTTCCCAGCTAGTGGGCTTCCTGCCAGGGATGGTACCTTCAGCAGAGCAGCAGCCAGGAACTTTTAAGGTCTTCTGTTCATAGACTTCCCAGAGGATTCTCATCTGGGGTCGGGGTAGGACGACACAGAAAAGCTCCTGAGCAGGTCCAGGCCTCTGTGGAAATCTTAAAAGGCGGCACCTGACCATTCTGTATAAAGCTCTGACTGGCACCTGTACTGTTTTCAGCTGCAGGAATCCCACAGAGACCCCCACCTGTCCTTGGAGAAGGGTGGGGTTCCGGTGAGTTGTGGAGGAAAGCCAAGTTCGGCAACTCAGGATGCAGGTGCGGGAGGCAGACCTTTCCCCAGGCCGGAGCTCTGCTCTCATCCACTGAAGGGCGTAGGAACCTAGAGTCCCTTCAGGGACTAGTGCAGAAGTGTTCACAGACTAGCAGGACAGACAGACAGAAACGGGCAGCCAGGGCCTTGCTGTAAGCCCGACAGTGTAAGAAGTGCAGCTAAATTTGGAGACAAACCATGTGCACCCCCAAAATTTAGACTTCCTGCTTTAGCAGGTAAGAGCATGGCTCTTGAGTTGTCTCAGTGAACGGGAGGCCAGTCACCTCTGGCCTTCAGTTACCACGTCTGTTAAACAAGGGAAGACCAATGGCTTCCTCACAGGTCTCGATGGGCCTTCCAAGACTCACAGGAAATGATGAGCGGTGCCGTCAGACATTCATACTATTGTTTCCCAGCAAATTGAGTTATTTATTCTCCACATCTCTGCTCACATCATTCCCATTTTACAGACCAGGAGACTGAGGCTCTGAAAATTTAATTGTCTGTGTTGGATAGCATGGCCACAGTGCTTGGGGACCCAGCTGTCTGCTGGGTTTCTTTCTTGGTTACTTGAGGGACGATCTGGGCTTCTGCATGAAGAAAGTCGCTCCGTGAGAGTGATGCGTGACGAGGTCCTCATAGTTCTCCAAGGCTGCCACAGTGAGACAGCAAACACGGGGTGGGGGTGCCTAACACAGCAGTGAATTGGCCGGCTTCTGGAGGCTGGGAGTCCAAGGCCAGGCTGCCCCTCCCTCTGGCAGCCTCAGGGGAAGCCTTTGTGCCTCCACGAGGTTCTGGCATCTTCCAACAATTCCTGCCGTTCCTTGACTTGTAGTGGCGCCACTCCAGCCACACGTCTGTGTCACCCCGCCTTCCTGTCATCTTCTCTCTGTGTCTCGCTGTTCTGTCTCTGTCCACGCTTCTCCTTTCCATAAGGACATCACTCATATTGAATTGGGGACCAGCCCAAAGGGTTCCATTTTAACACGGTTACCCTATCCCATAGATAGATAGATAGATAGATAGATAGATAGATAGATAGATAGATAGATAGATAGGTAGATAGGTAGATAGAGTCACTATCACAGCTGCCAGAGGTAGGGACCTCAGCATATCTTTTTCTTTGTGGTGGTGGGGTGAGCGGGAGACATTTCAGTCCTAAGAAAGTGGGTCTACTGAAAGCAATTTAAAGGGCAGGAGAGATGGCCCAGCAGGTAAAGGTGCTTGCCATCCAGCCTAGTGACCTGAGTTTGATTCCCAGAATCCACATGGTAGACTGAGGGAAGGACCCCTGAAAGTTGTCCTGTTGCCTCTACATGGGCATCGTGGCACACCCCCATCATAAAAATAAATGTTTAAAAAGTAGAAATGAGGGGGCTGGAGAGATGGCTCAGCAGTTAAGAGCACTAGCTGCTCTTCTAGAGGGCCCAAGTTCAAGTCCCAACACCCACACGGCAGCTCACAACTGTCTGTAACTGCAATTCCAGGGCTTCTGACATTCTCACACAGACCTCCATGCAGGCAAAACACCAATGAACATAAAATAAAAATAAATTATATATTAAAAATAGAAATGAAAAAAGTACTCTAGAAAAAATACCAATGCGTCTGGCTCCCCTGGTGCGGCAGGAATGTAAGGAGACATGTGTCTCAGGTGTCTACCTAGAATGTACCATCCCCAGTACTATAAACCAGGCTTGGTGGTGCACACTTGTAAATTCAGCTTTCTGGAAGAATCACAAGTTTTAGGTCGTCCTTGGATACACATGAGCTTGAGTTTACACTGGGCTACATGAGACCCGGCCTCCAACAAAGAGAAGAAAAGAATGCAAGGGGAGGGCTGAGGTACCACTGAGCCAAGACAGGCCACTGGCTCTGGACCAGAATGCCAGTATCGGTATCGCAGACTGTTGTAGCCGCTAAAGCAAAACATCGTATCCTGGGAAATGTATAAACCACAGAAACGCATTCCTCACAGCCCCGGAGGCTGGACTAAGTTAGGGTGCCAGCAGATTTAATGTCTCGCTTGTCTGTGTCACCTAAAGAGCAATCTAGCCGTGTCCTCATGTGGAAGCGGTGAACTCGCTCCCCTGGGCCTCTTTTCTCGTGGTATTAGTCTCATCCATGCAGGGTCTGCTCTTGTGACAATGACCTCCTCAAAAACACCACCTTGGGGTACCTTCAAATGAGGGTGGGGTTCAACATTTGTATGAGGAATACACAAACATTTAGACCAGAGTAGCTGGAGCATCATCTTGTCCTAAGATCAAGCCAAGATTCTGACCCAGAGTGGCCTTGCATTCCTAGTCCTTTGACAGATAGTATAGCCGTGAGTCCCAGGACAAGGACAGTGGGGTGTTTAGGACAAAGGGAGGGAAGGAAGGGGAAATTTCTGAGTTCAAATTCACAGAACATTTGCTATTTTTAGATTACATGAAATATGCGTAGGTCACATAAAGTATTATTTTATTTTATTCATTTTTTTTTTGAAACAGGGTCCCATGTATTCTAAGCTGGCCTTGAACTCACTATGAGACTCACCTTGAATTCCTGATCTCCTTCTGACTATTTACTGAGTTCTGGGATTATAGACATATGCCACCATGCCTAGCTATGTGAAGTATATGAATTTGGCAAATAAACGTTTTGAGGAGAGGATATTGAGTTGCACATGGTCACAGCGTGAGCGTAAGTCTAGTGGGCCTTTGTGCGAGCCTGGGGTTGACAGTCAGCCAACTGAGCCTCCTTATCACAGCATCCCACCTGCTAGCAGCCCGTGCAGACGTCCATCCCTCTGCAGCCACAGCAGTGGTCATTGGTATTTCAACGAGCACCCATTTCTAGCATGCAAACGCATCTCAATGCCTTCTGTGCATTGGGACAGACCTCCTGTGCATGCCACGGACAAGGCCAAGGATGGGACTTTGCATTGAGGGAGTGTGGCCTCAGACTGAGAAGGGTCCATGAAAGAAAATAGTCTCTGCAGGGAGAGGCTGTCTTTTCAACAATGTCTCTGTCCTCAGTGGCAGGTACTGAATAAGACGAAGATTCATATTCAGGAACTGGAACAAACCCTGGATAATCTGCTGAAGCTCAAAGGCAAGAGACCCCTCCCCAGAGAAGGCGGGCTCAGGTTCCCACTGAAGGCAGAGACTGGGTTACACAACATTGGCAGATTCATGTTAGGAGCAAGTGTATCAGGCACCGTGCTTGGGCCATAACTTGCCCCATCCCTGGGAACTTACAGCCTGACAGCACGGGTCCCCAGGCTGTGTGGGTTTGATGAGTTCCCTCACGGGACACTGCTGGAGGCAGCTGACCTCAGCCTTAGAGACCAGCGAGGAAGTAAACCGGTACTTGACCTGAGATCTCCCCTCATGTCTTGGAGGAGAGGTGGGAAATGGACTCTGCACTCTACACCAGGGAGGGTCAAGGTTTTCTGTGCCCCCTCATAGGCTCCCTGAACCAGACAGGCAGGAGAGACCCAAAGGGTCTGGTTTTTCTCTTTATGACTCTTGCCCTCTCCTCCCTGATAGGATCCTTCAACTTGGAGGATGGGAATGCTAGCAGCTTAGAGGAGGTCAAGGAAGAATATGCCAGAATGTACTCTGAGGACGACAGGTAAGGCCTGGCAGGCACCAGGAGGAGGGAGCCTCTTGTCTTTCTCTGGAAGCCTTCAGTGCTGAGGTACAGCAGCCTACAGTAAGCAAGGCCATCAGGGCTGCTCATTCTGGGGGGAACTCTGTTCTCCTTTATATTAATAACATAGCTTGGATATTCTTCCTAAATGATCTATGCTTATGACAGAAATCAGAAAATTACAGAAAAGCTTGAAACGCTATCATCTCACCTCTCAAAGAAAGGTCATGTTAACTCTGAGGGCTACCCACCCATCTGGTATTTTTAGTTTTCCACACTACCTTAGAGAAATGAGATCATGGAGTTTACTCATGTACCTTGGTGTGTGTGTGATAATATATATATATCAACTAATATCTTTATTTATAGGAAAACACCAATATCCTGGCCTTTTCAAGTCACATGGAAATACAAACCAAATCAGACTTCTCAGAGCCAGAGCAGCCACGGTGTCTTAGGGGCAAGATGGGTGTTACAGGTGTGGAAGAGTCACTGCTGGTGTCCCGGTCAGACTTGAGCAGAGGCTGGCTTGAGGACTGTCCTTGTCCCATTGGTGGTTATTTTTCTCGTCACTGGGACTCGGATACCGGAGATGACAACTCCAAGGAGGAAGCGTTTCTTTTGCCCAGTTGCAGAGAGTTCAGTCCACGGTTGCTTGGCCTCACGAGCTTGAGCAGGACATCATGGCAGCAGGAATGTGTGGAAGGGGAGGGCTGTCCACCTCGCAGAAGACAGGGAGCAAAGAGAGGGATAAGAAGGGCCCAGGGATGAGACCCCCCATAGCCCCACCCCAGTGGCCTGCTGCCTCTAGCTAGCCCCTACAATCTTATGTTTCCAGGACTCCCAAAATAGTGTCACCAACAGAGGCCAAGCCCTTAACACATGAGACTTCGGGGGAACAGTGGGAGGGGACTTCGTATCCAAACCCTCACAGAAGTCGAGTTTTCCATTAAGATTCTCATTGCCTGTGCCTTTCATGCATGCTGGGTAGGAATCGTCTCCGCTCTGCATGACTGTCAAAATATGATGTGATTCCCTTTCCCATGCACGGAACCCACAGGCTCCAGAGTGGCTCTGACTACATCTTAGACTTGAGGGGCAACCAGCAGGCCCCTGTTATCTCCAGGGGCCCCATGGCATCCCGTTGGAGATGGCTCCAGTGGCATGATGGATGTCCAGGTTGGCCTCTGAGGAGACCCAGAGTGCAAGCCGTGTTTACGCATCCCAGAGAGGGCTACAAACTACGTGCTGTTACAGCCTACCTAAATCTGCTGCTTGAAGTGGCATTGTTGCTCACTGTTCGTGTTTGTTTGTTTTTTGGTGTGGACACTTAGAACTTTTATTTTCTTCTCTGTACTTCTTGTTTTATTTTATTTTTAAGTCAAATACCTGAATTTTTTTGTTTTTATTTTATGTGTATGGGTGTGCTGCCTGCATGTATGTCTGTGCATCATGTGCCTGCAGTGTACCTGGAGACTGGGGGCTCGATCCCCAGGACTGGAGTTATAGACAGATGGTTATGAGCAGCCATGTGGGTGCTGAGAATGGAACCCAGGTCCTTTGGAAGAGCAGCCAGTGCTCTTAACCACTGAGCCATCACTCCAGTCCTGTTTTCCAGATTCTTAAACAATGAATGTATATTATACCCTATGGGAAATAATTATTAAATATATATTATTGGCTAATTTAATATTTAATATTAATTACATTAACAATATAATGTTAAATATTAGATATATTATAGCCTAGTGGAAAAATTTATTAAAAATCAAGTTATACCTTGTGAAGCCCTTAAAAACATGTCAAGAAGAAAGAAATCCCCTCCAATCTCCCTCCACACAGGCTTTGTCACGTTCCTGCTCACAGAGGAAGGAGATAAGCTCCTGGGTTTTCCTCTGTAGCCTGTGGATATGGTAAATTGACTAATTTCAAATGATGCACCCCCATCTTGTATTCCCAAGGGCTCCTTGGCAATTATCTATACAGTTAGTACAACTGTGTCACGAATTTCTGTGTCGTGTTCACTGGCAGTGTGTGCCTAGCACTCTCTTGATTCTGTACTCTCCCCCAGCATACTCCTGAACGGTTTTCCTCAGAACGTTTCCCCGCCGTGGTGCCTCACTGAGGCTCTTGGGAAGGATGCTGAGGAAGGAGGACCTGATGAAGAGAGAGAGGAGGAGGGGAAACAGGAAGAGGAGGAAGAAGAGGAAGAGGAGAAAAAAGTGGATCTCTCACAGTCCTCTGACAGTCTGTTGCCAGATCTCCTGGAATTTGAACGGTGCGCACAATGCGGTGGGGTGGTTTACTCCCACAGGGAGATTCTGCGGGGAAGGGGGCAGATACTCCGACTGGCCTGTGCGGTGGCCTCCAAGCATGCATGGTTCAGACCAGGTCCCAAGTCACTGAACTGCAGGATCTCCATGTCCCTGATGGAGACCAGCTAAGGGGCTTTGCAAACACTGTTGAAGTTACATGCGTGTAGTAGATCCACTGTTCTTATTGAGAATGGGTGTTTCTTTGAGGTCCCTAGGGAAAGAGGGTTGCTGATGGTAATTCCTAGTGTCCACCCCTCCTTCTACCACATACACACCTCAGAAATCTACTTCTAGAGGTAGAGAACCAGGCCACATCCGCACTTATAGAGAGATAGTGACTGGCTTACTCAAACACCTCCTTCACAGAATTAAGTCCCTCTAGCTGCCATGCTGGCTTCCAGAGGCGTGAACTGGAGACAGGGAGGTTCACTCCATAGCTGAGTCTTTGAAGCCCAAAATTGAAGGAGTGTAGCAGACCAGCTACTTCATGGCCTCAGAATGTTCCATAGTGAGGGGAGTTAACACAGCCATGCTTTCCACAGGCAGAGTGCTTTAGGAGCAGAAGAAATAGGAGAGACATAAATCTGTGTCCTCCATGGCCCTCAAGATGACTTCTGCATTCCTGGGGCCCGGGGAAGGCAGAGACAAAACTATGCTGTCGATAAACCAAGGAATGGTAGCCATGAGCTGTGGCCTGATCATAAGGAGCCGGCTACAGGTCTGAGGGACACACCTCTTCTGTTCCAGGTACCTCAACTTTTACAAGCAGACGATGGATCTCCTGACCATGAACGGCATCATCTCCCCCCAGGAAGTGACACTCCCCATCGTCTCCGCGGCCATCTCCCACCTGTGGCAGACCCTCTCTGAGGAGAAGAAGGCCTGTCTCCTGCAGGTGTGGGAGCAGCAGAACAGCAGCTTCTCAGACCTCACAGAGGCCTGTCTGGAACTGGCCTGTGTGGAGGGCAGCGTGAAGGACAGCGGGGTGGACAGCCAAGGGGCCAGCTGCTCACTGGAATCCACCCCAGAAGAGGTGATTAGACCTGGGGGCGGGGGCGGTCCTTTGCCTCGGCTTTCTTAATGCCCCTCCGTGGGTGACTCACGGGAGGGCTTTGTATATGTGAGGACAGTGAGCGGCCTGCCATGTGTGGACTAATTACATGCGGTTAGCTGGGGGCTCTCTATCTGTGGGAAGGAACACGAAGTTGATAGACACAGGAGCACAGGCCCTTCCATGGCCCCTTTCCAGATGTCTCTGAAGTGACAACAGGGATGTGAGGGAAGACACCAAAAGTGTCCAGAAAACTAGCTGGATGGCCGAAGTCTCAGAGGCGTGTGTTCCGGGGGCAAATTGGGGAAGACTGTCCAGCAGATGCTCGCCCTCTGGGAAAGAATGGCATATGCTGGGTAGGAGTGAGAGCCCCTGGCACACCCGCCAGCGCCCACCCAATCAGGGCCAGCGACCCCCTCTGGTCCCCTCAGGGTGGCTGCCAGTGTGAGTGGGTGTCAGAGAAGAGGAAGCAGGTCCAGTCACACCCTGAGTTCAAGCATTTCTCCTGCAGTGTTTGGCGCCTTCTTACGCCAATTAAGTATTAAGTCTTCTGATCTGTGATTCAAATTTACCTCGGCACCCTGTGTTTTTATTTGCTAAGTCTCCCAATCGGAAGTCTAAATCACATTTGTTTGAACACTTAACACTCTGCTTGAATCCAAATTCAGAAGAAGCAGGACCAAAAACTTGTAAACAATAAGATTCTAAGCTGGAAGTGCATTCCCATATTATTAATCATTGCAGTTTTTATCTTATAACACAGTGAAGGAATGCCAGCAGAGAAATAGGTCAGTGTGTCAGCAGTGTCTCTGCAGGATAGTTACTCAGTGATTCTTAGTTCACCTCTTCCTGGTTCAGAACTCCCACGATGTTCATGAAGTTTTTTTTATGAAGCACACAATCTTTAATACTGTCAAAGTATTCGAGTCTTACATACATACATAATACACACATACATACATACATACATAATACATACATACATAATGCACACATATGTACGTACATGCATATGTAATTCTACAGCTGCACTGTTGGCATTGGGAAATTAACAACAAACAAAATTGTTGACTCATGGTTCTGGGGGCTGAGAAAGCCACACTTCCTGTGCTGACCTCTGGCTAGGTCTTTCTGGATATGTCTTCGCATTAGAGGGGAGGGGAGGAGGAAGGAGGGAGAATTTTACTATTTTATTTTTAATTATGAAAGTGTGTGTGTGTGTGTGTGTGTGTGTGTGTGTGTGTGTGTGTGTGTGCATGCGCGCGCACATGAGTACAGGTGTCTACAGAGTTGAAAAAGCATCAGATCCCCTGGAGCTGGACTTAGAGGATGTTGTGAACTGTCTAGTGTAGGTTCCAGGAACCGAACTTGGGTCCTTTGCAAGAGCCTTGTGTGCTCTTAGCCGCTGGGCCAGCTCTCCAGCCTTTAAAGCCCAAGATCAGATATTAAGAGATTGGAATGAACGGGATGTTGGACGGTAGCAGTTGTGACTTGTTTTATAAGAGAGTTTGAGAGAAGTACCTGCTGATCTTGCCTTGGAAATCTTGTCATCCCACAGCCTTCCCTTGTACTCAGCTACCCCGGGTGAGATCGGGGTTGTGTGCTGTAGACTTGAATAGATCTGGGGAGGTTTGGATGGTTTGGGTGGGCCTTTCCTGGCTGTAAATTGAGGCTTGGTTTTGGCCAATGCCTCTCATGTCTGAGTTGCTGCCATTTTTAGAAGGGAGAGGGTAACGGCCAGCAGCTTTCTCCTCCCTCAGTCACTCCCTGAGAAGACCACTGAGCAGAAACTCTGAGTTTGGGGCGAGGTATGACATGCGTGTGCTTCGGATGTACAGGTCGCTAAGAAAGAGCCTGTGTGCTGCTCTTGGCCCAGCAGCCCCAGGCATGCAGCAGACAGCAGCGACAGTTCTGACACAGGCGATGGTGTGCTTGCTTTCTTCCAGGTCCTCTTTGAAGATGCTTTCGACGTGGCCAGTTTCCTGGACAAGAGTGAGTCTCAGCATATGCCTAACATCAGGTGAGGAAGGTGATATAGGAAGGTATGTGTGGGTGTGAGAGTACATCTGGGTGAGTGTGTGGTGTGCATATGTGAAGTTCTGTGAGTGTGCATATAGGTGTGAGACTGTATTGAGTGTGGGGGGTTGGGGAGTGCATGCCTGCCTCATTCCTGAGATGTGCGCTGCTACTCTTCTGCATCCCACAGATAGACACATAACCACCAGAGGAGAAAACTCATCCTCCCTGGCCTGAGGCTGACACACACCCAGTTATCTGCTCCGGGTTCTGAGAGTGTGCATCTTACTTGCCTGCTTTCCCCATGTGTCTTGGTCCAGCTTGTGCCTGCTCTGGGCAGTCACAGCCCTACTACTGGTCCATCCTTGCACAACATACCTTAGAAACAACTGACAGTTATTGCTCAAGGTTCTGGAGGCTGAACTTCTAGGTCAAGGCAGAGACAAAGTCTGGAGGAGGCCGGTTCCCTGTAGATACCACCTTCTCTGTGTAAACCGATCTCTGCAGGTCCTCTTTTATAAGAGTCCTGATCCCCTCCCATCATTCTGCAGGTTAGGTATCAGAATATAAGTCTGAGGGAAAATGCTGACCTGGCCTATGAGGCAGGCAGTGGCACAGAGAACCTGGGTCAACTTAGAAATAAGCTTTTGAAGGGATCTCTAAGTTGTACAAAGAGGGGGCGCTGGTGGAAACAGAGGAAGGAGGAGCAGAGGAAAGGATGTCTGCACCACGGTGAGAAAATGTGAAATGGGAGCTGGAAAGATTTAAAGCAAGAAGCAGCTTGTGGGGACTTTTTTTCCCCAAAGTGAGACAGTCCAGAATGGAAGCTCTGCAGCTGCCGTTTGAGAGGCTGTGGTCTTGACTGGTGTCATGGCTAAAAATATGCCTGGCATGTTGTTGTAACCAACCGTCTTATTAAATAAGAAACACAGAACCATTGTAAAAGAGAAAGCCAAGAGATCAGAGCTCAGAGCTAAAATCTCACCCTTCCTCCTGCGGTGGTCTTAGCTTCCCGAAAGAGAGCTATTTCCCTGTGTGTAAGTCGTTTCATAGTCATTCTGCCTTCTCATTGGTGGTAAACCCAAACACGTGACTGCCTCGTCACTGTCTGTATGTACAGCCCCCCAGGTCTTAAAGGCATATGTCTCCAATGCTGGCTGTATCCCTGAACACACAGAGATCTATGGGATTAAAGGCATGTGCCACCACCGCCACACTCTGTCTATGGCTCTAATAGCTCTGACCCCCGGACAACTTTATTTATTAACATACAATCAAAATCACATTTCAGTACAATTAGAATACCACCACATTTCCCCTTTTCTATTTTAATAAAAAGGAAAAAAAAGCAAAAGGTTATAACTAACATAAGAAAAACTATATACAAAAGTACAATAACTATATACAATATATACAAGTAATAAATACCTAAACAGGTATTTGACAAATCAGAGAAAATAATTCCATTATCTATCCTATTTTGGTAAATCCAAAATGTATCTAATGCACTTTCTATCCTAATTAATTTTCAACTATAACTAACTAATCTTCAACCATAACTAACTAATCTTCAACTCCCTCAGAGACCCAAGAAGGAAATAATATTAGCTAACAAAAATAAAAACAGGAAGTGCATGCAAGCAACTTCCAAAAAATTTGTGAGTTGACAGAAACAGCCAGCTGCCTGGGCAGTCACCTGAGGTTTCTCCGCAGTGTTGGGGCATCATCTTCAGCCTATAGGCTTAGTGTATCTGACAGATTCATTTGTGAAGTAGGATGTACACAAGGTCAACAGTTCAACCTCACATTGGGTGAGAGCAGTCCATATACCAGAAATACCTGAATTCCACTAGTGTCCTGTCATGATTCAGGATTTTAAATTCTGGAAATTGTTGACAGTTTTTGAATTCAGCTGTCCATTCTTCTTGGCTGTGTATATATGGCTTCATCTCAGCATCCACTTCTCCACATCCCTCTATTAAATGCCAGTCTACTATTGAGAGGTGTGAGCTTTCAGCTGCTGTTCCATTGCACAACAGAAGCCATCGGCCCTCTGCCTGTTAAGCTGCCTTCGAAGAAAAGGGCACTGTACCTTTTCCGGATTGCGAAGGCCACTTCAGGGATGGGGCCATATTGTCCTGGCCTCAGAAGATGCCTTTTGATAAAGGCATAACCACACTTGTTTTGGCAAGAATCAGTAGTCCTTTGTTTCGTGTTCTGTCTGTCTATTTTGTCCTGTTGATTCGAGGATACTTTGTTGTCCAGTGGCTAACTTTTGCCACAATGAAAGTTGACTCCATATGCAATTTCTTCAATGCCCATATTTTCTCTGAAGTAGATTGGTACTGCCAGGAGCCGACATGTCTCAAAAAAGAAAAATTTTCTAAGTTATTAAAACATTTTAAATGCCATATTCTGTAGATCTCTGAAGGGTTTGAAGATGACCTGTCTAAAACATCTCTGCTCAATTTATAAAACATATCTAATATGACTACAAGTTCTATTGTAATGTCTAACTACTAACTTTCATTTCTTTATATCCTAATAGTTGGTAATAATAACATTCAAGGATCAGAAAATTGCATTACATTGTTAAATGAATGGTATAAATACAATTAGAAATATACATATAGCATTTTCTAACAATATCAGTTTCAAATTTGTATACAAAACAATCCAATCCAATGTAAAGTATTTAAAACTAGTAATTGTCTTTTTCTTTTCTTTCTTTTTTTTTTTAAACAAGAACCTTAAATCTAATCTCCTTTGCTTAGCCTTTTTCCTAACCCTTGACAACTTGTAACCAACCCCCCTAAACATTGAAAATTATGCCAGATCCAAAACCCATTAAAAAGACCAAAAAACCACCCGCCCCACACCACCTCTTTGGGAATGTGGGCGTCGTATTCTTAAAATTGTTTCCTGCTGGGTATGGGCGAATTTTTCTTTATCCTGAAAGAAAAATTTTAGGTTAATTGTCAAATTCTAGGAAAGGTAACTATATCCTTCATTATCCAGTCTGTGTATAATGCCAATGTTTATCTCAAGTCCTTATTTAAGTAGTCATTGAGACTGGATCATCTCAACTAGTCATCTCAAAATTGCTCTGAGCACCTTGTAGTTCAAAGCTGATCTGTGGATGATGTTTGTCAGCTTAATGATATTATTATTGTCCACGTGGAATTGTTGTTGTTGTGGGGCCCCATCTTCTTTCTGGAGACTTCAGTTGATGTTAGGCCTGGCCGTGATTTCCTGCAGAAAACTAATAAGAGACTTGAACACAAAGACATATATATGCAGCTAATTGAAGCCTTTTTTTTTTTAGAATTAGTTAGTACTCTATATGACCATTCATATCTTAACAAAGTTTAAAATGTATATATATCTATATATGTTAATCTTGTAAATTTTGATATAAAATTCATACTTTAAGAAAAGTTTAAAGAATCATAATAGAATCAAAGAGTTGAGATTAGTAATAGAATAGTCCCTTAATTAATTTGGCTTTTGTCCTGTCCCATAGCAGAAGATGGCTCTTTTATTCTGGCATGATACAGGGAGTTTGCATTTTCCTTTTAACAACATGCTTGAGTTTAAAGAAGGAGAGAGCCATTCTCCAACTCCAAAGTCAGCTTTAAATTTTAATTGAACTGGGACTATTAGAAGACCAATAGTGTTAAATCTTTAGAGAAAAGCAGAAACAACAAAAGCAGAAACATTTAGGAAGACATAAAATTTTTTAGATAATATATACCCATACACCGTTTCACTCTGTTTCTTGGGATAGATGATTTGTCCCTTTTCTTCAGTTGTCTCATTTGTCCAGTGTTCTTCAGATTCCTTAACCTTCATTCTCCTAAAAGACAAAAACAAAAACCTTTCCCCAAGACTAATTTGGGTATGTTCCTTTTTGGCAAATTATTATCTGATTAAATGAAAAGGCATGTGTTATTGATACAAGTTAGTTTAAATTGGATGTTCATGCTGGTTGATGAACTATCACCTCCTCTAATTAAGAGGTTTCTCTTGTTCAAATCGAACCTTTATCAATTTTGATGGTACCCACAACTTATCTTCTCCTGTAGAAACAAAAGCAAAACCTCGTCCCCAGTGTAATGCATACCCTGGTTTCCATTCTGAGGTCAGCACATCCTTAAAGTATATAGGCTGATTTAATTCTGTAGTTTTTTTCTATTATCCAATGTCTCTCTGCAGCTGTTGTTCCTTTCTCATTGGCAATGAGAAAATTCAAAGTTATAAGAGCATTATGCAGTCTATTTCTGGGGTTTTTTATTACCCCTTTCTGTTTATTTAGCATATCCTTTAGAGTTCTGTTTGATCTTTCTATAACTGCTTGACCTGTAGGATTATGTGGTATGCCTGTAATATGCTTTATATTGTAATAAGCAAAAAACTGTTTCATTTTAACAGAGACATATGATGGAGCATTGTCGTTTTGATTTGTGCAGGTATACCCATGATGGCCATAACTTCTAGCAAATGAGTGATTACAGAATCAGCTTTTTCAGAACTCAAAGCAGTTGCCCATTGAAATCCTGAATAAGTATCGATGGTGTGGTGTACATATTTCAGTTTTCCAAATTCTGCAAAGTGAAACACATCCATCTGCCAGATTTTGGGTTACATCCTGCTGGTAATGGCGTTTGATTGTAGAAGGAACAAGTAGGACATTTCTTTACTATTTCTTTGGCTTGTTGCCAGGTTATGGAAAAATCCTTTTTTAAACCTTTACTATTGACATGATGTTTTTTATGAAATTCTGAGGCCTCCAGCACATTTCCTATCAATAATTTATCAATCTCATCATTGCCTTGTGCTAGAGGGCCTGGCAGACCAGTATGGGATCGAATGTGATTCCTTTTCCTGATTGTATCTTGTAATTGAATAAATAGTGAAGTTAATTCTGAAGCATCAGGGATAAATTCTGCAGTCTCAATATGTAACACCACTCTTTCAGCATACTGAGAGTCAGTTACTATGTTGTGAGGTTCTGAAAAATCCATTAATACCAACAGAATAGCATACAATTCTGATTTTTGAACTGAATTATATGGACCTTGAACCACTTTACTTAAATTTTCTGATTTGTAACCTGCCTTTCCTTCTTTGTTGGCATCTGTATAAAATGTATGAACTCCAGATAGGGGTTTTTGCCGTACAATTCGAGGCAAGATCCAATCAGCTCTCTTTATAAGATCAATTCTATTGCTTTTAGGATATTTGCTGTTAATTTCTCCCAAAAAATTACTGCAAGCTCTTTGCCAAGGTTCACTTTCTGTCCATAATTTTTCAATGTCCTCCTTAGTTAATGGTACGACAATTTCTGCTGGGTCTATTCCTGCTAATTGACGAAGTCTCAATTTTCCTTTCCAAATCAAGTCAGAGATTTTTTTCCACATAAGTATTTAATTTTTTATTTGGTTTATTTGGTAAAAATATCCATTCCAATATAATATCTTCCCTCTGCATTAATACTCCAGTAGGAGAACGCCTAGAAGGTAAAATAACCAAAATGCAATCCAGCTTTGGATCACTACGATCCACATGCCCTTCATGTACTTTCTTTTCTACCAAGGCCAATTCCTTCTCAGCTTCAGGTGATAATTCTCTTGGACTATTTAAGTCCTTGTCACCTTCTAAGGTTTTGAACAAATTAGTCAGTTCATCATTTTTTACCCCAACAATAGTTCGTAGATGAGAAATATCTCCAAATAATCTTTGAAAGTCATTAAGAGTCTGTAGTCTATCTCTCCTAATTTGCACCTTTTGGGGTCTAATCTTTTGTAGCTCTATTTTATATTCTAAATAATTAATAGAATCTCCTCTTTGTATCTTTTCAGGAGCAATTTGTAATCCCCAGCAAGGCAAAATTTTCTTTACTTCTTCAAACATTTTTTCTAAAGTATCTGCATTTGAGTCAGCTAGTAAAATATCATCTATATAATGATAGATTATAGATTTAGGAAATTTTTTACCTATCACTTCCAATGGCTGTTGTACAAAATATTGGCACAGAGTTGGGCTATTCAACATTCCCTGTGGGAGGACCCTCCATTGAAATCTTTTAACCGGTTGAGAATTATTATAAGTAGGCACTGTGAAAGCAAATCTTTCTCTGTCTTTTTCTTGTAAGGGTATTGAAAAGAAACAGTCTTTTAAATCAATAACTATGAGAGGCCATCCTTTTGGTAACAGAGTAGGCAAAGGCATCCCAGATTGTAGAGAGCCCATTGGCTGAATTACTTTGTTAATTGCTCTAAGGTCTGTTATCATTCTCCATTTACCAGATTTCTTTTTAATAACAAATACATGAGAATTCCGAGGGCTGGTTGATTCTTCAATATGCTGAGCATTTAACTGTTCTTCTACCAGCTCTTCTAAAGGTTGGAGTTTCTCTGTTGTTAAAGGCCATTGCTGGACCCATACAAGCTTGTCTGTTAACCATTTTAGACTCTGTTGGTGTCTTTGGAAGATCATCAGTTGTTGTGCCCTGTTCTTGTATAATATGGATGGCTGGTGACCACTCATTAGAAAAATATCTTCTAATATTTCTCTCAGTAACATGTGCTAGTTTATGATTTCTTTCTGAGATTGGAGGGATGTTAATCTGAGTATTCCTTTGTTGCAACAAGTCTTGACCCCACAGGTTCATAGTTATGTTAGCCACATATGGTTTTAATTTTCCTCTCTGTCCTTCTGGACCTATACATTTGAGTCATCTTGCACTCTGTTTCACCTGAGATAATGTCCCAATTCCTAACAGTTGAACGTTTACCTCCTGAAGAGGCCAAGTTGGATGCCAAAATTCTGGTGCAATTATGGTAACGTCTGCAACTGTGTCTACCAGACCAGACAACAAAACACCATTTATTTTTAACGTTAATTTTGGTCTTTGTTCATTAATAGCAGTTTGCCAAAAAAATTTCTTTATGTTTTCTCCTGAATTTTCTATACTCTCTGTTTCATCATCCTGACCAGCATGATTTATTCCAATGGGCATTTGGTTATTTAATTGCTCAGAGCAGGGATTTCCTCTATGGCTGCAGGAAAGGTTTGAACTGGATTACAATGGGGGCCTGTGTGAGGCCCCTCTGGGAGTTTCCTGAAGACTGAGGCAAAGGATTACCCTGTCTGTCCTTTGTTGATCTACATACATTGGTCCAGTGTTTTCCCTTACCACACCTTCTGCATACTCCAGAAGGAAGGGGCATTCTGTTGCCATTGTTCCTTGAAGAAACATTGTTTCTAGGAATGACCTGTTTACAGTCCCTTTTCAAATGTCCTTGTTTTCCACATCCAAAACATCTAACATTCCTCAAACCTTTTGAAATTGCTTCTCCTACCCACATATCATCATGCTCATCAGCCCCAACATTAACTGTGTCTCTAATCCAATCTTCCAAAAGTGCAGATCTTGCCCTTAACGGCCTGATTATTCTTCTGCATGTTGCATTTGCATTCTCAAAGGCCAAAGATTCAATTATTGCCTTACTAGCTTCTGAATCCGAGACCATTCTCTTTACTGCTGAAGCCAGTCTTTGTAAAAAAATCTGTAAAAGATTCTTTTGGGCCTTGCATAACCTTTGTAAATGACTCATATTTTTTTCCTGGTTCCTCAACTCTGTCCCATGCATTCAAGGCTGCCGTTGCACATAAAATTAGGGTTTGGACATCATATAAACATTGTGTTTGTACTGAAGCATATTGGCCTTCTCCAATAAGCTGATCCTGGCAAACTTGTATTCCTTTATCCCTCCATTGTTTTTCTATGTTTTTAGCCTCATCCTTAAACCATGTTAGAAATTGAAGTCTCTGGCTGGGTTCCAGAAGAGCTTGTGCAAGGTCCCGCCAGTCCTGTGGTACAATCCTATTATATGTTGACCAAGAGTTTAACATTTGCTTTACATATGGGAATGCATGCCATAAGATGCTATTGCCTCCTTAAACCTTTTTAAATCCAACATTTCAATTGGAGCCCAAATATTTTGTGTAGCCATTTGATCAGGCATCTGCTGTACGGTTACAGGATAAATTAAGGGTGACTATGTGAAAACAGGCTTTCTTTCTGTAATCTTATGATCCAAATTTGAAACAACTTCGCTGTTAATTTCTTCTGTCTGAATTTTTACAGGTTTAACAAGTTTTTCTAAAGCTGTCATCCTGGCACTTAAATTGACTATCTTTTTAAATATTAAAATGAGGATAAGCATAGTGATAAACTGCATAATTCCAACAATACTAATCTTCTCATATAGTTGTTCCATTGTCAGACTGCCTAAAATTTTGAACAAAACCCAATTTTCTTCCTATGTACACATAAAACCCATTTTTTTTAATGTGGAAAAACATTCTCTTTTAAATAGTTTCCTTTAAAATATCTGATATGTTATGACTTACCAAATCTGCCTAGAACAGTAGAAATCCAAGGGGATTTTCAAAACAGCCACCTAGTGTCCGAGGTGTAAATCCAGAGAGAGAGGGAGAGAGAGAGAGAGAGAGAGAGAGAGAGAGAGAGAGAACGCACAAGAAAGCATAGCCAGCTAAAGCTTAAATCCAGCCACACATTCCCTCTTGAGCCGAGTCAAGGCTTGGCTCTGGCTTCCTTAAGCTCCGACCACATGCGTTGGCTTTACAGGCACGGCCCTGTTCGCCAGAGCAGGCCTGAGTTGTTTGTAGCACTGGCTTTAAGCAAGCAGGCTTTAAGCAAGCAGCTCACAGTTAGTCTGGCCTGAGGCCAAGCAGACCTAGGCCCGGGCTAGGAAGCCAACCACCCGGTCTGCCGCCCTTGCGGGAAAGTGGACCTGCCGCCAAGCCAAGCGGTTTTTAATGGATTCTTGTCACGTTGGGCGCCAGATGTTGATGTAACCAACCGTCTTATTAAATAAACACAGAACCAATGTAAAAGAGAAAGCCAAGAGATCAGAGCTCAGAGCTCAAATCACACCCTTCCTCCTGTGGTGGTCTTAGCTTCCCGAAAGAGAGCTGTTTCCCTGTGTGTAAGTCATTTCATAGTCATTCTGCCTTCTCATTGGTGGTAAACCCAAACACGTGACTGCCTCGTCACTGTCTGTATGTACAGCCCCCCAGGTCTTGAAGGCATATGTCTCCAATGCTGGCTGTATCCCTGAACACACAGAGTGAAAGACCCCCGAAGGTAGTCTTCCCTCTGGAGAGACCCTCGCCCAGAGATCACACCGAGACCACAAGTCAGATGCAAACAGCAAGAGGCTTTATTCAGGAACACGGGTACCCGGGGCGACACAGTCACTCAAGAGGCTCAAGAGACTGGCGCGCCGACGGGCTGGAGTGGAGGGTTTTTATAGGGTCGGGCAGCAGAAGCACGAGAAGCTCGGTTTACAGGGTTCTGATTGGACGATTCATATGAGGCCAGGTTCAAACTCAGGACAGTTCGTGGTTTTTCCCCGAGCTCGACACGCCTGCTGACTTGGTTCCAAGTTGTTTTTCTGACCTTTAGTTCCCTGTTCTGGGGCCAGGTGGCCGGCTGCAGATACCCTGTTTGTTCCTGTGCCCATGTCCTCTAACTGAACTTTCCCCGTACTTTTCAGGCTTTGCTCAAAATGGCGTTAGGCTAAGCAAGTATGCTGGGGTCTTTCAAGAGAAATATGGGGTTAAAGGCATGCGCCATCACCACCACACTCTGTCTATGGCTCTAATAGCTCTGACCCCCGGGCAACTTTATTTATTAACATACAGTCAAAATCACATTTCAGTACAATTAGAATACCACCACACTGGCATGTAAGATTTTTGCCATGGGACTAAGGGTCAGCCACATCCCTATGATCAGAGTGAACGGTCTTCCCAGTGGCAGCCTTGGTTTCGAGGAGTCCTGGAAGCCATGGCCTGGGTGGCTTCAAGCAGAGCTTTAGGCTGCCTGGACACCCACCTTAGTTCCTCTGTTCCACCCCCTCACCCAGGTCTCACCAAGCTTGGGGATTTCGAGGAAGCTATGAAATGTGAGCTTTTCTAAACCACCTATGTGTGGAGGCAAGTTTTGTAGCAAATGGCTAGAACCTGACATTCCTACTTCTGCACTGGGTTTAGGTTGTAAAAACAACTTTGTCACAAAGTTGCCGGTGGTGTTAGGAAGTCCTCATTCCACTGAAAAGACAAAACAAACAAACCAAACAAACAAAAACATACCTATTAAAATGTCTTTTCCTGCCTTCCATTGAAAAGGATTCCTGGGCTAACTGGAACACCCTTCTAGGAAGAAGTGAGGCAGGTCTGTCCTATGATGTCCTCTATACTACAAGGCACCAGTTGCACAGGGCTGCCCCTAAAGATAGAGAGGAAGGAGCCCACTAAGTAGAACTACTATTTGCTCAAAGCTGAGTACCATGGGGAAAATACTGAATAGGGACCGCTTCCTGGCTGAACTCACACTATGAACAACCTGAGTTGCCTCAGATGGACCCAGAACCATGAGCTCTGCTGCAGGAGACTGACTGAGAGCAAGAAGGGCTCTCAGCCCTTCACTCAGTAGGTCACAGCTTAGAACACTGTTAAGACACACACAGCAGGCTTGCTGCAGTCACTTTCCGGGCCTGCCAGACACAGCATTCCAGTGAGGTGGTACACACTTTCCAGGCCTGCCAGACATGGCATTCCAGTGAGGTGGTACACACTTTCAGGCCTGCCAAACATGGCATTCCAGTGAGGTGGTACACACTTTCCAGGCCTGCCAGACACGGCATTCCAGTGAGGTGGTACACACTTTCCAGGCCTGCCAGACACGGCATTCCAGTGAGGTGGTACACACTTTCCAGCCCTGCCAGACACGGCATTCCAGTGAGGTGGTACACACTTTCAGGCCTGCCAGACATGGCATTCCAGTGAGGTGGTACACACTTTCAGGCCTGCCAGACATGGCATTCCAGTGAGGTGGTACACACTTTCCAGGCCTGCCAGACATGGCATTCCAGTGAGGTGGTACACACTTTCCAGGAACAGCCCTCCTAGGCTACTCGAGAATTCAACTGGGTGCTTAAAGTTTGCACAGTGAGCAAGTTTTCAGGGCATGAATGAAAGGTTAGGATTCTAAATGATTTCTATTTCTTCTGCTGTCAGCTCTGTGTTTGCCAACTACAGCCCAGAAAATCCAGAGGAGAAATTTCAGCTCTACATCCAGATCATTGAGTTTTTTAAAGGCCTCTGCTGTGTTAACACTCCACTGAACCAGGTAAGGTAGAGGGGGGACAGCAGGACCCCTGTACGACACCTTTAAGACAGAAAAAAAAGAGGTCTTTTAGCAGGGAGGGCACTCCAGTCCACCCTGACTCCAACCACCTCAGGGCCTTTCAGGCTCTGGTTTTGCTCCAGGGTTGTTCTGCTTCAGTCCAGTGTCTCCTGTGCAGTGGAGGGTACCAGGGAACTGAAGGAAGAGGCAGAGGGATGTCCTCCAGGACAGATCTGTAGTTTTTTATTTTACTCTTTGGGGGCCCACCACCCAGCTCTCAAATAATCACACAGAGGCTTATTCTTACTTATGAATTCCTGGCCTTAGCTTGGCTTGTTTCTAGCCAGTTTTTCTTAAATTATCCCATCTACCTTTTGCTTGTTGGCTTTTACCTTTCTTTATTTTATATACCTTTCTTTACTTCTTACTCTGTGGCTTGCTGTGTAACTAGGTGGCTGGAGTCCTGATGTCCTCCTCTTTCTCTGACTCCTTGATCTTCTCTTCCCAGATTTCTCCTCCTATTTAATCTCTCTGCCTGCCAGCCCTGCCTATCCTTTCTCATGCCTCAATATTGGCCATTCAGCTCTTTATTAAACCAATCAGGTGTATTAGACAGGCAAAACAACACAGTTTCATAGAGTTAAACAAATGTAACATAAAAGAATGCAATACATCTCTGCATCACCAAATGTTCTACCACAGAAACAAATGTAACACATCTTCAACTAATATTCCACAACACAGAGCTGCACAGGAGTCCTTTGAAGCAGGGCCAATTCCCAGGGGCTGGCTCCTAGCAGACACATAAGTACTGTGTAAGCTACTGTAGTCTTCTGTGACGACGGTAGCATTTTGGATCTTTTGAAGGCTAACTTCTCTCCTGAAAGCTGACATTAGAGCTGATGGTGACATAATTCACGCACAGCCATGACACAAGATAGAGCTGTCTGTTTAGAACAGTAATATGGCGCTGGCAAACACTTGTGATGAGGGGCACCGTTTCCATACACAGAGCTGTGTGTACGTTGGCCTGTTTCTCACCGGTTCCTCACTTCTCCCTGCTCACACCACTTTCAACCCCACAGGGTCAGTAGCTGTCCCTGAAGTCCACTCTGTTTCCCACCAATCCTTGCATTCCATCCCATGGCAGCCTCCCCACTCTGTTGGATGTAGTTAGTGTATTTTGCCAAGAGTTTAAAAACAGATTCAACCTCCATGGCAGAAACAAAGAACAGAAATTAGGAGTCCACACTAGGCAGAGTGCTTGAACTTTACCCCTCCCAGGGATCACCCTGGGGTTCCATTAGCCATTCAGATTCCTGGTACCTCACGGTCCTTGTTCAGCTTAATAAGGATGGGACCTTAGAAGTCATGTTTTGAAAGTGGTGGTGCAGGAAGACTTGGGGGTGGACCGGTGTGCAAAGGGAAATTTCATTCTCTGCCAAGTGGCACCTCCAGCTCTCTGCTGGCCCTGTCACCTTCATGGGAGGGTGTGAATGAAGCTCTGTGGGCATCCCACTGCATTCTCTAAACAGTGACTTGAAACAGTCAGATTCACACCATAGTTCTGGTGGCCAGAAGTCTGAATTGAAACGTTTAGCAGGGCTAGGCTGCTTCTGGAAGCTCTGGTGAAGAATCCTCTGGTGCCTTGCTCCAACTTCTGATGGTTCTGACAGTACTCAGCTCCTCCAGAGCAGCGGTAGAGGGGGGGATTTGCAGCGCTGGAATCCCACATCTAGGTATCACCCTTGGGAGCATAGCCTACTCTTGTTAGATGGTTGGCCAGTATTAGGATCCATAAGGATCAACCCTGATCTGCAGGGCTACCAAATAGCAGGGGTCACTTTCTGCTTGACAGAGAAAATAAAATAAAATAAAATAAAAACTCTGGAATTAATTTTAAGGGAAGAGACAATAGAAAGTCCTGAGAGGGTGCCTGACATCTTTGAAAAGAATGAGAAGCCTTTGCGAAACACTATATTCTAAACTAACTACTAAACACTTAGCAGTCTTCCTTTTTTTCTTAAGTGTTTTTTCATAATAGGTGACATCTACGTGGTATGAAATTCAAAACTTATCAAAAGATATTCAGTTAAATCTTCGTCTCTCTCCCGCCATTGTTCTTGCTCACTATCCCCTGCTTTTCCCCGGAGGCAATTGCCATGACCAGTTTCCTGCACATCATTCCAAGGCAGTCTGTGGATATTTATGTGTTCTTTCAAACACAATGGCTGCCTACTATGCACAGGGCCTTGCCCTTGGCTCTTTTCCTAATAGTCTGTACTGCAGATGAAGGCCCCATCACATTCCTTTTTTAAAAGCCAGCTGCATGGTCCATTGGTGGGTGCATCATGGCATAGGTCACCAGACTCTGTAGATGGGTATTTAGGTAAAGCTTTAAGGTTTTCCCTCTCTTATGGGTGCCTGGAAATTCCACACATGGGACAAAAGCCCATTCTCTGTCCTTCCTGGAAGTCAGAGGATGCTGTGGTGAACTAAATGGAACTGACCACGCCCCCTACCTAGCCTGAAGCTGCAGGTGGAAAGTGGTAGACTGGAGAGCTGAGCCCACCCAGGATGCTGGGACCTTCTTATCTGCCTGGATATGGGTTGATCCTAATTTTCAGCCTCTCATTCACAGGAACCAGATCCTGAAGTTGATGATGAAATGATGTTGCTCAAGTGCCTGGAGACCTTTGATGATGATGACCTGTAAAGCGGAAGGGCTGGGAAGGAGAGGGCTGAAGGAGGGGGTGGTTTTCAAGTTTGATTGCTAGTAGCTAGGTTACACCACCTTGCCTTCCAAGCCTCTTTGAGGAAGGCTGTTTCCAGAAGCCTTTTTGATGTTCTTCGTTTCTGGTTATTATAAAATGTTAAGAGAAGCATAACAAAAGTTGGTCTTCTGGGCTTATTGACTATAAGGGGCTAGTCTGTTGCAGGACACACAAGCACTGTGTCCCAGCTCAGGGGTGGAGGGGGAGATGTCATGTGTAGCCAAGGCCCAGGCCATGAGCTTTTCAAGAAGGCTATAAGCAAGGTCTATCCCTGTGGGTGATGCAATACCAAGTCCTCTGAGCATGTTTTGGGCTCAGGACATTGCTGTGATGAGTTTTCCAGAGTCCTGAAGCTCAGTTGCTCATCTTATATGCTCTAGAAACCTGGGGGACAGTGCCCAGCTCAACCCTGTATTTCAGGGCCACAGAACATAGCCAGTACATCTGCTGCTCCTGCTTCAGGCCACGGGCTGGTTGCTGCAAAGACAGACAGTGTTATAAGCACTTTGGGGTGAGGTTACTGGACACAGTGTGGGTATCCCTAGGCTTCCACACTGGAAGCGAGAGGGAATTTTGTGTCAATCTGACCAGGCTATGGTCTATATTTGGTCATATATCATTCTAGATGTCTCTATGAATTTATTTTTGTATGAGACTGCCGTTTAAATCAGTAGACTTTGAGTATGGCTAATCATGCTCTATAATGCATTCATTTAAAGGCCTTAATAATCAAGGGCTGGCCTCTTGAAAGGAAGGAGGACATCCATGGCAGCTCTTCCTCACTAGCAGCCCCCAAATGAATTTGGATTTGTACCTCCGTGATTGCATGAACCCACTGGTGAAAGTGAATCTCTGTCCCCTGTATGTGTAAAAACATCCATGTCCAGTAGGTTCTAGCTCTCTGGCATGCTTGACTAATAGACTTGGTATGCAGAGAGGAAAGGCTTACCTAGCTCTTTGCAGTTTGTAAGTTCCAATGACCGTAGCTCCTTCCACTGAGGGCCTCCCAAGCACTTTATGGTCCATCTTCTCCGTCTCCTAAGATCCGGACACGAGGAGATCCTAGGATGCCTCCAGATTCCTGGATTTCAATGGAGCCTTTGACAGCTCCACTGGGGGTGTACAAGGATTAGAGCTTTACCTGATACTTCACAGCTTCCAAATGATCAATCTAAAGAGGCAGCTGTCCAGACCACTAGGCAGCCAGGGTCTTTGCACTCATTGGTGGTCTGAATCATGTTGGAAATGAAAGGGGAGGCACTTAGCTACCTCCAGTCACTCAGCAAGTCCAGAATAGGCCAGCATGTAGAAGATATGAATCTCCCCAGAGGAATCAGCCTCCTGTGGCCCTAAGCAACATGCTCCAGTCTGGCCGGCCCCTCCCTCACTGTACTAGGCCCTGTCTTCATCCCCTTTCATCCAAAGCTGTGACTTCCTGGAACAGAATGTTGCAGGAGCACAGTAAAATTTAACGGGATGTTGGGTTATACCTCGTCTTCAGAGCCATGTGCTAGAATGTGGTCCCCACTGTCATCAACCCCAGCATGCTTCTGCACCCTGCCCTCTCTCATGGCCCCTGCTGGATGTTGCATAACTAGGGCCGATTTGCTGCATCTCATGATGCTTCTTCCCTGCAGCAGACCTTTCTCACATCAGTCAGGAATCTTCTGATGGTGACCTTTCAGTATGGTCATTGTGGGGTGGGGAGGCATGGCATGAGGGGAGAGAGGTTAATCTGAGGATTGGTCATGTGGCTCTGGGTTGTGGGATCTGCTGGTCTGAAAGTCTTAACCATCAGGCCAGAGTTCATTACTGAACTCTCCAGGCAAAATTTCTTATTCTCCAACTCCATTCTACACTATGGATTGTTGTTGCTGGATCCTGATGGCTCCCTCAGGGGAGGGGGTAAAAAGGCGCAGAGTCAGTTGAAAGCAAACAACAAACTTGTTTATTTAATAAGTGGAAGGTCTTACATACTCTCCTCCCAGCACCCAAGCTGTGTCCCAATCTGGTGGCATTGCATGGTCATCCCTCACTGGCCGGGCATGATCAGGACTTCTGACAGCGACCAGGAACTCTGACAGTGCGTTGTCAGGTCCTCAGGCAGACTCCAGGATGGCTCATAAGGAAGTACATTATGTGCATGCCTTGGCAACTGGTTTGAGCCAGTTTCATCAACCCTATGGGCCTGTCTTACTACAGCTTTCAACTAACTAGATGCACCCCACCCACACTTTCAAGGGCAGTCTCTTAAGATAGACTGATTGTAGGTATCAGCCACATCTGTTATGTACCTTCATGGGATGCCTCTAAGTGTTTGGTTGGATGGCTGTGTACTATAGACAGGCCAAGTTGATGGATAAAGCCAACAGTCAGGGGTATCCTGGGGGATTTCTGTTGTTTTTGTTGTTACAATGGTTCTCACATGTACATGGGGCATCTGTTCCTACCTCAGTTTGGCAGGAGCATCAGCAGTGGATTTGGCTGAACCTACAAAACTAATTAAGAAGAGAATATCATATTGCCTTACCACCAAGTATGTTTTTGATTGAAGACAAACTGTAAAAAAATCTTAAGTCTTCTACTAAAGAATTAGGATGTTGCAGGAGTATGAAAACAGCCATTAGAGCCTACAACACTGGCCACACATACCACTCTGGGTCCCAGATTCACGCTGTAGGTTGCAACTTTCTTATAGAGTCGTGGGAGAGCTCTCTCTCTCTCTCTCTCTCTCTCTCTCTCTCTCTCTCTCTCTCTCTTTCTCTCTCTCTCTCTCTCACACACACACACACACACACACACACACACACACACACACAGCAACAGGGGCATGGCTCAGCAGTTGGGAGCATTTGTTGCTCTTGCAGAGGACCCAGGTTTGGCTCTCCGCATCTACATGTGGCTCACAACCATCCTAACTCCAGTTCCAGGGGGTCCAATGCCCTCTTCTGAACTCCAAGGGCACCAGGCACACATGTGGTACATGCACAGTCATGCTGGCAGAACAGTCATACACACATAAAATAAATAAATCTATACAACATTTGGAAATAGTGAAAGGTCTCTGCACAGGCAATGATCAAAAGTTAATTTGACGTCCATGCATAAGGAAGCTGAAGAGCTTCTGGCAGTGTCTGACCACATTGTATCATGTGACTTCACTGTGGTTTTGCTTCTGAGCACACTTAGTGTACACTTTGCCCTGCAAATGCCATCAAGCCAAGCAACGCCATCAAACACTGCCAAAAACACTTCTGTTCAGATTTGAGACAGTAATGTTACAAATTGCTTTGTTTACACTGTGCATACATTTTTTGCTCTTATTAGAAATATAGTATTTAATTACAGAAAACAAGTACATTTAATATCTTTCTGTTGTCCTTCATCAATCTATAAGTATCATATTATATGTCTTTGAATTGTGTTGCATTAGAATATTTGAATTTAAAAATTGGTACTTGCCAGGTGTGGTGGCACACCCCTTTAATCCCAGCACTTGGGCGGCAGAGGCAGGAAGACTTCTGTAAATTCCAGGCCAACCTGATCTACATAGAGAGTTCCAGGACAGCCAAAGCTACATAATTGAGATCCTGTCTCAAATAAATAAAAATAAGAATTGCTACATGAGTTGCTGACTTTGGGTTTTATAAAAACAAACAAACAAAAAACAGTTACATAGATTTTGGCTTAGGACTAGAGCAGAATTTTCAACAATTTCAGAAATGACCTTGAATACACTTCTGCCATTTTTACTGTACTTATACAGAATGACATTCTCAACACTGAGATTACAAAATCAAAATATCATTCAACTTTAAAAAATACTGAAGACACTACATTCTACAGTTTTGACTATTCTTGCAACAAAATTTGTCTTTATGTAAAATAAGCACACCCATCTCATTAGTATGCAAATTAGCTTTCATCTTTAATAATAGTAAAGTTATATGTATAGCAAAGAATTGTTTTTTGTTTTTGTTTTTATTTTTTTGCTTTTTTGAGACAGGGTTTCTCTGTGTAGTTTTGGTGTCTGTCCTGGATCTCACTCTGTAGACCAGGCTGAACTTGACCTCACAGAGATCCACTTGGCTCTGCCTCCTGAGTGCTGGGATTAAAGGTGTGTGCCACCACCGCCCGGCAAAGAATTGTTTTGAAATAAAATTTTCAATGGTTTATTAAAAGTAAATGCTTGATTTGTGTATAATTATCTCTGACAATATCCTAGGCAAAAACAGATAGATAGATAGATAGATAGATAGATAGATAGATAGATGATAGATAGATAGATGATAAATAGATAGATAGATAGATAGATAGATAGATAGATAGATAGATAGATAGATAGATAGATAAAAGGTTCAAGAAGTCTTACCCTAGATCTTACCCTAGATTGGTAATGATGAAGGCACAAGAGAGAATGTGATGGACCAGGGAGGCTGGAGGCTGTAAGCACCACTGGACCTGAAGATGGTCTGCAGATTTCAACAGTGACCTTGGTCACAACAACCATGAACACCACAGATCAGTAGTTTCAAAGCACAGATGGTGTGTGACAGGAGGTGACTGGGCTGGTGACGGCACCAAGAGCTGAGGCCACCTCTAGTTGGACTAACTGCTTTTCTGGTGCAGGTTTCACCAAGATCATTACCCCATACCTGAACCACCTGCTAGCTCTCGCCCAATAGCAGTCAAGGGAGAAACATTCCTCCAATCTTGACTCTGACTGAGTCTTTACAGAAAAATACCTTGATGAAATGTCCTTCCTCTGTATGCTTCTTACCAAATTTCCTGGAGCCCTGAATCCAAGTAGCTGAGGGAGGACCAGGGTTCTTTCCAATAGAAGAACTCAACAGTCCACTCCCATTTTTTCCTGCACCGGCTTCCTGATGACTGTGTTTTGAAGACACATTGGAAAACCAAGGCTGGCTGGCTATTTGGTGAAAACACATGGAAGTCTTAGAAAGAAATGGAATGGTATGATTGAACAGGCCTTGAATGGCTACAGAGACAGAAAGAGGAGGGCAGGAGGATGTATCTGTTCTTCACCTGCTTGAGAAGCATCCTGGGCTCCCTCCAAGCAGCTAAGCCTGGCTCCTGGGTTTGCAGCATATTTATTAAAGCATGATACAGGGTGCAGATCCTATTCAAGCCTACCTTGTGACACTGCTCACAATAGAAGAAGATAATAACACACACACACACACACATATATATATGTGTGTGTGTATATATATATATATATATATATATATATATATATATATATATATATATAGAGAGAGAGAGAGAGAGAGAGAGAGAGAGAGATATGCTGGCATAAAGTAGTAAAAGAAAAATTAGTGATACAAGAGGGAGTCTTGCTGCAAGAACAGCTTTGAGTGAGGACAGGGAATGGGCTCTGTAGCTCAGAAGAAGGATGTAGCATGAATCTTAGAAGGTCTTATTAATAAAATCAAACCTGGGGCCAGGTATGGGTCAACACTGGAAGATCAGAGAAGCAGAACAAACCACAGCCACCTCACCTTGCCAGTTCCTCAGCTGATCCTGCTTCCTCAGACTGGAAGCCTCTGAGTCTTCATATCCAAATGGATCTCAGCTGAACTGTTGCTAGAAGCCTAAAAGCTTAACCAGCCAAATGCTTCTAGTTTCTGGTCCTCACGCCTTGTATACCTTTCTGCTTTCTGCCTCATTCACTGGGATTAAAGGCTCATTTTCTGAGATTAAAGGCGTGAGTCACCATGCCTGGCTGTTTCCAATGTGGCCTTGAACTCACAGAGATCCAGAGGGATTTCTGCCTCTGGAATGCTAGGATTAAAGGCGTGTGCTACCACTGCCTATCCTCTATGTTTAATATTGTGGCTGTTCTGTTCTCTGACCCCAGATAAGTTTATTAGCGTGCACAATATTTTGGGGAACACAATACCACCACAGAGGACCCCAGCTTGGGAGAGCCCAGGGTTCTTTCTGGGGGACACCTGAGGATGCAAGTCAGAAACTAGGAGGTGAGGAGATGACATTTGCCCCGGTCCTCTTCTGCTGGATCCCTTAGGGATTGCTCAGGGAGTGGTGGAGAATTTGGGCATTGCAGGGCACAGAAGGGAGGAAGGGAGACTTGAATTGACTTGGGAAGCAATTTAGGGCCCACATGTGAAGTTCAGGGTCATGAACCTAAGACCACAGCCCAAGACCAAGGACTCTCAGTTGTGTATTCTCCCCAGTGACAATGTGAGTGAGCCACAAAGAGCCTGTGAAGACTGATTCTGGTCAGTAAGGAAGTTTGGCCAAGAGCCTATGATGAACAGGGAGCAGACCAAGAACATTAGAAATGCAAGGTGGTAGGCTCAGAGGTTAAAAGCACTGTTGCTCTTCCAGAGGTCCTGAGTTCAATTCCCAGCAACTACATGGTGGCTCACAACCATCTGTAATGAGATCTGGTGCCCTCTTCTGGCCTGTGGACATACATGCAGGCAGAAAGCTGTATACATAATACATATACATAATAAATCTTTTTCAAAAATGCAAGATGGAGATGATTAAGTGAATTAAGGTAGTCTCAAAAAGATGTTTTCTCTCATACGTTGCTCTTAGATTTTATGTAGATACATAACATTACTTACACACACACACACACACACACACACACACACACACACACACCAGCATGAAGTCTGAAAGCAAATTTGTCTAGAGGAACAAAGGCAACTAATAGGAGAGGAGGGGGTGAGAGAAGCTATGAGGGAGAATGTGCTCAGCATCCAGTATACCCGTGTGATGTGTCCAAAGTCTGGGTCCCCAAACATCACCACGAGACAGAGTCCAGTGCAAAAACAGAGTCTTTACTAGGAGTTAACTCGCCTCTCTGTCTGACTGACACAGCGGCAGAACAGGAGAGACCTGAGCAACACCGGGTGAAGGTTTGTGTAGAGCTAGACAAAGGTGAGGTGGGGCTCATGTGAGGTGCGGGGTTCATGGCTCTCTCTGTAGCTAGGGCAAAAGGTCAGGGGCGTGGCTTCTGATTGGCCTCCCTGTGAGGTGAGGAGTTCATGACTTCTGATTGGCCCTCCCTGTGAGGTGAGGAGTTCATGACTTCTGATTGGTCCTCCCTGTGAGGTGAGGAGTTCATGGCTTCTAATTGGCCCTCCCTGTGAGGTGAGGAGTTCATGGCTCCTGATTGGCCCTTCCCTGAGTAAGGTGTTCATGACTTCTGATTGGCCCTCCCTGTGAGGTGAGGAGTTCATGGCTCCTGATTGGCCCCCCTGTGAGGTGAGGAGTTCATGGCTCCTGATTGGCCCTCCCTGTGAGGTGAGGCGTTCATGGCTCCTGATTGGCCCTCCCTGTGAGGTGAGGCGTTCATGGCTCCTGATTGGCCCTCCCTGTGAGGTGAGGCGTTCATGGCTCCTGATTGGCCCTCCCTGTGAGGTGAGGAGTTCATGGCTCCTGATTGGTCCTCCCTCTGCCTCTCGTCCTGCTTAGGACCCTCCTATGTTCTGGGGCCTTTCTCCATTTCCTTCCCTCCCTTGAGAATCAAAGAAATCTCGTCTTCTATGTTCTGGGGCCTTTCTCCATTTCCTTCCCTCCCTTGAGAATCAAAGAAATCTCGTCTTCCATTTTCTTTCTTTTAAAAACTTGTTATTTTTCATTTTATCTCTCTCTCCTCTCTCTCTCTCTCTCTCTCTCTCTCTCTCTCTCTCTCTCTCTCTCTCTCTCTCGTCTGGAAATTGCCATTTGTAGTGGTAATCCTCCTTCCCCCCCCCCCACCCGCCATTGTTACTGTGAGGTCAAGTACTCAGTTGTTTCAGGAGATGGAGTCCGCTCTTCTCTCTGAAGAGGTCTCAACGGCAGTTCTAGAAGCTACAGGCTATGGGCTCCACGTACCCCAAGAAGAGTCCGCAAGAACGGCCTTTCCAAATCCACCGCCTGGTAAAGATGCCCATGTATTTTAGCTCGTTGGTGAATGCACACACCGAAGGCCTCTTCCCCATCAGCTGCAGCTCAGGGCCCTGCCCTTAGAATCCCACAGACTGCCTTTTCCTCCTCTAGAAATCCGCCTGTGTCCCCATCCCCAGCCGTCTGGACCCAATCCTCCCCACCTGGTGACCTTTCCCCATCCCAGGGTCACTCAGAGTGGCGCTCTGGGAAATTCAATGGAGAGAAGAAAAGCCAGAGCAGGAAGGGAGAGCATCGGGCCCTCTCCACAGCGCCCTTCACAGGCACGCTGGCACTGCTCTCCCCTCCCTGCAGCAGGTGTGGTGTTTGAATCCGCGGCTCACCTCGCCCTTGGTGCCCCCTCCAGCTCCTCGGCTAACTCATAAGGGTGCACACACCTGCCCCTCCCAGCACACCCGCTTCCTGCTCATTCTGATCACAGCCTGGGCGCCACCAAGCGCTGACAGGAGTCGGTCCCTCCCACCCACGGCCAAGCAGAGATCAATGAGTGGTGGGGTGGGGAGCGGAGAAGAAAAGAAAAGAAAGTGGCCTCTGGAGCCAGATGTTCCCCGCCCCACAGCGGACCCCTGCCCTTCTTCCTCTTGAAAGTAGGAACAACAGAGAGGTTCTGGTGGGGAAGGTGGGGTTAGGAGAGCCCATGGATCCTGTCTCTGCCTCACGCGACTCGGTGCCTATCAAAATGGGGAGCCCTGAGCCTGATGCCCCTGGGGAACAGTGGAAGGTTCTGAAGGCGTCCCCGATTAAACGCAGCTGCCCAGGGCCTGAAGCCCTGCTCTGGCAGCCTGCGTGCTCAGGGGAGCCTGGTTCCTCCCCTCCACGCCAGGGCTGCGTCTCCGTAAAAGGAGTCTGCTGTCCACTTCTCCACGGCCATGAGGTCCAGGCCCTGTTCACTTCTGGAGCGGAGACTGAGGAGCAGAGATCGGGAGACTGGCAGGCTTGTGAGAAAATGGGGTGCAGCGGTGTGATGTAGCCATGGGTCCAGCCTTAACTCTACCTAGATGTCTGAGGCCAGGCCCTGCGTCCTGAAGCTGGGCAGGTGCTGGAAAGGATCTAGGGGTAAGTGGATGTTTGTTATTACTTTTCCAAGTGAGGAATCAGCCGCAAGGAGAGCTGGAAAACCACAAGATCCCTTCCTCTGGGGAGAAGGGTCCAAAACCATCATGTCAGGTTCCCCCCACCCCCAGTGCTGAGGTTTGAACCTGGGTCTGTACACATGCTACAGAAGTACTCAATCACAGAGCTACATCTCCAGCTTGCTTTTTTACTTTTTATTTTGAGGCAGGATCTTGCTAAGTTGGCCCAGCTAGCCTTAAAGTCACTCTAGCCCAGACAGGCTTTGAGCTTCTGATCCTCTTGTGCGGCCTTCCGAGTGCCGAGGATTACAGACTGCCGGGCCCCATTGCCTTTTAGCAAGCAGCCTGCCCCTGTTCAACCCCATGCTCTTGCTCCCGATCCGCCAGAATGCTGCCGAGCATTGTGGACTAGCAGGCGTCTGTGTCGATCTCAGACTCATTGCCCACACTCACACTGGAGCTAAGGGACAGCAGGAGGATGCCCTGGGGCCACGTATCATGCTCTTCATCAACACTGCTTGGCCACCACAGTGCGCAGGTGTGGGAGGCGCTGGGAAGGACCCTTGTGCACCCATTTGTGAACAGAGATCCTTGCATTCTGCAAGCAGGTGGGTGGCCAGGGTTTGGCTATGAAGAGATGGGGTCAGGCAGTTCTCACATCCTGGTTTCTGCTACACTCCGCAGGTGCTTTCCAGAGGAAGTCTGGGGACCCAGAGTGAGCTGGCTCACTCCCACCTCATCCCCATGGTGGTCTAGCCTGGGCCAGAAGGGGAGGGCCCGGGTACAAGAAGATGTGCAGAACTTGGTGCCAATCCCCCAGGGAAGGCCGTAGATCTTCGAGGCCTTCGAAGTTTCCTCAGATTCCTCCTGGATTTGATTCCATGCCAAGAGGCCTCTCTCCTCCAGGGTGCCTGAGAAGCAGACAGCAAGAAGTCAAGGCAGTCCCCTGCTTTTCCTTCCACATCTGCGCCTTACAAGCCTTGGCAGGAACCATGGATCCCCTCCGCTTGTTAGACAGTCTCAGAGCCCCAACTCATGTGGTCCCCAGCCTCGGGCTCAACCATGGAACCTCAGGGCTCCCCTTAGCACGCAAGAGCAGACCTGTCCATGCATGGTTGTGGCCCGCGGGCACACTTTATGTTTGGTGGGGAGTACAGTGTGGAGAACAGAGTGCGTGAAGCAGGTGCAGTCACAGAAGTCCTTAGGAGAGGCTGGGGGAGGCACAGAAGAGGAAGGTGGGTGTGGATGTCTCCCCAGAAGCCACAGCGGTGGGACCTCTATGCTCTTTGTGCCTGCACCCCGGGTCAGCTCATCCCAGGCCTCACCATCACCCTCTCGCCTGTCTGTTTTCCTTCCTGACTCCTCTATTAGCCTGTGCATTGTGGAAGGCTGAGGCGTACCTCACTTCTCTGTGTTTTCAGTGAGTAGCACCTGCTACATACTTAGTGGATAGTTAGAAATATGAGTGGATGAATGAGTGGATATGTGTGAGATTTCCCCCACCAATTAATTATATTATAGGTTCAAGAGAGCCAAGGCTATCTCCTTTTCCAATTGTGTCTGGTGTATCATTCATTTTAGGGCCCTGCTATGGCTGACCTGTATCCCTTGAAAAGTCATACATGGATAGCCTAATCTTGGGGGTGTCAGTGTTTGCCAATAATGTTTAAAGAGGTAAAGATGTTGTAAACAGATATTTCCTGTCCTGACTGCCAGTTCCCAAATAACCCCTCAGAGGCTGAATATGAATTATAACTGCTTGGCCAATAGCTCAGGATTATTACTAGCTAGCTCTTACATTTAAATGAACCCATTTCTATTAACCTATCCATTGCCATGTGGCTCGTGGCTTTACCTGTCCTCTAGCATCCTGCTTCCTCGGTGGCTGGCTTGCATCTCTTCAACTCTGCCCTTCTCCCCTCCCCCTCAGCATTTTCAGTTTGGTTTTCCCACCTAGCCTTATTCTGCCTTGCTATAGGCCAATCAGCTTTCTTATTAACCAATGAGACTAATACATATTCACAGCATATAGAAGGATTCTCCCACAGCGAGAAGTTACAAGGAGTCTGTGGGTAGAGGCTCCAGTCTGCCTGGGCTGGCATGGAGCTCACAGTGTGGCTGAGGATGACCTGGAACTCCTGATTTTCCAGGCCCCACCTCCCCAGCACTGGGACTACAGGTCTGCATCACAATTTACACACTGGTGTAGGCGGAGCTAAGGCTGTGCATCTAGACAAGCCTCTACCAGCTGAGCCGCATCCCACCCGGCCCTGTCTTCTTTACACAAAAGGAGATTGTGACACCCAGAGAGACCGCAGGCATATGCCAGCACAGAGCAAAGGCAATGTGAGGACGCCCTCTGCAAGCCAAGGAGAAAGGTCCTATGAGGAACCAACCTGCCTCAGAGTTCCAGCTTGGGGGCCTGGGAGAAGCATGTGTCTTTTTGCTCGCCCTGTGATGTTTTCCTGCAGCAGCTCAAGCGGACTAGTGTAGGCCATGTCTTAGCCCGACTCCAGCCCCAGGGCCGATTTGGGGTGCAGCCTGACAGGAGCTCTCCCAATGCCCCATCGCGGCCCAGATGCCCACAGGCCCAGCTTCAGGTGGCTGCAGCCTTACCAGGGATGGTGTTGTCCAAGACAAAGCCCAGGAATCCACCGACAAACATGCCCGTGGTCAGGAGCACCTGGATGACCTGGTCCAGCTGGAGAACCCCTGGAATGAGACAAAGGCGGCGGTTCACGGGGACCAAGGGCCGCCCCGCTTCACACCCATAGCAGTGACCGTCCAGGGGCGACAGGACTCACCTGTCTGCAACTTCTCAGGGTTCTCGTTCACCCAGTTGGGGATGGCGAGCCCACAGTAGATGGAGAAGCCAAACACGAAGAGGTTCCTGGATGAATTCATGTCCACGTACTGTGGGAGAAGGGGTTCCCGAGTTCAGCAGGCCCACAGACGCCTTGATACATGCGCACTGTGGCTGGTTTGGGAGGTGGGACTGTTTCTTTCTTGTATTTGGGGTTCAGTGTGTCTCCTGGCACCATAGGCAACCTCCCCTCCCTCCCCCTCCCCCTTTGTCCTCCTCCTCCCCTCCTCCCCCTCCCCTTTGCCCTCCTCCTCCCCTCCCTCCCCTTCCCCTTTGCCCTCCTCCTCCCCTCCCTCCCCTCCCTCTTTGCCCTCCCCCTCCCCTCCCTCCCCTCCCCCTTGCCCCCTCTCCTCCCCCTCCCCCTTTGCCCTCCCCCTCCTCCCCTTCCCCTTTGCCCTCCTCCTCCCCTCCCTCCCCCTCCCCTTTGCCCTCCCCTCCCTCCCCCTCCCCCTCCCTCCCCCTCCCCTTTGCCCTCCCCCCTCATCTCCCCCTCTCCTCCCCCTCCCCCCTTTGCCCTCCCCTCCCTCCCCTCCCCCTTTGTCCTCCCCCCTCAACTCCCCCTCTCCTCCCCTTCCCTTCTCCCTCTCCCATGCAGCCCATCCCTGGGGCTCCTCTCAGGCTGGGTAGCACTGTTGCTCACTGAGGTGCCTCACCTGCAGGTTGGAGATCCCCACCGCACTGATGACCCCGAACATGACCAGGAACATGCCTCCGATCACCGGGGTAGGGATGGTAGCGAACGCTGCCCCGATCTTCCCAAACATGCCCATCAGGAGCAGCACGCAGCCTGCGGTGACAATCACCAGCCTGCTCCCGACCTGCACGCCCAGAGAGAAGGGATAGGAGCACCAGGACAGACAGACGCTCCGGAAACCTGCTCCTTCATCCTTCACACCGCTGTCCTGAGAGCCTGCAGAAGCCGTGTATGCTAAAACTGCCCCCCCCCCCAGTGCTCCCACACTGAGCTAGGCAGAGATGGAGGAGGAACTCGGGTCCTGGCTTCAGCCCTCGCCTCTCTCACACCTGTTGGGTACATTACGAACCTCTCTGAAAGTCAGTCAGCCTCCACAGCTACCACACGAAATTAGGGATAGCACACAATTCAATAGGACAAGGCCTGTGAATGTTTGGAGTAACATGCGCTGGGCACGTGGAATGCTCCATAAAGGGAAATGGCAGGGGACAGAGGCACAAGGCTCTTCTGCGGCAGAGGGCCCTCTGCATGTTGCTTATGCTTGGCCCACTAGGAAGGAAGGTCACTGTCTCCCTACCACATCACCTGCTCCTCCAAAGACGTGACTCTCATTACAACATCCACACCTCCTCCTTGTCCACAGCACCATGTGGACACCCGGTACCAGGGACACTGTCACAAAAGGCCGGGGCAGGAAGGAAAGGAAGAGGGTGCCTGTACACACCTCTCATTCTGTAGAAAACTAAAGAGAGGCGCCCAAGGCCACGTGGGATCCCCGTGCCACGCCAGGGTCTCCAGTGCCCGGCAGGGCATCGGGTTTTATCCACAGCACTGCACATTCACAGCTGTCTAGGTGTTGGGTTTACTCAATGTTCAACTCCATTCCCATGCCGTCTGGTGCTTCGTAAGTGGGGCGTCTCTGCTCCCGGCAGGAGAGGCACGTGACAAAGAGGAAATCTCACGAAGGGAACAGGAAATGCCCCACAGCAGCCCACGGTGTGTTCTGAAGAGTCACAGGACAGTGGCCACTGGGGGAGGCTCTCTGGGGGTTGGCCAGTCTGGCCAGCGGGGACAAGTCACCCAATATACAAGAAAAGAAGGGAAGAGAGTGCGCCATGAACGCAAAGGTTTGGTGGAGGACTATTCTAGAGAGAAAGTGGCGTACGTGAACTCTGTGGTGGGAAAAGCCTGGGTCGTTTGGAAGCACAAGGAAAACCTGTGTGCCCGGGCCGCAGTGCCAGGGACAGTGGTGGGAACCCAGAGCAAGGGATGGGCTCCATCCTTCAGGGCCCTGGGGGCGGGGGCGGGGCAGAAACAAACTGTGGCACAGCCGCACAGTGAGGTATCATTCGGTCCCCAAAGGCAGTACCTCTGACACCTGCTGAGCCTCCTAGTACTCTAAGTGAAAACTGTCCCCAGAGGGTCACACTTTAAACACTTGCTTCCCTGCTGGTCGTGCCTTCTGGGGAGGTTATGGAGCACTTAGGAGCTGGAGGATCTTGGGATACAGCGCGGGCTTGGAGGGTTTACAGCCTTGGTGTCCTTCCTCAGCTTCTTTGCTCTCTCTTTTCCTCCCCTCCCTCCCTCTCTCCCTCTCTCCTGTGAGTGGTTAAAATGTGATCAGCCAGTTCCTTGCCCTGGCCTCCATGCCATGCCTCCCTGGTCACAAGGGCTCCATCACGCTGGGACCAGAGGTTAAAAGAAGCCCCTTCTTCCTGAAGTTGCTTTTGGTCGTAGCATTTTATCGAGACACAAGCCAGTCACGAAAAGTCAGACATAGGTCTCCATTCACACGAGGTCTCCAGGGGCCTCAAAGGCATGGAGATGGGAAGCAGGAAAGGTTGCCAGGGACTGGGGGGGGGGGCTGGAGGAGGGGCAGAGAAGAGGATGGGGGAGGGACAGGAAAGGGGGAAGGGAAACAAGGAGTAGAGAGGATCAGAAAGGGGTTGGAGGAGGAGTTGGGGGTCCTTCGGGTGGGGGAGAAGGATGGACAGGGCCAAGGGTGGCACAACAGGGCCAGTGAGCTTATGCCCAGCGCTGCGGCCACACTGATGCCAGCATTCGCGAGACTGAGGCAGGAGGTGCAGACATTTGAGGCTATATGCTATGGGATGCCTTTCTGTACGCTGTGAATACATGTTGTTCCCATTGGTTACTAAATAAGCTGCTTTGGCCTGTGGCAAGGCAGCTTAGAGGCAGGTGGGAAATCCAAGGAGAGACAGGAAAGAGAAAGGCGGAGTCTGAGGAGACGCCAGCCTGTTGCCCAAGGAGCAACATGCCAGCAGACTGGTAAGCCAAGGAACACACTGCAAAACATAGATTACTAGAAATGGGTTAATTTAAGATATAAGAGCTAGCTAGCAAGAGGTCTGCCATAGGCCATACAGTTTGTAAATAATATTAAGCCTCTGAGTGGCTATTTTATAAGTGGTTGTGGGACCACAGGTCCAGGTGGGACTGGAGAAAATTTTCTACTACAGCTACATAATGAAATCCATTATCAAAGCAATGGAGGGGAATAATGTCAAAGCATACTATATGTGCATGGAATTGTGTATAATAAACGAATTAAAATATAAATAGTTAAAAAAAAAAAAACTACCTTAGGCCGGGCGGTGGTGGCGCACGCTTTTAATCCCAGCACTCTGGAGGCAGAGCCAGGCAGATCTCTGTGAGTTCGAGGCCAGCCTGGGCTACCAAGTGAGTCCCAGGAAAGGCACCAAAACTACACAGAGAAACCCTGTCTCGAAGAACCAAAAAAAAAAAAAAAAACAAAAAAAAACAAAAAACTACCACACTAAGTGTTTAGAAATGGTTATAATGGTAAGTCTCATGTTATACGTCTTTTAATACAGTAGAAATAAAGGCAAGAGAAAGCTTCATTTCCTTTACTGGAGGGTTTTAAAGCAAAGTGGTGACGTGATGTGATTCATATTCTAACAGCTTCCTCCAGGAGAGGCATGTGTTATAATAACTCAGTAAGCGATTGCTACAGAACATGGTGAACTTTGACTTCTCCTTTGCCTGTGTGGAGGTTCACTTAACATCCAAAACTTGTCTCACACATCATTGGCTGTTTGGATCCAGAACCTTAAAAGAGACTCCCCTAGTTCACTGGTTCTCAGCCTTCCTAATGCTGTGACCCTTTAATACAGTTCTTCATGCTGTGGTGACCCCCAACTGTAAATTATTTTTGTTGCTACTTCATAACTGTAATTTTGCTACTGTTATGAATCATAATGTAAATGTCTGTGTTTACTGATGCTTTTAGGAGAGCCCCATGAAAAGGTCATTCAGTCTCCTAGAGGGGTTGCGGCCCACGGGTTGAGAACCACTGCTCTAGTTCATTTCAATAGAGGGCTGATTATTGCAATAGAACCTGCTTCAGAATACACACACAGGCACATAGACACACACAAAGACACATACAAACACAAACACACAGGCACATACACACACACAAAGACACATAGACACACACAGGCACATAGACACACACAGGCACATAGACACACACAGGCACATAGACACACACAGGCACATAGACACACACAGGCACACAGGCACACACAAAGATACACACAGAGAGACTCTCTCTCTGTGTTCCTCTCTCTCTCTCCCTCCCTCTCTCTCTCCCTCCCTCTCTCTCCCTCTTCCTCTCTGTCTAATTTTTTAAAGGGTACCACCACACAATCCCATTTGTGTGAGATGGGAGAGGCTTTAGTTCTGGTGTGTAACCATGTGAATATACTAAACTAAGCTACTGAATAGTTAGGATGGGTGAGTTTCTGTTTTGTGCTTTTCCCACAGTCAGAAACTATTTTTAAAAGATATTTTAGCATCAACTAAAGTCCACTAATACAGCAACCAATGAACAGATTACAAACTTCCTTATTCTTTGCTTTCTAGACTGAGTCCTCAGAAGTGCTTTGTTCTGTTACCACCTGAGCAGTTGTCTGTGTGGGACTGCAGGTACAACAGGTGGGTCTTCAGGTCCAGCCTGTGGTAACAAAGGTCTCATGGCATGGGGGCAGGGGGCGTGGGGTGTCATCCCCAAGCCCATCACCATGGGAGCCTATCATGGAAACCTGGGTCTGCTCCTTTGGCCTCAGCACTGACGTGTAAGCAGGTAGCTATGGCATCCAAGAGAAGTGACAGGAGTTCTGTGGCCTTCGGCCTGATATCCCAACACACACACACACACACACACACACACACACACACACACACACACACACACACACACACACGAACCAATTGTTGCAATACCTGAAAAGGCCACAAGTGTTGCAATACCTGAAAAGGCCACAAGAGGGAGTGGGAGCCCATTAAAAACCAAGTGGCCTTTGCACCTCTCTCAGGGTTAATCTAACTTCCCCCTTGAGTCATAGCTTGCCCTGTGCCTGTGGGTCTTTACTTCCTGCTCTTTTCATCTCCCCTAAAAGGCCTCAGCTTAGAGACTATGTCCACAGAAATTTGTTTTGTGTACGGAATGTAATTTTCTGTTCTTCAGGAGACTTGTTTCCTTTAACGGGAAGGAAACCGTTTGCTGAACTTAGACAGCTACATTTCTAGTGCACTCAGGGCCTTGGACAAGGGCCCTGAAAGCCTTGGGAAAGTATCAAAGGCTCCAGAGTCCAGAGAGCCAGGAGCTGCTGTGGAGGTGACTCGGATGGGGATTTGGTGGGGGATTTCAGCTCCAGCAGTGGCAGAGGGTTTCGGATCGAAGGGACAGTGCCTCCAGGCTGCACCCTGGAGCCACCGACGGAGCCAGAGATAATGCAAGTTGGGACACTGCAGGGAGAGGACCTTATAATTTCCCGAGCACACAAAACCCCTGCAAAGATACATTGAAACGTGGCGGGCAGCACCATGCTACTGTTTCAACACCATTTAGAAACACCATCCTGAGGATTCCTTCCTGGGCTCCCTAGCAGGAAGGGGGCCGGTGCTTGAAGAGACATTGGGCAGAGACTAGTGAAAATTGGGTTTTAGAAACCAGACAGACAAGTCATGGAGGGAGTAGAGATGAGCACGATCCTGGGAATGCTGAGGTCCTGCTGTGTAGAGGACAGTCAGTCTGCGGCACCCACCGGGGAGGGAGCAAAGGGGAGAAAATAGAACCCAGCGGACAGTTTAAGGACAGCGAGCAGTTAGAGACGACATGGGTGGCAGAGTGGGTTCACTAGGACAGGGGCTGCAGAAAAACGGAGCGTATGTGTGTTTCAGAGGTCTCTGGAGGTCAGGGCCCTGGGGAGGGACCTGAGCTGGGCCTGGCTAGGGGCAGCTGAATATTCAGGGCTGGGCTAAAGGCAATGGGTGTCCACCACAACCACAGAAGGCCAAGTGCTGACGTTGATATCATGACCCCCACAGAGACAGCCGCATCCTGGGCCCCCAAGCCGTGAGTATGTAGCCTTGCCATGCTTGGCAAATGTACTTTGCAGAGGTGCCTGAGTCGGGGCCGGTGAGCTAGGGAGGGTCTCCTGGATCACACTGGGGGTCCAGCGTAACTTCATGAGTCTTTGTCAGTGACAACGTTTCACAATGGACAGGGGAAGATGGGAGAAAGGGCCACAGACGACGGACAGGGCAGCCTGTAGAAAAGGCCTCCCAAGAGGAGTATTTCCCTGTCCACACCTGCATGCTGTCCCATCTCATTTCTGACTGCCAGATCAGCAGGGTGACACTTGTCTAAAACCAGTCACAGCCACAACAGGAAACTAATTTGCAGGGACCCAGCCCCGCCCCAGGAGCCTCCATCAGCAGCCTTACCCTGGTGATGCCCAGTGCCCCGACGTTCTCGCTGTAGGAGGTGGTACCATTCCCGGTCCCCCAGGCCCCTGCCAGCAGGCAGCCAAGGCCCTCGATGCCAATGCCACGGTTGATGGCATGCTTCGGAGGGGGCGGGGCCCCGACCAGGCGAGCACAGGCATGGTAATCGCCCACCGACTCCACCATGGAGGAGATCACTCCAGCAATGATCCCAAAGACTCCAGCCAGGCTGATGGTGGGGAGGCCCCACTGTCCTGCAGAGGTAACCCAAGGGGAATGTCTGGGCAGAGGAAGCTGCTAGACCCCAAGTCATTTCAAGCCTGGGAAGCTCTCAATTGCCAGAGCTTCAGCAGCTCCTGCCCTCCCTTCCACCCTGAGGTGGAGCAGATGTCCAGACTTGGAGATCATAGCGCACAGAAAGGTAGAAATGGTGCTTCCTTCAAAGAGAGCCTTGGAGCCGTTGGGAGCTAAAACTCCACTAGAGAGACATCGTTATATCTACAATCCATGATCCAGACAGGCCATCCTTCAGTCCTGGCTACTTTTATATACTTTAAGGGGAGACCAGAAGTGGTCTAAAGGAAGCTCTGATCTCCCCCAAAATATTCTAACTCAGCCCTAAGCCTCCTTCGTTTGAGGTCCACTGAAACTATCAGGAGATCCACAGATGTGCCTGAAAGTTGGGCCTCTCTCTCATCCACCCTCCCATACCTCAAGGCCAGGGCTTCTGGGTAACATGGAGGAGGGTGAGGGGCTTAGGCTGGCTCTGAGGAAGCTCCTGGAATAAGGCCTACTGTTCCCAAGGGCTTTTCAGAACAACCTGGGCTTAGTGTCTGAATTCCCAGCTTCTCAGGTGGCTGAGGCAGGGGGATCACAAGTTTAAGGCTTGCCTGCCCTTCTGAGTGAGTTCAAGGTCAGCCTAAGCAACTTTACTGTTTCAAAGAAAAAGTAATAAAGTGGGCTGAGGCTCTATGTCGGCCCTACAGCAATTTTGAAGCAAGCATGAAGCCTGGACTCAGTCCCCATTAACACACATGTACACCTCACAACAACCTGGAATCTCCCTCCTCCTCCCCCTCCTCCTCCTCCTCCTCCTCCTCCTCCTCCCCCTCCTCCTCTCCTCGTAGGAGTCTCCCTGGAGCCCATCTCCCCTTGCAGTCCCCCCCCAACCTTTTTCAACCCTCCATCCAGCGCCCTGAATCCCACAGACAGTCCCAGGAAACACGTGTCCCAAACAAGGAGCCCACCCATTTCTCCTCACCTGGATAAGGGAAGCGAAACCAAGGGGCCTGACTCAGCACGCTGCCTTTGGTGTCCGTTCGGGCCATGTAGCCATATGCCATGGGGGACTTGGGGAGGGTGTTGGTGACAGTGAGCACGAAGCAGAAGAGCCAGGAGATGCAGAGGGCCAGCAGCACCTGCCGGAGAGAGCGGTCCTTCACACTCTGCCTGCCCCACCCCCCTCTGTGTGGGTGTGGGGGTGTGGGGGGATGCTCTGAGACCGGGGTGTGCCAGGTTACAGACCCCGCTGCTGACGACAGGAATCTGCTATGCCGGTGGATAAATTAGCAAGAGAGGCAGAAAACTCACTATGGGAAGAGACCTCGGGCGAAGTGGGACAGAAATGTCCACACTGGGCAGAGCCTGGGGCAAAAGGGTCTTATCTGCATCTGTGCCATGGGGTTAGACCCACTCCTCTGGCAGAGCCTGACACGCGCTGGGACCCCAGAACGCTGAGTGGACGCTCCCCTGGGGAGACTGTTGGCTGAAGCCGAAGGGTGCAACGGGGACTGTTGCTTCTGGGAGTCAGAGAGAAACTTGTGTGGAAGTACCTCTCTAGAAAGCTCTGGAAAAGGGGGTACCCGTGAATCATGAGAGGTGCGGCGGTCATGCCCGGTTCTTGGCTATGCAGGCAGCCAGGAGCTAAGGCTGTCTGTTCCATACTGGTGCTGAGTAGGAACCCGAGACTGTATGCCACTAACCACGAGGGGGCGCCGCACAGCCAACCGAGAGTGAAAAGATGGTGAGGGGTGGTTCTTACCGGGAAGACCTGAAACAGGTTGAATTTGGAGATGTGACACTTCTTCTTTCTTCCGTACACGGGCACAGGCACCACGACGTTTTTGAGGTACTGAGAAAACAGCACGATGAGGAAGATGGTCCTGAAACAGAAGCAAATGGCCACGCCCACTTGGTGGGCTGACTTCTTCCTGGTGGAGCCGGGGTACCCTTTCCAGGCTCCGGGAGTGGGCCAGGGACTGAGCCATCATGTCCCAGTGGCACCCGTGGCTTCGCTGGTCCCTGTAGGAAGCACAGGCAGAGTCCTGCCATCCCCGAGGAGGCCCTGAGGAGGAGTCAAGCCCCATTGGGAGACGCTGCTGGCTGAGGGGAAATAGCGGAGGAGGAGGAGACTGTCACTTCTGGGAGTCGGAGAGAAATGATCAGCTGGTAGCTGATCAAGCCAGCCATGAGAGCCACCGAGGCCGGAGTCTGAGATATCTCCCAGGCAGTTCTGCACATCTGATGCCCCTCACATGTCTCTCAGAGCACAAGGGGGTGCTCTGAGTGAATGAGAACGCCACCCCTAAGCTCCCGTGTAAAAGCCTCCTTGATTGTCACAGCCCCCACACGCCCCCCAGCCCTGCACACACACAGCACCCTCTGACTCGCGGCTGTCCCCCAGTATTGCAGGTTATTGGCTCTGTCTTCTCTCACACACTATAAACACCCTTGCGAGCTGGGGCCATCCTTTGTACCCTCCTCAGCTCAATGAAACCCTAGCTGGCAAGGGACCAGCAGAGTCAAGTCTTCATAAATACTACCTGTTCTTATACACTGCTGTGATAAACTGGTTTCTATGAGAATCAATAAGGTTAAAATATCGAACAGTCGTAATAGGTTCTAAGGATCAACTGTTACACTTTTTAAGATAACACAATGTGGGGCTGGAGAGATGGCTGATCTTCCAGAGGACTCAGGTTCAATTTCCAGCACCCACGTGGCAGCTCACAACCATCTGTAACTCCTGTTCCAGGGGACTGGACACCTTCACATAGACATACATGCAGGCAAAACACTAGTGTACATTAAATCGATAAATAAATAATTTTTTTAAAAAAAGATATGACAATGCCCATGGAAGTATTTATAAGCCAATATCCTGGATTCCAAAAGTATTTCGTGGGTAACCTTCTACCAAACAGGACTGAGATGGCCTCCCTTTCTCAGAGAATACTTACAGAGCAGAAATCCCCCAGTGGATCCCCGCGTCATTGCCGGCAGATTCAAAGAGAGGCAGGGCCACCAGAGAAATGGTTGGGGCGATGGTCAAGGGACCGATGTAGCGCATGAGAAAGCCAATGAGACCGGAGAACCCCACCAGCATCTGGACACAGGAAGCCACCATGACAGCGCCCTGCAACTGAAGGAAAGTGTGGGCCTCAGTGGAGACCAGGTTACCCCACAGGGCTGGCTACAGCAGCCCATGGGCCGACCTGATTACACCTCGGCAGTGCTTTCTCAGGCAGTGCAGAGGCCAAACGGGAACCCAAAGGAATGTAAGGGACGGGAGCTGACATTTTCATGTAACTGCCTCTTTCGGGACATAGTTTTCACAATTCCTTGGATTGGAGTTGCAGTGGGTAGGAAGACTCCTCACAAGAACAGCAGGGCACTCAGCATCCTGCTTCTCTGTTTTTCTGTCTTTCACTCTCTGCGGCAAGTGCTTGGTACCTTTTCCCACAAACGGCCAGTTACAGTATTTTAGGCTCTGTGACCCTACGGGCAGTGTGGCAGTGTTTCCAGGCAAGCCATGTTCCATCAGAACTTCATTTCCAGTCAGTGACAATGGAGTTTCGAATAATTTCAATGTGCCAGGGTATTTTATCCTTCTTTCTATGTTTCTAAAAATTAGCACTTAAAATGTAAAAAAACATTCTTAGCTTGTGGGCTGTTGAGCAATTCATTAACAGGCCGGATTTGGCTCTGTGCCGCCTGATCTAGTGGGTTGAATAAGTCTGTCTCTCCTTTTTTGCTTTAACAGGATGATGGTATCTCTTCTCTTTAAAAATATTGTATTTTATTTTGAGACAGGATCTCATGGGGTCCAGGCTAGCCTTGAACTCACTATGTAGCTAAAGATGACTGAATTTCTGATTCTCTGCCCCGACCACCAGGGTGTTGGCATTACCTCTGGTTTATGGGCGCGGAGGATCACACCCAGGGGTTCGTGCATGCTAAAGCGAACACTCTACCAACTGAGATGCATCTCAGTCCCCTAAATGTATTCTTACAGAGTTACTGTTAACTTTCTCAAAGTGAATGAATATATGGCTTCTGTGTTTCACACGTGAAAAAACCATACAGGCTCACGTGTTTGAACACCCACTCCCACGACTCTCTGTTTTCTTTCTCTGCACCCATTTCTTTAGAAACAGAATCAGTTCACTTTTCCTTGACAGTTCCTTCAGTCTCAGTGTGTCAGCGTTCCTGCGGTTGCTGTCCTCCGTAGCTGGACCTGTGCTGCCCAGTCAGCCCACTAAGCATCTTTGGCTTCCACAACTGAGACAGATGTTCAGTAGACACAGGGATCCACTCCATCTCAAGAGTGAGCAAGACAACCAGGCACTCATCAAGTGAAGCAAAGAGGTTGGCATGAAAGAGCTTTCTCTATTAGTCAACACTCTGGAAAACCTTGGTCATTGGAAGGATCTAATAATGTGGCAGACCTGGCTTTGGGGCTCACTGTGCTGAGACTCCTCAGGACAATGTTAGGGAAATGGAAAGTGATGGGCCACCTTGACCCTGGCCACCAGAACCTGGCCCTAGGCTGTGTAGGAGTCTGTAGACTCTATCTGTGAATGGCCAAGAAGGAAAATGTTTAGATTGTGAGTGTCATGTGTGGTTTCTGACTTGTATTTTTTTTTCCAAACAACCTTTTTGAAATAGAAAAGTCATTCTTAGTCCATGGCAATAGAACAATGGGCCACAGAGGATGGAGAGATGGCTCAATGGTTAGGGAGTACTTGCTGCTCTTGTAGAAGACCAAGATTTGGTTCCTAGCATCTACATGGTAGCTCACAACTACCTTTAACTCCAGTTCTGGGGGATCTGAGGCCCTCTTCTGGCCCGTAAGGTCACTGCATGCATGTGGTGTGCATACATGCACGGCAGGCAAACACTTATAAATATATATATCAATCAGGCCATAGATGGGCTTTGGTCCAAGACTCACAGTTTGCTGACTCCTGCTTATCACAAACACAAAAATAAATAGTCGATGCATTAAAGAAAATATGAATGTGTCTTGAATGCTGCCTCCTTGGAGCATGTAAGAGTGTTCTCAAGAAGACCTATGTTCTGTCTCCATGCTCTCCATCCAGGCAACTCCAAACCCTCTCCCACCCATCACCCTGATTTGCTTTCATTTTCTTACTGGAGTGTTTCTCTCTCTCCCTCCCATCATGTACGCACACACGCACACACGCACGCACACATCACGGACTGCCAGCTTCCTGAGGGCGGGCCCCTTGTCTGTTTTGTCTGGGTCAGTGGCTTAAGTAGAACATCTTTCTTACAGGGAGTGGGATAAGGATGAGCAAGTGAATCAACCCAGCAGCCCCTCTCCCGTTACCTCTCGGATCCTCTTCTGCCACTCTTCAATGAATTCAGGAGAGCTGGTGTTGACCTGGCTGGCATTGAGAGTCCACTCCGGGCATTTCCAGGCAGGAAGAGAGAGCATGGCCAGAGAGGGTGCCACAAAAGCGAAGGTCCCTCCTTGGAGAATGGGCAGCCTGAAGGAGGGGAAGGTTGTCACCACCAAGACCCTCCCACACTGCCCTGTTGCAAGCCCCAAAGGGCGGCTTGAGCCCAATTCCTAGCTCAGTGGCAACACATGGCCCCTGCTCCTTCAGTTGCAGGGAACTCTGCTGAGTTCTGAGGAGAGGCCATGAAGCCTGTGCGACTTTGGACAAGATGTAACACCAGGAGGAGGGACCCAGGCTCTGAGGCACGGGGTGAAGCCAGCAGGAGACTTAGAGAACACAGGATCTCTCCACCCCAGGCCCAGAGCATCGTCTGCCGACCCCAGCACAGGTCACACCATGCAGTTCTCCATCTCAGGCCCCCAACAAGTTATTCCCACACTGGTGGGACTTGTCCACCCTCAAAACTGGGCTGCTGGATTCCTTCGTGCTCCTGTGAGCCCAGGGCAACCTCAGGCCTCTGCCCTCAAGTTCCGTATCACAACAGGTAGATGTGTGACCTCCAGACCTGTCTGACTCCTGGAAGGCTTCTCCCTCTGATTGTCTGTGACAGCTGCACGGCTTAGTCAGTCTGCAGAGAAACCCAGGCAGCAGGCAGCCCCCACAAATTGTTCACTAGCAGGCCAGGCTTACCCACCTCTTCATCATCTCTGAACATTGGAATCTGGGGGACACAAAGGGCTCCACCAACTTGGATGCAGCTGTCACTGTGACCTACTGAATCGGGGCACTTTTGTGGGGGTAGGTACAGATGTGGGGGGGGGGCACAGGTACATGTCTGTGTATGCGGAAGCCAGAGGACCATCCTGAGTGTGGTTCCTTAGGCACTATCTACCTGTCTCTGTCTCCTTGACTCTGGAATTACAGGTGCCCATCACCACAGCTGGTTTTTGTTTGTTTGTTTATGTGGGTTCTGGAAATCAAACTCAGTTTCTGCATTTTTGCAAAGCAAACAGACCCACTATGACTCTTCACCTTTGGGCAGGGCAACATGCAGCTGAAGTTTAGACTCAAAAATCTAGCCATGAAGTTCCAAAGTAAAATAGATGGAATGGTGCATAGAGGGTTGAAACGCACAGATGGTGTGTTAATGTATGTGCGTGAATGCAGGTGTGTAACTGCCTTCATTTTAGAATCCTAAGCTAAGCGTCAGGACAGGAAGGGGACAGCATGGTGTGCATTGTTGTGGGGAGGGCAATCATAGCGTACATGGCACAAGATACAGGACTCATAGTTCATTATTAGCCATCATCTCGCATATCTGATTCATTCATCAAATGCTCATGAGTGGCAGGCATAAGGATCAGAGCCACGGTGGAGAGGCGACGCCCACTTGGACAGTCATCCATCCTTATCCACGGTTCTGTTTACGGTGGTTTCAGTTACATGTGGTCAAATGTACTCTGAAAACAGTACTATTTGTCTCAAGTCTTTCAAAAGAGATCATTATCATAATAAGGCATCATAATTATTATCATAATTCTATTTTATCACTGGATAGCATGTTAATCACCTACTGTGCCTAGTCATAAATCAAACTCCATCACTGGTACACATGTATAGGAAAGAACATATCATTTCGGAGTTCAGTATTAAGTGCACTTCCAAGTGTCCACTGGGGTTTTGTAACTCATCTCTTCAGACCAAGAGGAGACCACACTTCTCTTGCTTCCGTTCTCTGCGTGTATGTAGCCCCGACCCCGCAGAGTGAGGATTCATAAGAACTTGCCCTCTCTGGTCCTCATAAATACTCTAATTACGGTTACAAACCACACCATGGCAGTGGGTCCCTGGGTCCTGGCCATTTCATTATCACCAGGACCCAGGAGAGCAGGAATCCTTCCCGTGCTGAAACCACCACCACCAAAAACCTGCGGACACTTTAAAAAAAACATTTTGGTTTCTTCTCATTTTGTAGATATGTCATAAAGCTTGCACAAATATCCACTGGGTACTCATCAGGCTGTGGAAGATGTGCCTTTGTTCGTGTCTTTACTGTTGATGGCTGTTTTTACTATCTATAAACTCATTGCAGAATTATGATAATGTCTAACGATTCTTGCCGAAGAATGATGAATTTACTTTTTCACATTTTATTTGTTTGTGTGTGTGCACCCATGTGTGTGGTGGCCAGTTAACAACAGCAGAAGCCGACTCTTTCCTACCATGTGGGTCCTGGGGACCAAACACGGGTCATCAGGCTTGGTGGGCAAGTGCCTTTAGCCACTGAGCCATTTTGCTGGCCCTAGTTTTCATTTGTAAAAAAGTCTTTTCTGGGCTAGAAAGATAGCTCAGTGGTTACAGGCACCTGCTACTCTTCCAGAGGACCCGAATTTAGTTCCCACACCCATGTAGGGCAGCTCACACTGCCTGCAGTGTCCACCTATGCTGAGGGCAGTGCTGGTGTTTGTAGGCTAATTTCTGATGTGCTTCTCTCTGTGTGAGGGTGTTGGATCCTCTGGAACTAGAGTTACAGACAGTTGTGAGCTGCCATATGGGTGCTGAGAATTGAACCCAGGTCCTCTGGAAGAGTAACTAGTGTCCTTAACCACTGAACCATCTCTCCAGCCCCAAAATAAACATTTTAAAGAATAGAGGATATTTAAGATCCCATTTATTTCCTCACCTGAATTTGAATAAAAACTTATCTTTAGAAGAGATAAGGGAGACAATCCAGGGTTTAGCCTCCATCCCTCAAAGGGCTAGTTAACCTGTCTTATAGCTAAATCAACATATGTTCTAATCTTTGCGTGATGGGAAGAAAATCCTCTCCCTGGGTTGGCCAATGTGTAAATAAGTTAAATTTCCTCTATCAGTTTCTGTTCCCTAGTGCCTTTGGAATACAGGATGCTGAGGGGGCAGGTTTGTGAGTATCCTGCCATACTCACCATGGCATCTACCATGGCAGAAACATGAATACAAGTACGCTTCTCAGTGTTAGAGTTACAGGCATGCACCTAGGGACTGAGCCTAGGTCTCCCGGAATGCTATACAGGCACTTCACCAGTTGAGTGACATTGTCAGCCCCCTACCATTTCTCAAGTGATCAAGTGCCATATCCTCTGTGTTCCTAAGCAAAGTCAACTATGTTCTTCTCTTGCTACAGCATTCCTTAAAATATCACAGTATTGTGCTTACTACATAGCCTGCAATTACTTATCCATATATTTTATTCTCTTTTCAAAAAAATATCTATATGTATGTGTGCCTGTGTGAGGGTATACGTCCATAAGTGCAGCACCCATGGAGACCAGAAAATGGTGTCAGGTGTCCAAGAACTGGGGTTACAGGCAATTGTGACTCGACTGATATGTTGGGAACTGAACTCCGCACGTCTGCAAGAACAGTATTCATTCTTAACTGCTAACTCATCTCTCCAACTCCCAATTCCTCTTTTGAGACCCTAGTCTCCTTGAGAGGAAGAATCATAAATAAGTCCCAGCACCTACTGATGACAGACATCCATGAGGCAAAGGACTAAAGACAACTAGTTACGCTGGCTTCAGGATTCACCCAAGGGAGCTACAGCAGCAAGGTTGGAAGTCATACCTACAGGAGACTGATCCAGTGGAGACCTTCCAGTCACTGAAGATCCAGGGCTTCCTTGACCAACAACTCTTTCTCTTAGAAGATATCACACACAGACACACACACACACAGACACACACACACACACACACACACACACACACACACACACACACACACACCGCTTAGGATGCTCCCAAGATGGAAGGTCTGTGAGCATTGTCTGCCTTTCCCAACGACTTACTTCTGTGGAAGCTGACATGACTCAGTGCATAGACCAAACGTTGGCACTCCCTCTAACTTAAATTTGTTCTGTCCTTAGCCTCAATCTGATGGTATCGAGAGATGAGGCCTCAGGAAAGGGATGGGGTTTAAATGAAGTCATGCAGATGAGGTTCCCCAAGAGAGGATTAGTATCTTTATGAGGAGAAGAGACAAGATGAGAGCTTTACCCACTACACGGGAATCCAACAGAAAAGATGCCACCTGGAAGCCAGAAGGGGGGGTCTCACCAGAGCTGAAGAACGCATGCTCTTAAATGTCCAGCCCAGAACCATGAGAAAAGCATGGTTCTGTTGGGTGGACTGAAGTGTCCAGAGGACGGGAAAGTCATACATGTAAAGATGTTCTAAGACTGATTAACTGGTTCAAATTTCCTGGTTTTCAGGGCTGGGGAGATGGCTCAGCAGGAAAAGGCATTGCTACCCAATCTTGTAAGCCTGATAACCTGAGTTTGATCCCAGGAACTCACAGAAAGCGGAGGGACAGATGATGTAACTCCGCCAAGTTGTCCTCTGACCTCCACACATATTCCCCAATCAATAACAATCATAAAATTGAGTGAGTACATGCAGTACCACGTTCCGATAGAAATTATCTTGGGCTCTTTAGATTACATAGTAGTCACCCATTGCTCACCCTGGGTCTCACTCAGCATCCTTGTGACTGTCAGGTAAAACTTTAGGGACTGTACCAACTTATCAGAGCACCAGCTGTCACCATCCAAATGCCAAGAATATGTCATCAGAAAGGCTCTGAAGCCGCAGCAGAGACTTCCTGGCCTCTCTGCCCCCTGCCTACCTGATGTTTCCACCAGCGTGTTTGAAAGCACCTGGGCTAACAACTTTCTTCTGTTGTGTAACTATAAAAGCTTCATGAAGCCGTTTCCACATTAGAATGTTATTCTGAGCAACCGAAATCCTCATTCCTGAGCAACGGATGATTGACCGTTTTGGTCGAGAATAAATTCTCTTCTTCCCTTTGAGTTCTGTGCTGACGTGTTGAATTGCTCGGTCTGTGGTATTTTGCTATGGCAGCCGGAGCAGACTGGGACACTTAGGAACAAGATTCAACAGAAAACAACTGAGTCACCTCATCTCTTTGTACTTAAGTTTACCTTTCTATACAATAGGACTAACACTTACACTCCCTTCAAGCGGTGCAGGGGAAAGTATGTGTTTGCAGACCATATTGCACATGCACCATCATGACTGTTATTTTCACATGGGAAAGGAACCAATCAGGTCTTGGGTGGGCCCAGGGCCTGCCCCTAGTGTTCAGGCTGCATCCGCACCTCATCTGCAGTGACTCATGTAGACCTAGGGTTTTCTTCTTCTTCACATTGTTCCCAGTGGTTTCTCCTTGTTCCCATCCAGAGAGAGGAGGTATGAGGAAATGAAATACAAGGAAGTGTTTGTGATGACAGGAAGGGCAGGCTCTGCCCATCTCAAAGAAGGTGGCCAGCCACCCAGAGAAAGACAGGGGAGAGCTGGGGCAATGCGGGGGACGGGCTGCTCGCGAGGTAACTTGGAGAGGGAATAAACACACCAAATACGTCTCTTCCGCATTTTGTCAGTGCGCCCAAGGAATGCAGAAAAATACAAACACTTTGGGCAGCACCCTAAGATAAAAACCAAAGTTCAAATGTGACTACATCATTGATAAGGATGGTCCCTGGTCATCTGACATGTGCTTTATCCTCCAAACTACAACTTCACAGGTGACCTCATTGATGATCTATATCCTAAGTCCAAGATGGCACACTTCCGTGGGAAATAAGTCAAGAGGCCACCATCTCCCCTCCTTCCCTGCCCCGTCTGCCAGCCTCTTTGATTCTCTATCACCAATATGCCTATCACATACGGTTCTGTTAAAATCTGCAGAAGCCTAAGAGGCCCCGACCTGCCAGCACATCTGTGGGAGGATCCAAGAAGTCATGATAAGACTCCAGACGATGCTGATGAAGCATCCCAGGGTCCACTCAGTCTGTGTTCTTCAGGGATTGAGAGCCTCACTCGTGAGACAAGAAGGGAGGGGTCCTACTGAGACTTTTGGAACTCTGAGCCACTCAGTCACTTAATAAAAGAAGATGAGCATCCTGGAAGCTGCCGTGATGAAGAAGCAGAGAGCTGGGGCCAGCAAGATGGTGTGGCAAGTGAGGGCCCCTGTTGTCAAGCCTAGTGACCTGAGTCAATCCCCCTGGATGGTGGAAAGAAAGAGCTGACCCCTGCGAGCTGTCCTCAGAACCATGAAGTGTGTGGCACCTCCCCCAGGGAATAAATGTAATTTTTTAAATATAAAAAAATAAAGGGGATCTTTGGTCCCATCACACTGTCCAAGGGACTATAAACTCAGTGACTTTACAGGGGAGGGAGAAACAAATAGTTGGAACAGGAGGCTGCCAGGTCCAGGCCGGGAAGCTGGCAGTACACAAGCTAAGCATCCCACACAGAGCTCAGGGGCCGTTTCCAAAACTGAAACCGAAAGTTTAAGTGGAAAGAAAAGTGACTGTCCGTCCCCAAGTGTTCCAGACAGGAGGAGCAATGGGCACCCTGTCACATGCTCACTGTGACTCAGGCTCACCCAGTCAGTGATGAGCAGACAGAAAACCCAGCCTGACTTTGGCCTGTGCAGAATCCTACAGCAAGGAAGTTTCCTGAAGACTTAGAGAAGAATTTTCTGTAGGAAGCAAGTGCAATAGTGTGGGTGCTCATAAAATATAGAAGAGGACACACTCCTAAATGGCTTTGGAATAATTTTTAAAAACAAAACTAGTGGAAAACAAATGATAATTTGCATGGATGAGACATATCTACAACATGTTCCTTAAAAGAAAAATTCAACAATACAAAGATGCCAGATATCTCCAGTTAATCTACTGATGGAATGCAAATGCTACCCAAATTCCAAGATGTTTGTTATTTTATTCAGCAAAATGCTTTGAAAACTAATTCTGGAATGATGAAAAAAAAAAGCTAGAATACTTTAGAAATAATTTTAAAGGAAAGCATGGTGAAGAAAAACACACCCAACCAAATAGAAGTTTGCAACCAAGTTACTAATTTTAAAACAGTGAGGGACGGGATGGAGAGATGACGGGGTCTTTAAGAGTGTCTGCTGCATGCACATGAGGACAGGAGTCTGGGTTCCAGCAGACATGTAAAAAGCTGGACTGTCCCACACCCACCTGCAACTCCTTCAGTGAGGGGAGCAGAGACAGGGAGACTGCAAAGACTTGCTGGCTGCTGCCCTAGGTGAAATAGCATGACCTCCAGGTTCAGTAAGAGACTCTGCCTCAAAGGGACAAAGCAGAGTGATAGAGGAGGACACCTTGACCATACATGACTTCTGTTTGAGTCATGTATGGTCAAGGAAACACATGCACATACGCCAGACAGACAGACAGATAGACAGACACTCTCTCTCTCTCTCTCTCTCTCTCTCTCTCTCTCTCTCTCTCTCTCTCTCTCTCTCTTATGTAGTTTCTTCTGAAATTAAAGCCTTACATCTTGGAGGGAAACTTAAGAAAGGATCCTTACAGGGGAGTGAGACACCAGTATGTTCTAGGAGGAGGTGAACTACTTCAAGGATGCTCATTAGGACAGGAAGTACATAACTCAAAATAGCTTCAGGAAGTCCCTGAAACTGATCAGATACACTAGGACCTTCCCTTCCCAAGTGCACATAAAGAGTAAAGTCTGCTGAGAGTCATGCTTAGACAAGCCAAGCTTCAAAGAAGGCTTTCAGAAGCCCATCTGCTCGAAGAAGCAGAGACCCGCTGAATCACCCAGAAGAAACAAAGACCAGCTGAGCTGCTTGGAAGACCCTCAGGCCAGCTGAGCCACCCAGAAGGACGCTCTCCAGCCTGTTGAGCTGCCTGCAGGCTGTGTAGTGTGCTCCAGGCTTCTCAGCTGTTTGGGTCTCTGAAGTGATGGGCATCAGGAATAGCAGAGCTCTTGAGATGCAGCTCCATGGAATGAACCACACAACTACAACAACATCCCCTGGTGTTTCTCGAAATGTGCAGATTCCCATCTAAGAACAACCCTAAGGATGTAGATGCAACACATAACTGAGGACCAGCTTGGTGGTGAGCAAATAAATTTCATTTCATTTTTCCCTCAGTGTTGTGCAACAGTCTCCTCTGAAATTACAACATTCCATCCTACTGGGGAGCTGCTAAATCAGGGAGGTAAACAACTAAAAACAAAAATCAAAACAATTGCTCCAAGAACTCCCTGAAACTGACCAGATTCACTAAGACCCTCCCTACCAAGTAAGCAGAGCCGAGCTGCAAAGACTGTGAGAAAAGAGCCAAGACTCTGAGACAGAACAGCTGTCTGGAATAAGCAGAAGCCAGCTGAGCTGCCAGGGTGAGGTTTAAACCAACTGAGGCACCAGAAAGGACACTCTAACCTACTGGGCTGTCTGCAGACTGTGAAGTGTGCTCCAGGTTCCCGGCTTTGTGAGCTGTCACCAATGTGGGGGTAAGCGTAAGCTTTGGTGATATAGCTGTCTTTGAGTCATTTCTGTTCCTGTAGCTCCTCACCCATATTCCTATAAGTAACCTCAATAAAACTCATTGACTCACCAAGCTGGACTTTGGTGTCCATACTTTGTTCTGTTGTCAGTTCTTTATCAGGAATGAGTAGACATCTGTTCATGTCTCCCCAGGAAAAGTCTGTCACATCATAGACAGACAGACAGACAGACAAAAAGACAGACAGACACACACACACACACACACACACACACACACACATGCACACAAATAAAAATAAGCAGTGAGATTCTAGTTGAAGATATAAGACTCCTCGTGGAGACACAGGCAGCTCAGAAAGAGAATGCCTAGGATACATAAGAATTTAAGGGCTGCCAAGCCTGATGACCTGAGCTGGACCCCTGGGACCCACATGACGAAGGAAAGAACTGACCCCCCACAGACTGTCCTCCTGATATCTACACATTCACTGCAGCACCTCCCCATCCCCCGCTAAATAAGTAAATAAAATGTAAATTAAAAATTAGTATGAATCGATAATATATATATTAAAAGCAATGTGTTTATAAAAACTGGGAAGATTATGGCATAAAATGTGAGGGGTGGTTGTCACTTGGCTAGTATAATTTTGATTGGTCTGTTTTCTTTGTCCATTTTATACAATTTCCAATACATATACTATGTACAGGTAAGCAGAAAACACAAAAATGTGTGCTTATTTTAAAGAAATGAAACAAAATGTATTTCATCATTACAACAAAAAAAGAGCTTAGTCTAAGGTGCACAGAATCATATTCTCTGTGAGAGATGAATGATTATGCAATAAATAATGCTGAGAAAATTGGTGTTTAGGGAGAAAGTGATCATTTTCAACCCTAGAAACATAAAACCTTTAGTGCACAAAAGTCTTCATTAAAATTAAAGATACACAAAATGTTTATGATTACTAATAGAGACAAAAATTTAATATTCCCATAATATATTTAGATAGTATATATAAATTAAAATTCTGGGTTGGGCGGTGGTGGTGCACGCCTTTAATCCCAGCACTCGGGAGGCAGAGCCAGGTGGATCTTTGTGAGTTCGAGGCCAGCCTGGTCTACAAAGTGAGATCCAGGAAAGGCGCAAAGCTACACAGAGAAACAAAAAAAAAAGAAAAAAATGTCTGGGTGCAGTGAGGCACACTTGTGATCCTAGCACTGAGAGGCAAAGACAAGTGGATCCCTGGAGCTTGATGGCCAGCCAGGCTAGCCTGCTTAGAGGGATCCAGGCCACTGAGAGACCCTGTCTCAAAACATATGATAAATGACTACCAAGAAACAACACCTGAAGTTGTTCTTGGACCTCCCCGCTCCACCACACATACATATATATGCATGTGCGTCAGGACAATCGTGGAGATTCAAATGGACATGCACATAAACACACATGAGAGAGACAGAGAGGCGGGGGGGGGGGGGGGGGGGGAGACAGAGAGAGAAAGAGAGAGAGGATTCCTATAGCATTTGAGTCTGTGGTTCCCCACATCCCCTGCACTTCTCTTAGTTTAATCTTATAATCGAGGAAAGAACACATTTTTCCCCCTAAGCAAATATGGAATTTTGTTACCTTCAACCAAGCATCCTGGTTCATCACTTGCTCCTCCCTCCAACCAGCTTCCTGTTCTGTTCATCCCAGCAGCATCCAAGCAGACCCCACTGATACCATGGCAAATAGAACTCAAAATCCATGGAGAGCAGTTTCACCTACCTGACCCCCAGAAACACTTGCAGGAGGGTGCAGATGCCCGAAACGAAGAAAATGGTGCTGATGAGGTAGCTTTGGGTCAGGGGGTCATGCTGCAGGCACAGGTCCTTGGCCAGAATGAGTGGCACAGCTACAAGGCCCCCCAGGGCTGTGAGGAAGTGCTGTGGACAGAGCAGAAGGAGGTGGGCATGGGGACACTGCCATCTGCATCTTCATCCTCTCCGGGGATGCTCTCCCAAGGCCAGGAGTGAAAACTCTGCCACTGGTCCCCGAGAGACTGACGGTGAGCAATGTGTACTAGGAAGTTTTATCCTAAGGAGCTGAGACCCAGCACAAGACCATTGCACTGGGAACTGATGGCCTGAGAAAGAAACTAAGACAGGGACACGGGCTCAGGGGGATAAAACAGGACCAAGATGGGGTCTTAAGAATAATATCACAGCAAGGGTGGGTATGAGCAAGGAAGACCCCAGTGTGAGCTTAGATCTATTGGCCAAAAGCTCATCGAGTTCCACCTGTCAGGACAGAATAGACCCAGAGTTCAGAACAGGTTAGAAGTCATAGCATGCAGCCTCAGCTACCAAGGGGATAAACTGGATGGATGTAGGTTGTAGACAGAGAGCAGTTAATACGGTACAGGAAGGAATCACTATTTCACACACTCTGGTCTCAGAATGGGCAGTCTGATGGGGGCTGGGGAACTGCTCACTCATGGGCTGCAGCTAGTTCTGTTTGGAGTCATACCAAGGGTCTTGGATATTGGTCCAAGCCCACACAAATTAGACCCTTTGTATAGTTATCTATGTCTCCTCCTCCTCCTCATCTTCCTCCTCCTCCTCCTCATCTTCTAGTCATATAGGTGGGTAACAAGAGGGTAGCAGGCAGGAAATCAACTGCCACGGCTTCTTTACGGGGCAGGCCCAGCTCTTGTCACCACGTTGAGCAATGTCTGAAAGGGCCCCGTCAACCAATGAATTAGACACAGGTCTAATGAATCCCCTCAATGAATGTTCTGGAATAATCCAAACAACATGACCAGCACTGCTCTTGAACAGATGGGGTGGGGGGTGGGGTGTAGGGAAGCAGGAAGACTTTAAACTCCCTGACAGCTTGCACGAACCAATGATGACCAAAGATGGCTTGGCTGCTCCCAAGGAAGTGACAGTTTTCAGGAAAGAAAACACGAGTATTTCAAGGCACATTCTTATGATCTCCCATTTCTCCCATGGAAAATAGCACAAGTTTAATCCTTTACAACTCGTTTTTGCTGAGACTGTGTACTGAACACAGGGCCTCACATATCAGGCAAACATAGAATGTCTAAGCTACACCCCCCACACCCCACCCTCAATAGCATCTTATACACGCTTCTTTGGCCTGCCGCCAGCTAGGCTAATAGAAAGCCACAGCATTCTCCAGGCCTGGAATCCACCTGTGTTTCCTTTCTCACTGACTGTCTAGTAACAGTGGTGAACGGCACTTATCAGGGCTAACTCCTTCCTGTTATCCAATAATCCTCTTGATCCTGGAGTAGCAGTTCATGAAAACTGAAACAGGGAGGGAGACCGCTGACGGAGCCGCCTCTGTGGAAGGTGCTTAGCTGGTGCCGCTCTGCCTTCTCAGGGGCCTAAGTGAAGTGGACCTCTAGCCAAGCCAGTTGCCCCCACCCTGGTGAGCCACTTCAGAAGGGTTCAGCATCCTTCTCCAAAAGCCAACACCCATCCTGGCATGCTGAGGGAGAGATCTGCGGTCCCTGGGGAAGCTACAGCAGCAGCTCAGATTGATCCTGACTAATTAGATGGGTGGTTGTTCCATACAGAACTTCCCGGGACCCAGTGCTGGTAGGTAGTCTTACCTGGATCCCCAAGAAGATGCAGAGATACCATGGTGGTCTGTCCAGGATGCCGTAGGCCAGATGACTGCTGCTAGGGTACTTCTGAATATCCTGCTTCTTGCCTTGTCCTTGAGTGTGGGGGCTGAGCACATCGTCGCCCCTCTGCAGAGACAAGAAAAGAGCGTGTGTGAGCACTCCAGGAGGAAATAATTAGACTTCCTGACTTCAGCTGCGTGGTGGGACCGTTCCAGACACAAGAGGCCTAGGACAGGCATCAGCGGGGCTAGTCAGCTGGGCAACACAGAGACAGAGAAAAAAGAACTTTGTCCTTGTCCCCTACCTCAGGCATCTGTGTTAAAGACTCTTAAGTCTTGGGCTGCGGAAGGGGAGGGAGTTGACCCAAAGCCTTGGCAGAGAGACAACTTCGCCAGGGAGCAGATGGGGACATGCCTTCAAGTAAAAACTAAGTGGTTTTCCTTTCAGGAACTGAGGGTAGCTCCAGTCCCTATGTCTGAAGACACCATACACTTAGGACACAGGACTCAGGTGACTTCGACTGGATCTCACCTGAAAGCCTCTTTCCTACGATCTGGCCTTCGTGTTTCCAGAAAATACTATGCAAGCTTCACAGGGAGGAAAGCGATTACACAGTACCCAGCTGCACCCATCTATGAACCATGACAATGACCAGCATGACAAGACACCCATAAAGGTGGCATCCACATGCCAGGGGCGACCAACAGCTGTTTAATTAGACTTAGGGCCCATACAACAGGAGAGGAATCGTGCCTGCTACCAAAAGCCTAGCCAGCTTCCCAGGGCTAGTGAGATCGCGGACATTGCAAAAAAACCCAAACCTACTACCGTACCATCATTTCAGTAGACCAGCATGACTCCTTATTCTAAATCTTCTCCTTATACCACAGATAAGTGTTGCTACCCCCCCCCATCCAAGAGGCCTCTTTTTACAGCAAATGGAGGCCATCCCAGACAGTCAAAACTGGACACAAGGCAGAGATCAACAGACTATGCAGAGCCCAGATCCCATGGATACGTCTGTATCACAGCTCCTCATCTATGGCTCAGGGAACATCAGGGAAGAAGGAGCAGAAAAATGATAATAGCCTTGCTTTTCTTTATCACACCAGCTTGTTCTGCAGTCCCTGCCATCAATGTGAATTGAATGAAAATAACAGATTAATGCAAACGGTTATTAACAGAATAACCCAGAGCCAACAGCCAATTTGCATTCCTACAGTTTAATGAACAATTAACTTGGAATTATAGGTTTTTATTCCAACTTATTGACTGTATTGCTTATTCACCGTGGGCAAATTAATAATATTTCTGTCTCCATGTTCTTATCTATATAAATAAATCTAGGTGATTGAGAAAACTACTTTGCAGCACAAAACACACAGTCCAGGGTTTGACACAGCCCAACCGTCCAATAACTATTAACTGTTGTGTTCACCATGACCATCCATAAAAGGCAGGGCTGACACATGCTTATGGCTGACACTGAGACATCTGGTTGGAGGTAGAGGAACCTGGAAACATCATCTCTGGTGTGGCCAGAGGTAGCAAAGCTATTAGCATGGGGATCAAGTCATTCTAGCTGATATGTCCCTGGGCCCTGGTCAGACCACAGGGCACAGCCAGGACTGCCCTAAGGGTAGTGTGGGCAGCTGGAGACAGTCCTGCAAAGGTTATTGAGGTCACTTCCTCCAAGTCCACCTTCACACCTGAGTACCCCACACTGCAGCCCCACCTCAGGGAACATCCCTGGAGCAGTGGCAGCTCATGACCTCATGGACCGGCGTTAATCACATTGACCCTGTATGTTCCTTTCTTTGCAGGGAAATTAGTTAAAATATTTGTGGATTAGCTTAGTAGGAAAGTGAGCCATGTGTTAAATTCCCTCAAAGTGCATTTTTCATCTGAGTCTTTATTTAGCAACACCGGAGATCAAACCCAGAGCCTACGGGTCAAACCTAGAGCCTCCTCCGCGCTAGGTACACTCTGAACTACACCCCAGCCCCTTCCATCTCATTTTAAAACAAATGAAAACATCTTCATGAGCTTCTAGAATACCAAGGACTGGAGCACTGTGTGTTCTCTGCCTAACGGATCAGTGGCTCCACTCGAGAGAAGTGTGAGATGGTGGAGGGTGAGAACAACATCAGATCAAGAACTGTGTAGCTGTTCTTAAACCTTCCGAAATGCCATCCCTACGGAACGGTATCCAGTATGCCCTGCTCCCACTACTGGAAGTCTCTCTTCCCAAGGTTTCAGTTATCCAAGGCCAGCCTTGGATATATAGCTTGAAAATATTGAATGAAAAAATCCAAAAAGAAACATGTTCATAAGCTTTACATTTAAAATTTTAATTTTATCATTTTAAGTGTGTGTGTGTGTGTGTGTGTGTGTGTGTGTGTGTGTGTGTACATATACATGAATCTAAGTGCCCATGGAGGCCAGATAAGAGTGTCAGCCTGCCTGGAACTGGAGATACATGGAATTGTACGCTATCCAACAGAGGTACCAAGAACTGAACTTGGGTTCCTCTGCAAGAACAGTACACCCTTAGCCCCGGAGCTTCCTCTCCAGTCCTAAGCTTTATATTTTAAACTGTGCCATGTTGAGCAGTGAGATGGGATGCTACAACACAGACCTACGCACCCTGCCTGGGGAGGGAATTATCCTTTAGTCTAGCATACCCACGTTATACGTGATACCTTCTGGTCACTCTCTGAGTAGCAGTCCTGGGTATCAGACCAACTGCCTTAGAATCACAGGACTTGTAGTCAAGCACCCCTTATTTTACCCAGTTAGGACCCCAACATGCAAGAGTAGTATGTGAAGGAGCACGGAAAGACATAGTGATACCATGCGGTGGCATTGCACAGTGGACAGGAGAAAGTACACACACACACACCACAAATATATGTTTAGATGTGTGTTTATAGAGAGAAACGATACAGTTCAGCACTCCCTGAAGTGTCAGGAAGGACTCCTCAGGGGTCTCAGAAAGCACCTCCACAAATAACGGGGACCGTTGTTTTCTCAGTGAGCTCTTGCAATCTCGGCACTACTGACACTTTGGACTGGAGAATTCTTTGTGAGCCCTGTGGGGTGGGGGCTGGAGGTGGCTGACCTATGCACTGTATTATGTTCAGTACCATTCCTGGCCCCTCCTCTCTCCTAGCCCCGATGACCCAACATATCTCTGGACGTTGCCAATGACTCATAGGGGCCAACTCACCCGCTGGCCATTGCTGGACGAGCAGTAACCACATTCCCCTAGAGAGCTCAGACTTAGGAGAAGTGCTGGCTGGAGAGGATGGGGCTGTGGAGAGAGAAGCCACACCGCATCCCCGGAGGTGCAGGAAGTCAGTCCCTCCATGGGGGTAGAATGCAAATACTCAACCTAGTCCATTCCCGGTGTATACCCACGTACACCAGTGCTAATGAAGAAAGCCCAGTGCAGCACACTGCGGGAGGGAGCCATGAACCAGCTTCATACTTCCTGATACGGAGTCTACTGAGCTCGCCTCAGCTCAGCTCTGCGGAACTATTTTGTTCCCATGTAAAACATTTGTTCGTAAATCTTCTACCACTAGATTCTAAAACAAAAACCTAAGAGCCTTGCTTCATTCTAGAAATTGTTGGCGTTCATTGAGCTGATAAAGCAGGTAGACAAATACATCAAGGAATGATTATGAAAGCCGTCTAAGTGTGCACGTGAGCGTGTGTTGCTTTTAAATCTCTGCCCTTACATATTTAGAGAACTTTTGAAATCTCATATCTGTCCAACTGTATTGACACTGCTTGGTCCTTGGGTTGCACATGGAAGAAATCTGTCCTTCTTCAAGGGTCAAAGCTGGACTAAAGAAAGAGAAGCTGCTGGAGGAAGTGGTGGCCTCTGGGCACATCTGGTGAGGATTGAGTGAAGTTATGTAAGAACCTGTGAGGGTGGCCGCTGAGAAAGGAACCCTAGGGAAGAGGAGGCAGAAGGAGAGAGCCTGTGGGAGACTGGTTGACTGATCCTGGGTGGGAAACTCAGAAAGAAACACAAACAGAGAAGTGCTGGGCACATGCAGCCTGTCACTCCCAGCATGACCGACCACCCCAGGCTCTGTTTTCTCAGCTAGCATCTAGGACACTCCTGGGGTGTGTGGTGTGGGAGTGCCTTGTGCAGCCTATGAGGGAATGAGCTCTCGTCTGTGATACTTCAGTTCTGTGGCTACAGCCAGCAAATTCACCACACAGCCTTTCCAGGATCTCTGGGACTCCCTGGAAGGTGAAGGGACGGCAGACACTGTGACAGGCTGGGAGCCAACGTCAAAGACTTTTCCAGTCTGAGGTCCTCACAATTGTCTGAATTCTTTATGTCCACACGGGTCACCTCACAGTTACAGAAACTGCTTCTGTATTTGCTTCAAAACAGTCATATGAGAGCTGATCCTGCACGAGAAACCACATTTTTAAAAATAAGAACTTACGGGTTGGAGAGATGGCTCAGCGGTTAAGAGCACTGGCTGTGCTCTTCCATAGGACCCGGGTTCAATTCCCAGCACCCACAGGGCAGTTCACAACTATCTGTAACTCCAATTCCAGTGGATCTGACTCCCTCACAAGGATGTCCCAAGGATGGCTGACAGACCGGAAAGTACACCGCAGTTTCTGAAGCAGCACATACGGACTGTGACCGTAAGGGAGCTGCAGTTTTCCTGCCCCTGCTGCGGGTGATAAGCCGTGCAACGAGGCTGTGCCATCAGCCCAGAAACAACAACAACAACAAACAAACAAACACATAAGGAAGAATTATAACAGAAAAGAAAGTCAACAAAACCCGCACACACTATTGCCCTCACTAGCCTCTAAATTGGGGGTGGGGGGAGCTGAAAATGAAGGGTCAGATGTCGATATCGGCTGGCTGGACAGCCACAAGGAAGCAGAGTACAAACAGATTGGTGTTGAACAGCCCTTCCTGGACTCCAGAAACCTGGAGCCCGTGGGACAAATCTAACAATGAGGAAGGAGAGATCAAGGAAGAAAGGATAGCGAAGGGCCTGAGCAGGAGAGAGGTGGCGAATGGTGCCCAGTTTACCGGGGCGCACAGGACAGCTTTCGTTGGCTGGAGAATTAGGAAGGAAGAGAATTCCGGCAGGACCTCCGACTGGCCCCAGGCTTTTGTGCATTCACTGAGCTTCACAGGCGGGGTGGGGGTGGGGGGGATCTGGGGACTAGGTGACATAGGCTAGGATGCAAACTGGGCTTGTGAAGTACTAAAGCCATCAATAAGGGAGGAGAAAAAGAAAGACAAGGAAAGGGGACTGTCTGGGTCAAGAAGCATACGGAGCAGCGTCTGCACGGAGCTGGGGTTTCTAGGGAGAAAACTGCCAGACACTCAAATGCTGCGGTTGCCGGCCTTTGGAAAGCCCCAGGGTCCAGTGCAGATCACCACAGGGGCAGCTGGGCCACACTGGTGATCCCCAGTGTGTCCCCTGTCATGGAGGAAGGAGCCCTGTGGGGTGGGACCCACAACAGCCCCCTCCTAAAGGAGCAGCCGGTGCAGCCTGAGGCGAGGACCAGGCCGAGTGACAGGAGGCCCCCCCCCTTAGAATTGCAGGTTTATTGGTCTCCTACTAATGTGCTAGATATTAGGGCTTAGGTGGATGCTAGAGCCTTGTGACCACCAGGAACATGGAGCGTGATGGGCACCAGTTAGTGGACGCAGAAGTAGAATGGTGTGTGCAAATAAATACATAAGTAAATTCATTTTTTTAAAGACTGAACTTCACCTAGAAGGAGGCAAGTTTTTGCCCCGAGTACTCTGTTCACATTTCTCCCCTGGGAGTGGAGATTGTGTGCTCAGCTCTGGGCCCTTTCAGGAGCCAGCTAGGATCAATTAAGAGACAGCAGATGGGAGTCTATGAGGGCCCCAGCTGGTTCAAGCAGGGCTTTGCTTCCTCTTGACCTGGCCTAGCCTCTTGGGGGTGGAGAGATCCGGGAAGGCACTTGGCACCACCCCAGAATGAGAGAGCCAAGCATCTCTTGGAGATGGTGGGGGCTGGCCTAAGCAGCGCCTCCCAAAGACACAGTGAAGATGGGTTGTTGTGTGTGCTGTACGGGCTGGGCTGAGCTAACAGTCTTCTTTAGTACCCCCTTAGTTGTTGACTCCTGAGACCCACCGGCACCCGCTTGGAACAGATGGTGCTAGATCGGAGACCCTCTCTCCCTCTCTGTAGATGGCACGGTGCTGACCTCTGAGTCTTTCACAGACTTAGAAAAGCATCTGAACAATGTGCAAACACACCCGGGAGAGGGGGTAGAGTTCGGCTCACCCAGGGTCATAGGTCAGGCACAGTGAAATTCTTAGGAGCCTTGTGGTTTAGTGAGACAGAGATGATACCCAACGAGGTGAGTGAGAAAACCCTACAGCAGCTATGCCAATAAGATGTCAAAATAATGCTGGAAGAGTTCAAATGAAGGTACCCTGTGTGGGTGGAAAGAGATGTTCCCTAAAGCCATAAAGTCCTGGTGCCAGGGTAGGCTACCCCTCCTACGCCCACCATGAGTTGTTGACCAGGAAAGCCCACCCCAGCCCACAGGCCCTGCAAACCATAAAGGCTATTGCCACTGCTGTTGGGTGCATGCAGAACTAGATGATAAATTATTCCCACTGCTGAAGACACTTGTGTGTTTTAGCTACAGGACACGGAGAAATCCAAATGGGACTCCACTGGACAACCCCTCCCTGCTGATGGGTCTGCCAGAAGTCAGTCTGCGGGCTACTAGAGGAAGAAGATAATCACCAACAGTCCGCTGAGCTATGAGACACTCTACACTGTGGTGTCAAAGTGACAGACAAGAGGAACTCACCGATGTAAGAGTGGTACAATCATTGTGAATACAACAACAACAACCTTTTCCATTGGATTTAAGGCCACAGGGGGGAACTACTCACATGTGATATTGTTGTCCAGGGCAGAATCCTGGGGCTAGGAAAGCCATGGACCCCAATGGGGCAGCAGCAAATGCTGTCGTTTTACTGACTAGATGTGATATGCCTGCCCAATTGGTTTCTACCACCTTTGTGTGTCTGCCCACAGCATTACCGCCACTGTGAGCCTCAGTTACCACGGAAGGAAACCTTTTACAATCAGAAGTGTACTGTAGAGATTCATAACCAGTCAAGCCCCTGGGGCTAAGCGACCCTTGCTATATAATAGCCTGATATTCAGCCAGAGATGGAAGAAATAATCATGTATCTGTGTCACCCCCTACAAGCTTGGAGAACATTGCTGAAGGGGGTGTGGTAAGGAGAATGTAAAGGCTGAAGGAAGAGGTGGAATGTTTTCAAGACCTTCCTCTGAACACAACCACCATTACCATCTGCATCGGGGCACTTTCGACTACTCAGACCAAGAGAATGGGCCTGTTGATGTCCCTCACGGAGGGATGAGTGGAGAAGGTCGTTAGACCCTCCTCTGAGATTTCAGCCACGCTCTTTTGCACCTCCCTGCTACCTGAATGTGATCCTTCCCAGCTTCACATGGGCTAGAATATACAGTGTATGGGAAGTTAATTTTAGGGAGAACTCCATCTACACAGCTCCAGAGAAGTCAGCATCCATGACAGGGTAAGAATTTTCAATTATGACCCAAAGCTGCTTTTGGGTCACCCATGTTCCTGTAAGTAAGCCAAATAGACTCTTGTTCACTATGCTAGACTTGGGTGGGACTGGTCTGTCGTCAGTGCCCTATCTGGGGTGAGTAGACATTTGTTTATACCACCCCAGGAAAAGTTCATGCAAGTCTTCCACTCTCCATGAAAGATTTGTCTCACAGAAGTTCAAATTTAGGAAATTCAACATTCCTGAGGAGGAAATGGAATCTTCAGCATATTTAATTTTTTTAATCTCCCAAAAGCATAACAAAAATAATTGTGTGATGAGACCAAGTCTTTTTCTCTGAAGCTCCATTATTTTGTCAGAGAAGAACACTAGGGACCCTTGCCAGAAATATGACAGAGAGGATCAAGCCTGTGTTTGGATCCAGAGAGCAGACAAAAACCTAACTCAGCCAGGCAGCAGTGGCACACGCCTTTAATTCCAGCACTCGGGAGGCAGAGCCAGGAGGATCTCTGTGAGTTCAAGGCCAGCCTGGTCTACAGAGCGAGATCCAGGACAGGCACCAAAACTACACAGAGAAACTCTGTCTTGGAAAAACAACAACAAAAGAACCTAACTCAGGTTCATGGGTGGTCGCTATCGCCAACCAACCGTTTGGCTGAGTGTGAAGAGAGAGACCCTTTGTCCCTGGATGGGTGATGGCAAAGACACAGGGTCTCCACTCAGCCTGCCCTGTTATGTTATGTTTAGGTGACCAAAACAGGTCAGGGAGGGTGGCGGGGCCAGGGTTCTGGGACTGGCTAGAGAGGCCTCCATGGGTTACTGTGAGCAGACTTATCTGGATCTCGGGTTTCTCTCGTGTAAAACAGAAAGAGAAGCACCTATTTGTTGAGCCCGGGGTACGCTGTCTTCTGCTTCTCTTTGCTTGGTTCAGAAGGAACTTGGAAAGAAAGCCTAGCCTAATGCCCAGAGGCTGGGAAACACACAGGGGCTCCCATCCAGAGACCACTTGGTAAACAAAGCCTGAGCAAACAGAAGGATGGGAGCATTGTGAGGAAACCTGGCCCCACCTTCTGCCTCCTCCCCATTCCTTCATTTTATTTACAGCTCAAGGCTCAGAGAAAGTCCTGTGTCTGCTGGGAGGGTGGCTGGAGGTAACAGGCCCTGGAGGAACCAAGGAGGGAGAAGCCACTCCTGTCTGATGACATGAACCTTAAGGAAAGGGGTCAGGAGGCAGAGCATCATCCTGAGGCCTCTAGCCTGCTCCCCTCCACCCCCCGACCAGCACTCACCAGGGAGTTCGGCAACTCACAGCTGACAACGGTAGAATCCATGGCAACCAGAGCAAGTTCTCCTTCTGTCTTCCCCTCAAGAGCCAAGACAGAGAATACCAGGAAGGGAGACTGAGCTCCAAGAGAGGAGGGTTAATGTAGTGCCTGAGTCAGAGGGCGGTACCTACAAATCTACCCTCACCCTGACCTGTGTGTGGCTGATGCCCCTCCAGCCTCCTGCTGTGGAGACCAAGGAGCATCGAGCTGTGGAAAATGCGTTGTGGCTTGATAAGTTCTGTGGACTCAAGAATAAGAACACCAGAGCACCTAAGAAACAGGGTGTGACTTGAGAACTCTTTCAGAAGGCTGGGCTCCCAGGGCAGGTGGAGGGAGGTGAGCAGGCTCACAGGTAAGCTTTGGGTGTTCCAACCTGAAAACTGACTGAGGTGGGACAGGGCTCCCTGAAAAGACGGCACACCCAGCAGGGTTGATGCGAGAATGAAGTAATTAATGAGAGAGGGACATGACTTGTTCTGGGCACATCCTTTGGAGATGTGGGTCACGGCCCCTCCTGAGGGTCAAATGGCTCTTCCACAGGGTTGCTTAATATCTGAAAACACAGATGTTTACATTACGATTCACAACAGTAGCAAAATTACAGTTATGAGGTAGCAACAAAAACAACCTTCTGGTTGGGGTCACCAGAGCGTGAGGAACTGCGTTAAAGGGTCGCAGCATCAGGAAGGCTGAGAACCACTGCTCTAGAGGCTCAGGAAGGAGCTGGGGAAAAGCACTTCAGCCGTTCGCTTAGCGCTGGACAGTTTTCGGAGGGGGCTGGAACGACAGAGCTGCTCTCCTCCCACGCAGGGGACCCGGAAGGACATCTCCCAAAACTCGCTCACTCACATCCCCATGAGAGCCAAGTCTAGCAAGCAGCAGCCACTCGTGGTGGTAGAATATTCTGAGATAAGTGGCATTTACTTCCGCCATTCAGAACACATGGCAGGAGCCACAGAAAATTCCACGGAACTGGTCCCAGAGCACGCCCCGGGAAAGCATGATGATAAGATGTGGAAGAGGAGAGGACCAATCTGGCTTGAGCGGTGACAGAAAACCCAAGATCAAAAAATGGTTAATACTAAGTAGCCATCTGCCAAGGACTTAACTCCACACCCAGCTACAAATTTGTATGTGTTGGTCTATGTTTGTCTTGTTTAATTGGATGACAAACTGAGCGTGCAACAAGTTACACCACAGGGCCCCTGAGAATGATATGGACCAGGCAAGCACTCTACCTAGATACACTCCTGACCCTTAAGCACCATCCTTTTTCCCCTTTTTTCTTCCTTCCTTCCTTCCTTCCTTCCTTCCTTCCTTCCTTCCTTCCTTCCTTCGGCTTGTATGTGTGTGCATATGTGTATGTGTGTTTGCATGTGTGAGGTGTGTGTGTGTGTGTGTGTGTGTGTGTGTGTGTGTGTGTGAAGGCCAGAGATCAACATCAGGTACTGTCCTCCATTGCGTTCCACCTTATTTTTCTTTTTTAGATTTATTTATCCATGTATTTTTATGTATACACCAGAAGAAGGAATCTGATACCATTACAGATGGTTGTGAGCCACCATGTGGTTGCTGGGAATTGAACTCAGGACCTCTGGAAGATCAGTCAAGTGCTCTTAACCACTGAGCCATCTCTCCAGGCCCCTCCACTTTATTTTTTGAGGCAGGGTCTCTCACTTGAGCCCAGAGGTAGCCTATTTTGTTAGTCTAGCTAGCCAGCTTGCTCTGGGGAATGCCTTGTCTATCACTCCCGAGCACGGAGATTACAGATGAGCCACCACATGCAGTCAGCTAGGGATCTGGACTCCAGTCCTCACATTTGCATGTCAAGTGCTTTTCCCACTGAGGCACCTCCTGTCCCTCTTAGGTATAACTATTACATAGTGAGAGGGCTGGAGAGCCAGACCAGGGCCATGACTCGCTCCTAGCAGCCCTGCCAGACCAGGCCTGTTTCCGTTTACTGGAGCTGACTAGTGCTGAGCAAGGAGTTCTAGAGGAAAACCACAACTGAGAGGCAACCAATCAGCAGGCACCTCACACCCTTCTGCTGGCTCAGCAGGTGCCCTCAGCCTTCTGCTAGCTAAAGATAGCTTTCCCTGCCCTGCTGCCGGAAAGTCCCTAACCACTAGAGCCACCTACCAATCCTATAAACCTTTTGTTTAAACCCACCAATCAGCCCCAGACTAATCTCTTCTCCCTGGAATCCCCCCCCCCCAAACCCTGCTTAAAAGGAGCCTTCGAGCTTCTCTTGGGGTCACCTTTTGCAGCTTGGTCAGAAGGTTGGACCTCAACATGCTGGATACTAATAAACACTCTTGTTGACTGCATACGTGACTGGTGGTCTTGGGACTTCTCTCGGACCCTAACAATAGTAAATAGAAACAACTGGCAGAGCTAAGAACTTAAACTGTTTCTGCAGCTATCAGCTTTGTTTTCCCTCTTTTGGGACCACACACACATACACACACACACACACACACACACACACACACACACACAGAGAGAGATACACTATTCTTTGACCTCATTCTTGCAGGACACTGACATTTCCCCAGAGCTGCTTGACAGCAGTGGTCACAGTAGGCGGTTTGCCATTCGTCTAGGGTGACTGACTGCCTCTGCCAACCCTTCAGCTCATCTCCAGGTCCACAGTCCTGGAAGGTAAAAATTCAACTATGAAAACCAAAAGGGTGGCTGGACTGTGGTGGCGCACACCTTTAATCCCAGCACGTGGGAGGCAGAGGCAGATGGATCTCCGTGAGTTTGAGGCCAGCCTGGTCTACAGAGTGAGTTCCAGGTCAGGCTCCAAAAGCTACGCAGAGAAACCCTGTCTCGAAAAACAACAACAAACAAAACAAAATACTAAAGCGCTACAAAGGAAGTGAGGCCGGGAAAAGAAAGACACCTGCCTCCTCCCTTCTCACCCTCTTGGTGAATAACACCAACATCTACCCGGTGACTCCAGTCCTCATCCTGAGTCCATCCAGGCCAGCATTCCCAGTCTCCCAAATCTTGGCCAGTTCACCTCCTAAATGTGCGTGTAATACTCGCCAATGATGGGAACGACACTAGGCTCATCCAAGCCTCCTTTTCGGGCCCTCCTCCCACTCTGCATCAGTATCCTTACATGTCACATCATAGCCTTCTCTCCTTCTGATACATGGTCTAGGTGCAGTCTGAAAACAAAAGTTAGTCACGCTTTCCCTTAAACAAACAGACAGCAAAACCCTCACACTGCCCTGAACCACAAGGGTGAAATGAAACTACTTGTCACACAGCCTATGACTGTTTCATGATTTCTCTCTTCTAAATCTGTTGCTCACCACTTCCTGTAACTGCAGCTGGGACACACACACACACACACACACACACCCAACCAATAGCAAATGGATGCAGTCAAATTACTCAGGGTTACTCAGCCCTACTTAATCATTCAGCTGTCTTTCGGATCTCTTAAGCCAGATCTTTGGCCAGAAAGAGGTGAGTCTACAGCCTCTTCTTCCTTCCAGGGCTCCAGCTGTAAAATCGTGGGGATGGGGGTGGGCGTTAGCTCAGTATAGTGTTTATATAGTGTTTGCCACGGAGCCATGAGGACTGGACTTCTGTCTGAGCACTGATGTAAAAGGCAGGGCGTGAGCTGGCCACAGTGGTGCACACCTTTCCTCCCACCTGGCATTACACTGGGAAGACAGGGGCAAGCAGATCTCTGTGAGTCTGAGGCCAATCTGGTGAGTTCCAGGCCAGCCAGGGATACGTGTGTGTGTGTGTGTGTGTGTGTGTGATGTATGTATGTATGTATTGTGAGATTCTGTCTCAGGAAATAATGAATAAATAAATAAACCCAGGAGTGGTACTATGCACTTGTAATCCAGAGGATTCCCCTAGGTCTCACCAGCTAGCTAGGGGAATGTAGACTTTGCTGGCTAGGGAATCTGGTGCCAGCACATACAGAAGGCAAAAAATTGAGATAGTGTGATGCTGGATGGAGTTTCTCCTCGAGAAACTATTGCTGACCTTGCCTTTGTCCACTTTTCCTTCAATAATGGCCTCAAACACCCCTTTAAAGAAAAAAAAAAAAGGAACATTTGGCTGGAGAGATGGCTAAGAGGTTAAGAGCACAGGCTGCTTTTCCAGAGGTCCTGAGTTCAATTCCCAGCAACCGCATGGTGGCTCGCAACCATCTATAATGAGATCTGGTGCCCTCTTCTGGCCTACAGGCAGACATTCAGGCAGAATATTGCATATATAAAAACAAATAAATAAATCTTTTTAAAAAAGAAAGAAGAAAGATAGAGAGGTAGAGATAGATAGATAGATAGATAGATAGATAGATAGATAGAGATAGATAGATAGATAGATGATAGATAGATGATAGATAGATAGATAGATAGATAGATAGATAGATAGATAGACAGAAAAACAGGCAATTTCAAAAAAGGAATATATTTGAAAAAGAGTAAAGAATATTGATTAGAGAAAAATCTCAATAAACCATATGTTCCCATGCCCTTCTTTTTTGGCAGTGTGGTAGGAAAGAAAAACAGGCCTCAGAGCTGAGACAGTATGGACAGAAGGTGCTGGGCACTGAAGGAGAAAATGGGCACAAAGAGATAAAGTTTAAGAAGGTCACTGAGCTTGATGGTGGGGGTACTCTGAAGAGAAGGGCAACTCAATGTGGAGACTACCAAACCTTGATGTATACCCAGCTCAGAGGCCCGGGTCACTGACTGGACATTTCCCCGTGGGAACCATGCATTTGTTTACACTGCCCGCCTGGGACTGCCTTGGTTTGGTTCTATTTCTCAAACTCATGGAAGTGTGATATGGTGGACCTTTGTCTGCCCTCCATCACCTGTCTGGGGAAAATCTTGGCTTCTGTCCCAGGGGTTTTGGGAACATGATTGACGGAGAATTTCCATGGTGGCCCTACTCATCCATCCAAGACCCGAGCAGTGTTCTGGGCACATCCCAACTCCTCGGGTGCAACTTAAGAGTCCTGGGCCACCAAGTCAAGACACCAGCAGTTACATGAAACTTAGCTTCACTGGCTAGGTCACATTCTCTGGCTACAGAGGGGTTGGTGGGGTTCTCTGGGGGTGCATATATTTGGAGGATGGGGGGGGTGATGACCTGAGCCTCTCAGAGTTAAAGTGTACTTTACACTAAGATTCAGCTGTAAGCATTTGGAGGCCACAAAGGCCTCAAGCCACACAGATGACCAAGGGAGGTGCAGTTGGAGAGGCCTTGGGAATGAAGTGATGGTCTTGGCATTGGGGTCAAGGGCAGAAACATGTGACTAAGGCAGGAGGCAGGCTGTGACAATCCTTTGGGAACACAAAGGTTCCCAAACAGAAGCTACCTCTTCCAGCTGGACCTTCTACAGAGCTGGTTCACTGATCAGGACACCATGGCTGTGAACAGTTATCTTGAATTATCTTTTGTTCTCTTAGCAGCTGTCTGTAGCTCCCCTCTCTGTAAGTGGCCTGACAGCTTCGTGACCATTAGCTCGTTTGGGATGTACAAGCAGAACACTGCTGTTCATTCCGCCGGAACGTAGTAACTTAGCAGACCATGAGCTTCCACTAACTCAAGAGCCAAGGGTGACATCAAAGAACATCTGAGGTCTAAAACAGAGGTTTCCCTGGTTCTCGGTAACCCACCTCTCTGCTGCCTCCATCAACGTATTTGAAAAGTGTCTTGAGTTACGACTTTCTTTGCTCGGTTACTATAAAAACCTCATCAAAGTGGTACCACATTGGAATGTGGAATTTGAGGTCACCTGTGTTCCTGGGCTGCGGTCACTCGTATTGGGCTCCAGAATGAACCATTTCTTATCATCTTTGAGGTGAGGGTTGTGTTTTCGCATTGGCTACAGCGGCACTCACACGACTTGTCTCTTAGATGTGCCTTTCCACAGGCATCCCGACGCAGGGAGGGCCCTGGCCGCTTTGCCTCTTGGATGAAAAATCCATTTATATTTATTTATTTATTTATTTATTTATTTATTTATTTATTTTTGGTTTTCTGAGATGGGGTCCTCTTTGTTGCTCTGACTGTCCTGGAACTCACCCTGTAGACCAGGCTGGCCTCGAACTCACAGAGATCCACCTGCCTCTGCCTCCTGAGTGCTGGGATTAAAGGCATGGGACACCATGCCTGGCAGTCCATTTTTTTTTTTAATTTGTCTTTTATTTATATTTTGAGGCCCGGGATAGTCTAACTCACTAGGTAGCCAAGACTGACCCCCACACCCCATTTATGTAGTACTGGGGATTGAACCCAGGGCTTCATGCATGTTAGGAAAGTACTCTTTCAACTTAGCTACATCCCCAGCCTGCTAAGCCAGTTTGAACATCTCAGAGCATCTTGCTCTAGACACTAAAAGATAAACAGCCTGGTATTCAACACTGTCGAGCAAACCCAGTAATTAGCTTAACCCTTGTGTCCAGACAAATGGCCTTGAGAAAGAAAGCCAGCTGTGCTCATGACAACATAAATCAGACAAGTAGAAATTTTTAAAAATGTTTTCAGGGGCTGGAGAGACGGCTCAGAGGTTAAGAGCATTGGCTGCTCTTCCAGAGGTCCTGAGTTCAATTCCCAGCAACCACATTGGTGGCTCACTACCATCTATAATAAGATCTGGTGCCCTCTTCCAGCATGCAGGCATACATGCAGGCAGAACACTGTATACATAAATAAAATAAATCTTAAAAAAAAAAGAAACTTAAAAAATGTTTCCAGGTGCTGGGGACATCTGGCTTAGCAGGTAAGAGTGCTTGCTGCTCTTTCAGAGGACATGCGGAGCTGAACTCAGGTCTCAGCATCCAGGTCAGGCAGCTCACAACCACCTGTGACTCCAGCTCCAGGGGTTCTGATGCCTTCTGTGAGCACCAGCAGATGACATATGCACACAGACAGGTACACATAAATAAAACTAAATCATTTTTAAAAGGTTTTGGACTCCCCTCCACCACCCCCCACCACCACCCCACCCCACCCCACCCCCCACCCCCCCACCCTCCCACCCCCCACCCCACCCCCGCCAAAAAAAAAAAAAAAAGAAATGGTGTGTGTTTCTGCTTGGTTCTTATTTGGGAGGTGCTTTATGAAGGAGATGGGTGTAAATACAATAGAGGGAAGGATGGAAATGAAGGCTGGAGGGCAGCCTGGGTCTGCAGGCTCCCAGAGAGGCTGTGCCCACGTCCCTGTGGAAGGGGCTCAGACCACAGCTCAAAAGCAGATTCTGTTCTGGTGGTCAGGCTTTGGGACAGGCATTTCCAGGGTTTGGGCCTCTTAATCCAAACAACTGAAAATAGGAGTCTCACAGACTTGCCAAAGAAGCAAAATAACTTTATTCAGAGCAAATCGATAGCACAGATCCAAGAGGGATAGATAGGCCGTCAAGATTGACAGCCGGCTACCAGAAAGAGCACACTCAAGGGCCCTGATTGTTCTGGTGTCCTTTTATGGGGTTCAAGGGGAGGAGGAGCTTGGTTGCTAAGGGATGTAACACCGACGGTTCTCTATTTGATTGGTAGATTGATAATACATTGACTTTTCCCACTGTGTGTACCCCTTCCCAAAATGCATCTGATTTTAATATATGCATACCCAATTGTGCATAGGCATAAACTGTAAGCGGGAGTCTCTACATTTTTTCTAGAGGACCACAAGATGGTTCCTGGGTGTACCTGACAGAATTACCATCCAGGAGGCAAATGTCTGGGTCACAGCAGGCTTGGTTATCTTCACTGCCGGCAAAAGCTATGGTCCTGTTTGTGAGGTTCCGGCACATGCCTGGGAGGACCGAGGTCATGTATATACTATACTCGAATATATCCACCCAGCCCGTAACCCTGAGGTATCGCTATTTTAACCTTCTTATTTGAAAGCATTTCTATATAAAAGCAATGTTGTTCCCATATCAGCAATCATTACAGCAGATGTTAACCGTGTTGGAATTCTTGCAGCTCAGTAGTCCAGAGGCTTCAACCAGACTTTGGAATGTGGGGCTCCCTTTTCTTCCCACGTCCCCATAAGATTCCCCGTCTTTCTCTCGTGTTTAGCATCAGCGAGCCTGTGCGGTGTCTCACAGTGACACCCTCTGCGTGTCCTGCTCAGAGGCAGTCAGTCCTGCAGCACCGGAGGGTGACCCCCTTTCTGTGGCACTGCTTCTCATCCTGACAGTGGCCCTGAGCTGAAGAACCCGGGCTTAGGTCACCTCCTTTCAGCTCCTCAAGTATCAGACTGCTGTCAGGGCTTCATGGCTTCCTTTTGGGGACTGAATGGGGTGCCAGCTAACAGGCAGCTCAGTGCTAGCTTGTCCCCAGGAAGAGAGTGCTGAGACGTGGAGTCCTCAGGGGTGAGCACACTCACACCAACACACTGTGAAGATGTGACCCCCAGAAGAGCCGCTGCCTCTCAACGGATCCACGAAGTCTGTCTGTCTGTCTGTCTGTCTCAGTAACTCCTGAACCCTCCGTGGACGGCTCCTGCAGAGCACCAACAGCCTCCGGCCACTGTCCTGGCAGTCTGGTCTCTGTCTTCTGTACGCACCACGTGCTTGCATCAGGAGAAGATGCCACAGGGCAGCTCTGGGGCTGCTTGTTCTGGGCGCAGTCAGCGCTCCCACAGTCAGTGCGGAGCCTCTGGGCGAAGGAGCCCAGGAGAAGGCCGGAGGACCGAGCTCCGCCCACGCTTCTCACACCTGACTGCTCAGAACCATCTCTCAGCTTGGGCATCTGCAGAAACAGTACGGGAGCTGAGGTGTCCGGCTTGTAGGACACAGCTGCAGGCAGGAGACTCCCCCAGCAAGCTTCCCTCCGCTTGCGCCTCACCGCTCAAGTCCAACAGCTTACTTCCTGTCCTGGGGCATAGAGACAATAGCCTACAAGGGCATTCTCCAGATTGACCCAGGTGATTCTTTCCCTGTTCTCAAGTTTGATGTGCGGGCGGGTTGGGGGGTGGGGTGGGAACAGAGGATGGGAACGGGGTTTAGGAGTTACTGAGACAGACAGTATCCCTATCTTTTGACCTATCACCTGTATGTAGCCTGTCAGAGCCTCAGGGAATAGACAACAGGACCACAGTGCCACCCAGTGGAAAAATAAAAGCCAGCGTCCTTCCACCGGGAGGCAGAATCCTGAACACACCCTACCTTTCAGAACTGAGTTTGGGCCCTGTCTATGGTGCTGATATTCTAGGATGCTCTCTGGGCTGAATGGGAGGGAGGGAGGGAGGGAGGGAGGGAAGGAGGGAGGGAGGAGGCAGGCGTGGGGCATCTCTGTCTCTGCACCGTGTTCCTGAGCCAAGGCCTCTGTCCTGGCCTTTGTTAAAGGTTCTCCTCTTTAATCTACTTAGGAACGGCACTGTCCTCAATCTACAATGCCAGATCCACTGGTTGAAAATGAGTCTCCCAGGCTGGGGAAATGGCTCAGGGAGTAAGGCATTGATTGCCATGCAGGTGTGAAGAGGTCCTAATCTGGATCCCCAGCACCTATGACAATTCTGGGTGAAGTTGTAGGCCCGCCTGTCATCCCAGCACTTGGGACGGGGTAGAGGGGATCCCCCAGAGCGAGTTGGTTAGCTATACTAGACAAATGGGCAAGTCAGAGATTCAAGTGGAGAGCAGTTGAAGACAGTAGACACAAACCTCTGGCCTCTGCATGCATGCACACATATACATTCACACGTGCACACAAACGCACACGTGTGAACATACACCACACACATGAAAAATACCTTCATGGCTGTTCCTTCTTCTTTCTCCTCCTTCCAGCCATCCACCCGTCAACCATACAATAATTCTACCACTCTGCATCTTTGTGTGGTGTGTTTTGAACATTTTGAACATCATGCCAGGTAATGAGTATACCAGACTCAGTAGAATCAGACACACACATCCCCGCCCTTGAGGAAGCCCTCACCCGGGGGAAGGGGAAGACACTGATCAAGTAAGTACGGGGATCGGGTATAACCTCCACTGAGATGAGTGTGAAGTTCACCTTCTTAAACTGGGTCGCGACCTCAAGTCGTATGCCCGAGTGTGGGGATGCTGATAGACTCGGCAACAGTAAAAGGTTTCTAGACATTCAGTGACCAAAAAACCAGTGGCAGTGGAAACTGGAACAAATCAGAGGCATTTCTGTCAGCATTCACCGGGTAGAGTGCAGGGCTTCCCTGCAGGCTTGGATCTGAGCACGCGACAGCTCACTTTGCACTGCGTCACCCCACGCGGTGCCAGAGAACGCTGCCTGAGACTCAAAACTACTGCACTCCACAAGTGGGGTGTTTCACCGCACACACAGCGTCCTCTGCCCTGACGGAAACATGATAGCTTAAATACGGAAAGTCATTGAGTATTTTCCTACCGTTGTTCCTCAGGATACAAGTATCCGACTTATATATTTTTAGACTGCACTGTGTCAAAATGTTTGATTTTAAATATTGCTATCTGACGGCTGGCAAGAGGGCTCAGCACATGAAGGCACCTGCTCCCAGGCTCGGCAGCCTGAGTCCAAGCCCAGGCCCCATATAGTGGGGAGTGAGAACTGGCTTTTGCAAGTTGTCCTGACCCCCACATGTGGAGTGTGGCATGTGTGCACCCCTGGGCACGCACACACACACACATACACCCATATAAATACATTAACTGAAATATGATTGAATTTTGCTGCTTACTTGAGTTGCTGGAGCTGAGTTTCATTTAAAAAAAATGTTAACTGAAATTTGGCTTAGGATTAAGACAGAATTTCCAAAATTTTCTGAAATGCACTAAAACACACTTCTGCCACTTTGTACCATTTATTTATGCAAGGAGGTGTCCCCATCAGCGACAGTCATGGGACCAAAGCATCAGCCAGTTCTGAAAAGTGCTACAGATGCTGTGTTCTGCAGGGCCAGAGACTCAGCCGAGATTTGGTTCTTAATGTGAAAAAGGAACAGGCGCCCATCTCACCAGTGTCCAAATTTGGTTTTGTTTTTAATAAACCGTGATTTTATATATGAGTGTGTATAAATAGATATGAATTGTTTTAAAATAAATGTATAATTTGTTATCGGTAAACATTTGGTTCATACACTTATTTCACATACTTATATTCCCAGGGCTACATGAAAATAGAGGTCAGGAGTGGAAATGGTCCAAGAACCTGCTGCAGAGGAGCAGTGAGTGGTGCCCTCGGACTCCGTCATGGGAATTCAGGAAAAGCTGAATTGACATGTGTGGGGAAACGAGTGTCTGGAGGAGGCAGCCAGTGCAGAGGCTCTGGGGCAGGGGAGAGAGAGGGACTGAGGACCTAAAACAGTACTGAAGCGGAGGGAGAGGAGGAGAGGAGTGTTAACGGAGACAGGAGAGGACGGCAGGAGCTTGCTGACCATGTGAAGAACCTAGTATTTCATCTGAGGAGCGAGGGAAGGTCGTTGATACGTTTGTGTTGGTTGGGTATGAGGGTGGGGAGTGTGGGAGATTATGTGGGACTTCTGGGATATTTGATAAGGTGCAAGATGGAAATTTTTATGGAGTTAGAGCAAAATAGGTTTGGTGGGGGGGGATCATGAGTGCATCCATTGGGTTCAAGACAGCTTTGAAATACTCAAGTGGATATCAAGGTGTATTCACCTCCAAAAGACTTCCTATTACACAGCTGTACATGTCAGTCTTGAGACTCAACTTGCTATAAATGACAACTGGAGCCACCATGTGATATAATTGTAGCCCTTGGGATGTATTTGGGGTATAGAAGCAGGAGGTTCAGAACTTCAAGGCCATTCCTCAGCAACATAGTGTGAATTTCAGGCCAGCCTGAAACACCCGAATCCCTATCCATGGTCTGAAATTCAGCGTGGGGAGGCAGTCCGTCAGCAGAGACTCATGGGGGGGCTCTGAGGTACCCTCTGTGCTGGCATGCCTGGCTCTCAGTGCACCTCCCCTAGGACCTGCTCTGCTGCCCTCTAGCAACCACCCAGGGTGCAGCACCACACAAGAGTCTGCAGTCTCTGAAGTGGGTTCAGCCGGGGACTTATGCATGAGGATGCACAGGGGACATGGAACCTCTTTCTGCCCAACTGAGCCCTTGACCCATCACCCTGAGTGTCAGCTAGGGCTCTCCATGTAACACCCTCCAGATCATTAATCGCTGAGTGTGGTGGTACACGCCTGTCATCCAACACTTGTAAGGCAGAGACAAGAGGATTGCAAGTTCAAGGACAGCCTGGGCTATAAAGTAAGACACTGTCTCAAAACAAAACAGAAACACAAAAACCAGGAGCCTCTCCTGATACCCTCGGTCCCACAGACAGGAACACTGGCTAGAGGACAGTACATGCTATGTTGTAGCCAAGTGACTGGTTGAATGATGGCCTCTGGCCTGTACAGCAGCTAGATGAGGATGGTAGATTTGGGACAGTTTTTTATATCCATCTTTGTTGGTGTCCTCCAGCCCTGCATGGAGATCTCCTTTCGAGAGGCCTCCCTGCACAGCCCCACAAGGGTGGCCTTGCTTCCTGGAACATCATCCTTGTTTCTCTGGGCTGGGAGGAGCTACATCTGGGCTCGTGGCGTGGTCCTGTGAGTACAGCCAAGGAGGCCTGGGCCATCCTCTCTGGGTTCTGCAATGTGTGTGGTATGGCAGGAGGGGAGCTGTCTCCCACCCACCCTGTGTTCTCCATCCTTCACTGGGCCCAGAACGAGTCTTGTCTAGTTTGAGTTAAAAAATGCAGGCTTTCCAACGGAGGTCTCACTACAGGCTCAGCCTCTGCAAACCGTCTTCATTCTGGCATCAGCAAGATTTCCCTCAGCTGCCATATGGTGTCTTGAGGAAGCTGAACTGGATAGGAGGATCTCAGGAAGAAGCATTAATGCGGGCTCGGGACGACAACCTGACAGCCAATTTCCACGTTGCCCTTGGAAGCTGACTCCTTGAATTCTGTGTTCAAATGGGGTAGCACAGGGAGGCCAGACCTCAGCTTGTAACCACCCTCCCACCGCAGATTTCCTCATCGTTGTCTGCCCCAGAAGCCTGGGGTGCATTCAAGCAGATGTCCAGCCCCAACAGCTAAGAGCGGCCCACTCTCTACCTCCCCGGCAGGAAGATGAAAGGTGGATGTGGAAGGACAATCAGAACACATCCAGCACAGCCACTAAATAATGATCCATATAAAATTGTTCATGGCAATTGATGAAAGGCAGGCAGTTATGCAGTTATAACAGAGCTTGATGTTATGATCAACAAAGCTAAAGTCTTCATAGACTGCTATGAAGTCTGTTCAATCCTGTACCACATGGTGGCCAGGAATAACTGGAAAGCAGCTCCCAAAGGGGCCAGGATCTCCCCAGTGACACTAAGCTTAGCGTTCAGACTAAGACAAGAACCCAGGTCCACCCCTAGCCCATGGTTTTCCTCATATCTAAGCCTTTTCCTTTATTTAAACTGACGAAACCAATGAGCAAAATAGAAGACTGTTTCACACATTTCATGTGGGAAGGGACTGTGGAAGCTGCTGGACATGCAAGCCTAGTAAATGGAAAAAGAAAAAAATACCTCCATGATCCTCACCTCCGAATATCAGATATGAGAAAGGCTTACATCCCCTCTCAATAGAAGCCGGCTTAGGGAGCAGCTACTCACATGAAGACCAGAGAGCCATACCCCAGTAAGGTACTTGTCACTGTTTCCTCCTTCCTTCCTTCCTTCCTTCCTTCCTTCCTTCCTTCCTTCCTTCCCTCCCTCCCTCCTTCCTTTCTTCCTTCCTTCCTTCCTACCTTCCTTCTATCTCCTTCCTCTCTTCCCCCCCCCCTCTTCCTTTTTGATACAAGGTCTTCCTGTATAGCCCAGGCTGGTCTTGAACTCTTGAGCCTTCTAAGCCTCGAGTATTAGGATTACAGGCACGCAGCATCACAGCCGGCTCTTCTTAGTTTTTATTTTGTTTTTTCCTATTGCATTTCCTTTTCCAACTCACTTGCTCAATCACCTAACTATTGCTCATTCAATATAGGGGAGCAGCAGCAATATGTCATAACCCAGGGCTAGGAATCATGGAGGACATTTTATCCTTTGGGCAGGAACTTGGAGGACAAAACCCTGGAAGAATGCCACCTACTGGCCTGCAGAAATGTCTGTGGGGGCATTTTCTTGATTGCTAATGAATGTGAGAGGACCCAGCTCACTGTAGGTGATACTATCCCTAGGCAGATGGGCTGGGTAGATATTAAGAATGTTAGTAGCGAGGGTTGGAGAGAGAGCTCAGTGGTTAAGAGCACATACTGCTCATCCAGAGAACCTGAGTTTGGTTCCCAGGACCCATATGAATCAGTTCACAAATACCTGTAACTCCAGCTCCAAGATGCCCCTGGCCTCCTTTGGCACCTACACACACACACACACACACACACGCACGCACGCACGCACGCACGCACGCACGCACACAATTGAAATTTAAAAGGTTAGTAGAGCATAGGCTGAGGGCCAGCCAGGGAGCAAGCTCTGCCTCTCCCGAAGCCACTGAACTTTCTTCAGCTCATCTAGAGCTGGGCAGAGTCCGTTTGGTGAGGGACAGACTCAAAAGTAAGCATCACGACACCTAAATGGACCATCTGGGGAAGAACTAAAGGGAACTGTAGGAACTGAGAACTTAAATGGGAACCCTGCACAGCTTTCCATGAAATGTCACTGATCTCGGAACATATGCCCCAGAGACGTGGGTTTTTCCGGCTCTCTGACATGAAGGAGCCTGCTCCAGGGAGCTGTTCTCTCAGTCTGCGTGTCGTTCAGCGCACTCCGCTCCCCCTGACAGTGTTGATGGGAACGGGAAAGGCGCCAGCTTCTCGTCATTCCCAGCAGATTTCTTAATTAGCTTGCTGATACTGTCGATGTTTTGGAGTGCAGCCCTTCCTCCGCTATTTTTAGGGGCTTGTACCAGGAAGCCACCTGTCATTTAGCTAGCCTGTCTTCATGAGGGACGTGCATAGGGGCACTACGGATCGCATAGGAAAGGCGCACTGGAGAGGCATCCAGAAGCGCCTCTCCTCACAGCTTCAGGGCTCTGGCCCCATGTTCTCTTCCCATCTCCAGGGTTTTCAGAACAGCTCCTGGTCTTAAAGAGTGCCTCAGGGAGGAGGACAAACCAACATTCCGTGCCAAAGAGGACCAAGCCCCAGTGTGGACTGGCTAATTTTGCGGTATCCCCAGGTCCGACATAGCACCCATGTCTCTGGAAGGTTGTCTGGTGAATGGATAACATTGTCATAAGATATCAGAACGGGATCATATGAGGACAGGGAAGAACACCTCATGTTACAGGCACAGAAAAACCAGCCCAGAGAGCATGGTGCATTCTAACTTATGGTGTAGTCACTTGGGTGATGAGAGGCCAGAAGCCTAACAGAGCAGGATCCAGGTTTACCAACACCCATTGGATCACACATCAACACGTCAAAGATCATGTCAGCAAAGAAGATGGGGAGATGGGAAATCTCATATATTTGGGAAATTAGTCTCCACTGACAACTCCATCTCTCCAGTGGCCATCGAGTCCTTTCTAACTCTCAAGGGAATGTGGTTACAGTATTCTTCATGACGGCAAAGCTATATGAAACAAAGAGAATGCTTATTGTCCTGGCTAGTTACTGTCACCTTGACACAACCCAGAGTCACCTGGAAAGAGGGAACCTCACTCAAGAGCTGCCTTAATCAGACTGAGCTGTGGGGTGGCTGTGGGACACTTTTTAATTGCTAGTTAATGTAGGAAGGTCCAGCCCACTGTGGGCAGAACTACCCCTAGGTAGATGCGAGGAAGCTGGTGGAGCCGTGTCCAGGGAGCCAGCCAAGAAGTGAGCCAGTAAGCAGCATCCTGCTTAGTTTCCGCTCCAGGTTCCTGTCTCGAGTTCCTGCCCTACCTACTTTCAGTGGCAGACTGTGACTTGGAAGCAAAAGAGGAAATAACCCCTTTTTTCCTCCTAAGTTGCTTTTTCTAAGAGTGTTTTACTCCACCAACAGAAGGAAATTATTAACTTATTAACCAGAAAGGGGCCGAGTAACTAAGGTATGCAGACACTACTGCAATACAAGGCAGTTTTTTTTTAATTATAAAGAAAGTAGCAAGAATGCAAAGAACACTGGATAGCACAGTGCTATCTTTGTAGTGTATATATATATCCCACACACCGAGGCCCTGCTTCAATTCCCAAAAGGGGAAAATGCCACTCTCTCTCCATTGGTTCTTGATCCTAATCCTAATTTATTTCCCAGTAAACTGTACTAACATGCTTTAACACACATGGGCTTATGATTGTTAGCCTAAATGAATTAATGCCTGAATATCCCAATAATAATTGCATTGAATGCTAGTCACAGAAAATTATACATTTAATTAGGAAAAAAAATTAGGCAACCTAAAAGAAAAATTGGCCAATAATCTAAACAATGTGATTACATAAGTTTTTAATGCTTAGGGAAAGGTGGATGGGAATTCTCTGTACTATTTTTGGAAGTTTCTAGAACACAAAAAATTATTAGTTTCAGCTGGGCATGGTGACACATGCCTTTAATCCCAGCACTCAAGGAGGCAGAGGCAGAGGCAGAGGCAGAGGCAGGCAGATCTCTGTGAGTTCAGGGCCAGCCTGTTCTACAGAGTGAGATCCTGTACAGCCAGAGCTGTTACACAGAGAAATCCTGCCTTGAAAAACAACAACAACAAAAAAAAACAAACAGAAAAGGTATTAGTTTCATACTGCCTCAGTTTCTCGTACTGCCACTGTGATAAATTACTGACAGAAAGGTTTCTTTGGCCAATAGGTCAAGGTGAAGTCCATCATGGTAGAGAGGTCAAGGCAGGAGAGCCGAGCAGTCAGTCACCTCACATCCAAGATCAGGAACAGAGAAGGAATGCATTTTGCTGCTCAGCTCCTTTTCTTACAGTCCAGGAGCCCAGTCAGGGAGAAAGTGGTGTCAACCACAGCTATGAGTTTCCCACAGTGAGGAGTTTCCCACCACGGTGGTCTAGATGAGAGTGGCCTCCACAGGTTCAGATGACTGAACACTTGCTCCCCACTTAGTGGAACTCTTTGGGAAGGATTGGGAGGTTTGGTCTTGATAGAGGAGGTGTGTCACTCTAAGTGGGCTTTGGGATTTTAAAAGCACAGGCCATTCCCAAATCTCTCTCTCTCCCCCCCCACCCCCCTTTTCTGTTTGTGGATCAGGATGTGAGCTCTCAGCTGTTGCTGCTGCTACAGCGCTATGCCTGCCTGCCTGCTGTGGTTATGTGCTAATTCAAACTGTAGGCCCCAAATAAACTCTTTCTTCTGTAAGTTGCCTTAGTCATGGTATCTTGTCACAGCAATAGAGAAGCACTAAGATGCCACCTCAATTAAAGTAAGATAACCCCCCACAGGCATGGGGATTCCCCCAGAGGATTCCTGACTTTGTTACAAGTTTTGCTATAATTAGCACTAACCATAAAACTGTATAGTGAAAGATAAGTAACCAAAACCAAATATTAGTTACATTTTTAACATTAGCATGTGGAAGTAATGGCTTCTTAGCATTTTTAAAGGCTAATTTTTTCTGTTTTCCATACTGCACAGTTCTGACATGAAATGAACATTTGCCTTGCCCAGGAAGTATCCCAGCCCTAACCATAGTGCCACCCAGCTATCTTGCTTCACTTTTCACTCATAGAAACTGACTCAAGGAAAGAATTACTTCCTCTTCAAAGAAAGATTTGGTCAAGGGTAATAAGATTATGTCATTATGGCAGGACCATGACCATTCTTGGATGGTTGAAAAGCTACTATTTGAGTATTTTCAGGAGATATAAGACTGTTCTTGGTGATACTTTATGGAGCCCAGCTTACACACAGAATGATATATGTATCAGCTTCACTCACTCCCACTATTGTAGTCTCTAAGTCAAGCCATGAAATGTGTAGGACATTTCAGAAACGCTACCACAGGGCTTCCCCAACAATACCCTCCACCGTCTTCTAGAAGTGACATTCCCACCGCTTGACCATCACTCCCACTTTGTGACATTCAGTTTCTTTAAAGCTGTTTTTAAGGTTAAATGTTTCTACGTATGAAACAAGGTTTTATGTGTTCCTCTGCACCCCACTTTCTTCAGCTACAACACTGCTGCTAAGAAACTAGTCTAATATTATGTAGCTATGGCTCGTTTGTTTGTGTTGCTACATCACATTCACTCTTTTGCTGTTGCTGTTGTTGTTGTTTGAGACAGGGTTTCTCTGTGTAACTCAGGCTGTCCTGTAACCTTAGCTATAGATCAGGCTGGCCTTGAACTCAGAGATCCACCTGCCTCTGCCTCATGAATGCTGGAATTAAAGGCATGTGCTACTGCACCTGGTCACATTCACTTTGAAAATTAAATGTTACTTCCTTTTTAGTCAACAGACAATAATTGTATCTACCTCTGGGGTTAGTGTAACATTATGGCACATGTACACACCAATATAAGCAATACATTCACAATTTAGATATTTATTGTTTCTTCTGTGTGAATGTGCATGTGTGTAATATATGTGTGTACGTGAACACTCTTGTGCATCAGCATAGAGGCAGAGACTGGCTAGGTTATAGGCCCTGGGGAGAATCTTCTACTATTCTGGTACATGGACATAGTTCTGATCTTTCTACTGATAGATTGGTGCATTTCTCAACTCATCGGAGCTTTTTGTTTGTTTGTTTCTAGTAGATAGTGATAGATACAAAAACCAGCACTCAGTCACATTTCAGAGACTAGGAGAATATGGAGTATTCATCTCTAAATGAGCCATTATTATCACATCCCCTCCTCCAGGGTTCAGGAATCACTGAGGAAGAGAACATGGGAAGATTGTAAGAGCCAGAGGGAGTGGATGTCTGTAATGAAATAGTATTTCCTGGACTTGAACTCACAACACCTAGGACTCATGCACAAGGTGTTAACAAGTCCCAGACAGCCAAACTCATCATGCACTGAGGAGGGGCTGGTGAAGTCCTGCCCCTATCTGAAGAGCTATTGGCAGTTAATGGACACTAGAAGAGGAAGAGTCAGTTTTCTTCAAGGATGTGGGCCCTGAGAGGCTGCCCATGCTCTACACACACACACACACACACACACACACACACACACACACACACACACACACGAAAGGTGGGCATAGGATAGGGGAGAGAACTAAAGGGGAGGTATGGTAGTTGGAATGTCACAGACCATTTCCTGTTGCCTTCTGATCAAGATGTAGCCAGTACCATGTCTGCCTGCATGCCTCCATGCTCCCCACATGATGATAATGGACAGAACCTCTGAAACTATAAGCTGCCGCCTCAATTAAATGTTTTCCTTTGTAAGAATTGCTGTGGTCATTGCATCTCTTCACAGCAATCGAAACCTTAACTAAGACAGGAGGGAATGGGGACTGGATTGGATCCAAACATATTATAAGAACGTGTGAATATTACACATTTAATTTAAAAAAGAAGAGGTGAGTGTTGGATCATACATAACTAGCCCTGGATCCACAAGACCAGAAAGGGCCTTGGTAGAATGCAAGCATCCCAGAGAAGTACCAGGAAGGGGCTTACAGCCTTGCCTTCCTCGAATTCCAGAACCACACAGAACATGAAGCCTGCAGAGACCAATAGCTCCCATCGGGCCCTCCTCACACAACACAGAGTGGAGCCTGCAAGAGCCAGAGGGACCTGAGAACTTCACCTTGCAACTCAGTGCGGCTGCATCACCAGCTCGCTCCCTAAGTACTCTGTGTGTTTTAATTGTCTATTATTTAATCTCCACTCTTGCCTATGTGTACGACTCACAAGTGTTTGTCGTCTGTACATTGCTCAGTTAGGTTTTAGGGTTGCTGTGTATGTTTCTTTACCCAGTTTGCCACAAGGCATCCTTTACTATCCCTTCACCCCTATCTCATGTACTCCCCTGTATTCCTGTCTCCTCCTCTCTCCCCTCTTCTTTTTACTTCTTAATCGTAACATTTCATTTCTTTAACAATCTCTAAAACCTGAGGGCCCTAACAGTATCCCAGCTACACCTCCATTTCTTTTCTTTGATTTTATACGTAGCCTTTCTCTTACCTAGCCTATTTCCCCACCAATCCTAATCTGGTGCTTTGTTTTTGAGAAAGCATCCACTGTGTAGCCCTGGCTGTCCTAGAATTCACTGTGTAAACCAGGCTGGCCTCAAACCCATAATGATTGTCTTGCCTGCCTGAGTACTGGGATTAAAGGTGTGAGCCCCATCCCTGGCCTCCAATCTTCACCTTATTGAAGTCTGAGGCTGTTCCACACTATCCTTGGTGGTTTATCCTCCAGCATTTATTGAAGCTGAAAGGGTGGCTGTTGTTAATTGCCTGGTACAATATTTGTATAGTGGGAATATCTGGCAGCTGGGTTGTTCTCAGACAGTCCTGAGCAACAAAGGAACTCCAGATGTATAAAGCAAATCCCAGCATAGCAATATCAAACACACAAACACACACACACACACACACACACACAAATAAATCTGAAGAAGAAGAAGAAGAAGAAGAAGAAGAAGAAGAAGAAGAAGAAGAAGAAGAAGAAGAAGAAGAATCATGGTACTGCAGAGGTGACTCAGTGGTTAAGAGCACTGGTTGCTCCTGCAGAAGATTGGGGTTCAATCCCAGAACCCGCATGGTGGCTCACAACCATCTGTAACTCCAGTTCCAGGGATCCATGCACCCTTCTGGCCACTTCTGGTGCTAAATGCATGTGGTGCACAGACATACATAGAGACAAAACTCTCAAATGCATAAAATCAAAATAAATAAATCTGGGCTGGAGAGATGGCTCAGAGGTTAAGAGCACTGGCTGCTCTTCCAGAGGTCCTGAGTTAATTCCCAGCAACCTCATGGTGGCTCACAACCATCCATAATGAGATCTGGTGCCCTCTTCTGGTGTGCAGGCATACCTGCAGGCAGAATACTGTATACGAAACAAATAAATAAATCTTAATAAATAAATAAATCTTTAAATTAAAAAAATCCATAACAAAATTTCCCAAAGTTAGCAAAAGAGATGCCATTCCAGATATCTGAGGCCTTTGAGACACCAAACAGACAAGACCAGAAAAGAACTCTCCCAGTCATATTGTAATTAAAATACTAAACATATAGATAGAACAGAGAAAGTATATTGAAAGCAGCAAGAGAGAACACCAAGAAACATATACAGAATAACAGCAGATAATTCAACTGAAAATTTAAAAGCCAGAAAGTCTTGAAATGATGTATTTTCAGTTCTGAAAGACACCTCTATACCCAGAAAGCTTCCTACCGTAATTGAAGGAAAAATAAAAAAAACCTTCTGCAACAAAATATATATTAAAAGAATTTATGACCACTAGCTCAGCTCTGAAGAAGATACTTAATGGCCTAAAGAGAAAACCAAAGTCACCTCGGTCGTCACAGGAAAGAACAAACCACAGTAGAGTAATAGTTGAGGAGAGAGGGATGTGAAAAAGAAACACTACAAAATCAACAAGACGATGGACTAATACTCATCTTTGGTTAGTTTTTGTCTTCCCAGGTATGGCCACTGGTAGGCTGTCCATGCTCAAGTGGGTTATAAAAAAAAGAAAAAGGACATGAAGTGGGAGGAGGGGGTGGTCCGGGGAGCATGGGGGGGGGGGTCAGGGGTAGATATGATCAAGATACACTGTGTGTGTGTGTGTGTGTGTGTGTGTGTGTGTGTGTGCGCGCGCATAAGTGTCAAAGTAAAAAATATTTTTAAAAGATTGGAGAAATATTTGTGCCATTTCCTGTTTGTGCCTGTCACTTTTCTTAGTAACAAGAAACTCAGTTTTCCATTTAGCACCTTCTAAATACTGAGCACTCAGCAATGTATGTTCAGTAGATAAATGCACATAAATGGTACTAGGTTCAAAGCTAGCCTTCTCCGGATACACAAGGATGCACTGGAAGGTCCCTAAAAGGCTTCTCAAGCCTTGAATTCCATAAAACAATTTGACTCTCCTGCCACACACTCAGAAGAGGCATCATCTACCAAAATGAAAGCTTTCCTTCCTTCCTTCGTGTGTGTGTGTGTGTGTGTGTGTGTGTGTGTGTGTGTGTGTGCATGGCAGTTTTTATCACAACATGTGGTGAAGATTAGTAACTCTTCAATGTCAAATATAATCAAGGTAATTACTGAAGCTGTCAACTTGATTGTCTGAGGCAATCAAACCCCAACCATCAGCATCCCCCAGGAGGGCATTTTTAGAAAAGTTCAAACCTGGGAGCCAGTGAAAGAGAAGATCTTTCAGGGAGCTTGTGGGTCCCTCTCCCAGGCCTGAGGTTCAGAGAACAGTGTGGCTTGGAAGGGCTGCCCAGATGCTAATCCATTAACACTAGAGAAATCCGTTCCATTCAGATCTCCAAACACCAACATAAAACACAGTAGCAGTATGTCAGAGGGAAAACCCACAAAAGCATTCTGCAGGCAGTTACTGCTGTGGCAATTCTCTGTGTCTGGGTGGCATTGCGATTGGTTCTCGGGGTACATTCATTTGCAATACTTCATTTACGTCTTGCTGCTTCAGGAGCAGAGTGATGTAGTCCACAGATGAAGAAACAGAGGCCCAAAATAGGGCTGTGTCTTTCCGAGGCCAGTGGGTAAGGGGTGAAACTTTCTGCTGTTACATGTAACAGGGTCTCAGCTAAAGGCTGTGAACCCAGAGGTTGTTTAGTGTCATAGCAAGGCTCCTGCAGCAGGACTTGACGGATAATATGACATCACTACTTAGAAGTGAATTCTAGATTAGGAAGGACTTTGCAGGTCATTTAGTTCAATCTTGCTTTTAAATAAAAACAAGAACTGCCTTTCCTCTCTGTTCTCATGTGGCTGAATGTCCCCCAAGGACCCTTGGTCCCCACAGTGGTACAGCATGAGGTGGAAGAACCTTCAGGAGGTAGACCTTTGGGGGAAGTCCTAGGCCATTGGAGGTGCACCACTAAGTGTGGGTTTGGGAGTCTCAAGTCTTTCCTTTTTTCTATTTTGATTCTTGGCTCCTAACACAGGCTGCTTGCTCACTGCATACTCCCCCTATGGTGTGTGGCCCTCCCCAGAGACTTAGCAAATGGAACTTCATCCAAGGCCAAAAGAAACTTTTTCTAAGTTAATTATCTCAAGTATTTTGCAAGCACAACACAAAACCGACTTAATTCCCTCAGTCCACGGATCCCCTTCTTGCGCCAGCAATAACGGGATGTTTCTAAAATTCATTGAGCAGGTAAAATGCTAAGTACTTGATACAGATTCGTGTACGTCTCCTCCCCACATAACAGATTCTGTACACCCTCTTAGCCCGAGTCTGCTCATCTTACCTTGCCCAGTGTCACCACTGGCGAGCACATCCAGGCAGCTTGAATCTGTGATTATCTAAAGCGTCCACGCACACTCCCTCCATCTGTTCCCTCTCCACCCTTCTTCCTGCCACCAGTTTGGACAGCATGTGGGCTGGTACCTCTAAGAACCAAGTCTTGATCCTCACCACTCTTTCAAGGCAATCAAATCATCTGGTGCTGCTTTGTATTATTGCCACTGTTGCGTACACTCAGCCCTCAGAGAACCACGATTATTGTCCCACAAACCCATCATACTCGGGACTAAACAGAATTGCTTGTGGCTGTTAAAGCCATGAACCACCGGGCATATGCTCAGTTTACAAACTTCACCCGACATCCCTCTCATTCATTGAGTCTCAGTGGTGTGTGTCCGGGTCCTTGCGGCAGGAGCTAACAGATTCACTGTGAATGAGCACTAAGACCGTTCTTAGTGTCTCCTTATACATAATGCTACAATGAACATCTTAATGTATCCATGGATCAGAAGAGGAAGCACTGGGGTGAAGTGAGTGAGTGACTTCAGTTTTTAAACTGGCAGTTCATATCCCCCCTCCCCCACCTCAATGGCTGCACCAGTTCATTACCACAGTAAAGATGGGTGAGATAACTTCCTACAACCTTACCGATGCTTTCTGTTCTTAAGTGCAAGATCCAAACATGTTCAGTGATCCTAATCCATATGTTACCTTGGCCAATTTTTATTGCTTAAAAAAAAGATTGGTTGATAGGCATTATATATACATTTGGAATCTATTTACCTATGGCAGTCTGCAGATACTTTCCTGCAAGCTGTGATCTCATTTTAAGGTGTTTTGTTTAAGAATGGTCTTAAATGTGTGTTGTGCTGGCCAGTATCTTTTTCTTTTTGGCGACGGGCATCTTTCACATGACATTGTATCCACCATTCACTGCCATCTCTATCACCTGCATATGTTCCCTAGAAGAGACATCTGTTTTCTTGCCAAGGTTTCCTGTAGCATACCTCCTCCTTGCTCAATAAATGCTTATTGACTAAGGAGAAGAGGTTGATGGGAATATTATGAAGAAAATACAGACGCCCTTGGAAGAAAATCAATATACCAAATTTGTGGTGATTTCTTAATATAAGAATGCACTGCATACATTCTGTTAAATCCTGCATCTATTTTTTTTAAAGCGTAAACACATGGTGAACTTGCCTAGTGTGGTCTTCTGTGAATAGTAGGTTGTTTAATCTCTGTGTGCCCAGACTGTGGGCATCAGTCCCCATCCGGACAGGAGCATTAAGAGCAACTCTACTAGGCTGATGAGATGGCTCAGCTATTAAAGGCTAGGCTCACAACCCAAAATATAAGAGCACCTCTATGGTCTAGACAGGATGCACACTGGGACACTGCCAACAGTCCAAGGCCAGCTTTCCACCATTTGTCTTTGCAGAAGCTCCACCACCTCTTGCCTTCCTTTTCTCTAAGACTGACAGAGTTTCTGGACAATGTCTTGTTTTTACTTCAGACCTACTTGAACCTGGGTGCCTCTTGCTATCTGCCTACTTCTTATCAGCCATCTTACCCTCTCTCCGGAGTGTTGCACATCTTTATGCTCTCAAACTTCTGACCCCATTTTCTGCCTCCTCCTTATACTGAGTTGATAGGACCTTAATGTTTCCTGCCTTTACCTCAGAACCGCCTATTTCTCTTGCTTCTGTCCTAGAGGGAAAAGTGTCTCTCTTCCTAAGACTGAGTCTATACACATGCTTCTGACTCCAGTTCAGCTTTCCTGTTCCAATTCTTCCCACATATCTTAGTCTCCTCTAACTTGTACTTGGCTTACTAAGTCCTTGGCCTGACTTGTGCTGTTGCTAACACTTTGTCAGGTGGTTCCCTGGTCGAAATTCTTTAACTCCTCTCTTCTTCACTCTCCTGTCTACTGCAATTAGCTTCTAGCCCCACCGACAGCCCAAAAGCAATCCTTTAGAGACCATCCCAGATCTCTTGCCAATAAAATGTCATGTCGCCTCATCACACAAAGCTTCCTTTCTTCCCACAGTCATTCAAAAAGAATATTAGGAACTGTGGCAAGCTGAGTATATTCCTTCGATACTGGTATTTGTGTGTTGGGTGTGGAGGTGACTGATACGGGCATCTCCTGGAAATATCAAGGTCTATGGAAGCTCACCATGTCCTTTATATAAAAATGGCTTAGTGTTTGCATATCACTTATGCACATCCTCCCTAATATTAAAGTCCGTCATCTCTGATTACTTACAACAACTATCTAGTGTGATATAAATGCTGTATAGTTGCACTGTATTGTTTAGGGAATGACACAAAAGTCTACATATTCAGTTAGAGAAATTGTTTTTCTTAGCATTTCTGCAGTTGCATCTCCTGATGTAGAACCCACTGATACAGTGGACCAAAGTGTAGACATGGAGAACCAAGTTACAGTATAAGGCACATGTAAAGTATAAATGGAGATAGGATCACTAAATCAGTGGATTGTAAGGACAGTTCTCAAGCAGATGGCTGGGAGGGTGTATACATTCTGGGCTGAGAGAACAGATCTACTAGGGACACAGGCACAGACGACATGAAACAGACAATACTCTGTGGGGAGGAGGACCAGGGTCCTGTACAGTCCCAGGCTCCGGGTCGGTGGATCTGCACTGTGAAGGTATTGGGGGTGAGAAAGTCCATGGGGAGTTCTGACACGAAGAACGATGGCGCACTGCAGACACTCTAAAGCACAGGCACCAGCTTGTCTGTCTCCAGTCAATCATCAGCATCCTTCCGTGGTCTGCATCAGTCTTTATATCGTCGTTGTCCACAGCATCCCAGGGATAGCAGCCAGGTGAAACCTAGGTGAGTCAGGAGATATCATCGTTCTCCAGGTGGCTGCGGTCAGGTAGGTGGCTGCTGACAAAGGCGGTGTCTTGGTAGCTTCTCCCAGAGTCCTCCTGGGCATCCTCAACCCATGCTGTGGGGAGCTGAGGGCACTTTGCTGGCGGATTTCTACAACCCTTGCATTTTCGAAGCTGAAAGCCTTTCCCACGTGTTCCTTCCCTGGGCTCCTGATGAAATGACACCACTGTCATTTTCAGTAACTCGTGCCCTGAAACCGTCCTCCTTCAGGTTGGTGGTCAGGTCTTCACTTTGGACCGGTCTCACCCCTCCCCGTACACAGTGAGCTACAAAACCTTAATCTACATCAGGCCTGTTGGAACCTCAAACCAACAATTCCCCAAATAAGAACTATGTTCGTTTGGAACCACAGTAATTCTTTTTCACAAAACATCATTTCTTTTAACTACTATATAGAAATTATTCCAACAGCCTGGCTTGAGAGCACAGCTATTGTGTATTTCTTTCCCAAATCAGGGCAAACATTTTGGAAGTCTCTGTGTGCCAATAAAATGTAACATTACCGAGACTATAATGTGTAATGGGTTAGATGTGTTCTTGGCTCTCAGGGAACCAACAGGACCTGGGAGAAACCCAAGAGGGCTGTAAAATAGTTTGTCTTCCATCCTTTGTAACTTAGTAACTTGCAAAAGAAGTTTTTATACTTTTGAATGCTCTCGAATTCTTTGCCCTTCTTTCCTTTCTCACCTCCTTGTCAAAAATCTTCTTCATCTGGGCCTGGCTTTTAAACTTACCACAGCAAGGACAGTTTTATATTTTGATGAAACACACATACAGATACAGTTTCAGTTCCTATGGGTACAGTTCACTATAGCCAAACCCAGATCCCCTGGAGTTCTTTAATTGGCTCAAAGAAACTCTCTTCCTTATTTGCCATTCCCACGGAGGGCTGTGTATTCATTCACAAAGCACAATTCTATCACTGAGGGCTGTGCACCTTCCTCCTGCTTAGAAATGCCTGGCACCTCATCGACAAATGCAGCATCTGCCTCCTCATTCTGCCCATTTTCTCACAAACCCCAAGCGCTTTCCACGCAAAGCCTAAGCATACTTCAAGCATCCCATCTTCCTGTCTGCCATTGTCCAGGGTCCTCCCCAGCTCCCAACCAGCCAAGTCTCTGTTTATCCAAAGCTCTATTCCTTCAAGTATCTTGACCTTTTGCCCTTCTGAAACTCCTGACTTTTTAGAGCTGACTATGCAAAACTTTCCAGTTCAAGAGAAGGGATCATCTTGTGTTTGTACTTCCTAATTCCCCAGCACAATGCCCAGCCCAAAGCAGTGACACTTCATAAGAATTTTAGACTAAATTAAACCCAAACCTCTTACACGTTGGTCACAGTGGAGTCCTTCACTCTAATTCCTAACAAAAACAATGATCACCTTTTCCCTAATGGCCACTGAGCTCAGACTAAAGGAAAACAGCTGTCCTGCTGCCACCCTTGGCAGTCTTCTGTTTGTTTGTTTGTTTGTTTGTTTTCCAGACAGGGTTTCTCTGTGCAGCTTGGCTGTCCTGGAACTTGCTTTGTAGACCAGGCTGGCCTCGAACTCAGAGATCCACCTGCTTCTGCCTCCCAATGCTGGGATTAAAGGCGTGCGCCACTACCTCTGGTCTTTTAATCATTTTTAAACAAAAGTAAAAAACTGGCCACGTGCTTGGCCGTGAAGCCACAGATGAAAGCAGGTGTGTAGCCATTAGTTCTAGCACTGCTACAAATCTGTGACCCCCACAGAAATGCTTAGCCTATTGGTCTGCATTTTGCACAATGAAATTCCTGCTACTGAACTGGTATAAAATGTACTTCTGAACTGCAATAAATTAGCAGTGTTTTACTTTTAGAATGTTCAAGCTATCCAGACCACATACCAAAAGACCTGTTTGCACTATTAATTTCTATTATGCTCACCTGCTTCCTCCGTGAGACAGCTTAAGAGGCACAATTATCTCCCAACACAAAGTGTGCACCCTTGTGCCAATTCCTAAACACCACATATTTGCTTCCTCAGATAAGGGAGTTCTTCCTGTTAGTAAACTGCTGATTGGTCCTTAGCAGAGTTACGATTTCTGTGACAAAATTAATTCTATTTTCTAAGTAGTTCATGCTAAAATGACTTGCCTTTCATTTGACTAGATCCCTGACTTAGGCAGGTGTGATTCATCTCAAAATGCTTAAAGGTCCATGTGCTTTCATTTAAAGGTTTACATAGTGCAGGTCTTAAATCAAATGATATAAAAAGCTCATGCACAGTGTACCTATAAATCTCTGAATGTAGGCAAACTACTGTAGAGCACTCACTGAATTTAGATGGCTATTCTAACAGAATCCCTGTGGAAATACACAATCTACAGTATTACCTGTTCTGAAGATACAATTTCCATACAGTTAAGAGCAGGCTATTTTTTCCTCTGCCACAACTTCTAGAATTGCTCTAATTTAGTTAGGTCTAGAAAATGACCCACATCCTTCCAATTTGTGGTCCTTCCTAAAACCACATAAAATGGGACTTTAACATCCAACTTAAAATTTAATAATCCTCTGTATGATTACCTTTCATAAAGTATTGATTGTACATCAAAAGAACTTCACTGGAAAAGATGTTTAAAAAAAGGAAATAATTTCAAGGTTGAAAAAAAGTGGCGAAGAAGGTAGGTGCTATTTAAACAAAGGAACACCAAGATATGCCAACTGCACAATGGCCACTAACGGGACAGAGTTCCCTCTTAGTTCTACAGATAAATTATGCTCATTGGTTTATAAGACCAGAATAAAAGTGCTGAGATGGCAGATCTAACTGCATTTCTGCTCCAAAATCTACCAATGGGGCGTTGGGGGCTGAAGAGATCAGTGAAGCCTCAAAGATGATTGGAGAAAGCCCAGCCTTTAACAGCAGGCAGAGCTGAGACTCAATCCCACTTACATCACAAAATCCTCAAAAGCAAAGAACCAGGGACAGCGTGGTGGGGTGAGACTATGGTAAGGATTACCAAAGAGGTTGTTATGGGAGCAGCTATGCAGGCATCCCCATTTGTCCCTCAACTCCACATCAGAAAGGTAATAACATATGTTCAGTGAAAACAGAGGGACATCCTCCCACCCCCCCCCCCCCCCGCCACAACCAAATTGCTCTGAAATGCTAGCAGTCAGACCCTTACCATCCTGTAAGACTCTTCTCTCTCCAGAATCTAAGCAGCAAGGACAAAGGAGGTCTACAGACTCTGACAAGAGGGACAGAAGACATCAAGTCTTCCAACAGTAAAGTTCAATGCTAGCACCCTACTCTTGCAAATACTTCAGTCACAACTTTTGGTCTTGTTTTTAAGCAGACAACCAAGCATTGAAAATGTCTGGGAAGCTACTAATTAGGAAGAAAAGATGGAAGCAGATGAAATCATCTTGGAGAAAGACAGGCACAAGAAAGCAACAGAGTCAGACTTCCTAGAAAGCTGAGTACAAGGCAGGGATGGAAAACCAGCAAAAAACAAGCACAAGAAATGTCCCACTGTATGGTCGCTGTGTCTAAAACCAAGAGCTACACTGAAGACAACACTCAAGTTTCAGAACACAGCAGACAAGAGGGAGAAAATCAACAGTAATGCTGAAAGCAAGATGATAGGACACCTTCAAACTTCTGAAGAGAAAAATATGTTACTTAGAACCCTGTACCCATCAGGCTACCCACCCAAACTGTAGAATATTAATTTCAGACACATACATTGTAAAAACTTTTTCCCCCCAATCTTTTCTCAAGAAATTACTGAAATGCATCATTCCAGCAAAGTATGAAACTGGAGGAGAAAAAGGCTAGGGAATACTACTCGGAATGCAAGAAAAAGAGGACCCAGGAAAAGAAAGGCCTTAGGAATACCCAAGATACACCAGATCCACGTGACTGAGACAGTCACAGGAAAGTTGCTCATACCAAAGTTCCCAGGTGCTGCAAGCACAGGCCGCCTGCCACTTTGGTCCGGGTCCTTTCTATAGTCCTCACTTTGTCCAAACCATCCATGCCTTGATCAGTCACACACATCCCACCCTAAGCGTTGTGCTTTTAATTTACCCGAGGAGACGGCAGGGAAGCAAGCTTAGGTACAGAAAACAGTGAGCTCCAAGCATCTGGTACTGGCCTCATACAGCAGACCGATCAGGTACTACCACTGATGAGTCTTGATCCTCAGGACTCACTGTGACCTACCCCACTGTCCTCCTGAAGCAGGCTTTTAAAACTTACTGGAGAAGCTAACACCAAAGTGTGACCAGAGACTCGAGTTGATCTTCCAAAACCCCCACGACGGCACTGCTCTCTTGCCACTGCCAGCCTGCTCCATCACTCAGCTTTTTAAAACAGGAGAGAACAGCTGGCAGAGGAGAAGACTGGCAAGAAGTGAAGGTAATGGCTGGTAATGTTTGTGGGTTGTAAGCAAAGGCCCAGTAGTGGGACAGAGAGGTGCCCAAGGCGCTACAATCTTGTAGGCCATTTTTAACTTGTGCTAGGCACATAGGTCATTGTTATTTCTTAAACAGTGGCTACACCTTTAAAGAGTAGGTATGATCCATTAAACACACTGTCCTTTCACAGAAAAAGCAGCATTTCTACTGTTACACAGACTGCAGGATTTCCCCCGTTTGCTTCCTGAAAAGGCCTGTGCTTCCTCAGTGTTGTAGTAGTACGCCGTCGAGGTTCAGGAGGAAAGCAAAGGTCACAGGACAAAGCCATGGTTCCTGGTTCTTTCACATCACTGTAACATTCTGGTTATTTTGCAAGACTTGTTTTTCCTATCCTCTTGTTCAGACTGTACTTGTGGTGATATTTGAGAATATACTGTTTATTATCTACAATACTGTTTTCTTTTTACTTTGTTATTTCTTTTGATGGGGATCTCACTTCATATCCCAGGCTGACCAGGAACTCATGGCAATCCTCCTGTCTCAGCTTCCTGTCACTTGATATCCAAGGTTGACCAAGAACTCATGGCAATCCTCCTGTCTCAGCTTCCTGGGTGCTGAGATTAGAGGTGTGCATGCATAAAAAAAGCCAAAAATTGCTTTCTTGAAATGAAGTAAAAGTGAAAATAAGTAGATTAAGAAGAAAAAAAATCAACTCCAAAGCACCTCATATACAACTTAAATCTACTCTGTTTGTCCTCTAGAAGATTCCCTTTGGACATTGCTTACAAGATTGTCAACTGGGTGCAGTCTAAATAAGACAAGACATACAAACTGTATAGATTCCTAGGGTTCTGGGAGGAAGCACTCCATCCCACATTCCCCTCTCCATCGCCAGGCACTCCCTAACACGGCCGTAACAGGCATGTCTGACTGCCCACCCCGGGGCTTCTGCATCTTTCCTGTAACTGGTAAGGGGATGCTCTCAGGGTGCTGCTGCTCCTGCTAGGTCTTCCTGGAGAACCATCTCAGTGTGTCAGGATCCCATCCATTCCTGGCAAGTGACCTCTCAGCTGGGAAGGTCTGCTCTGCATCTCTAACAGCCTGGTAGAGGTCTCAGCTACTGAAAGCCACTGGAAGAGGAACTGTTGTGAGCAAGAAGGCTGATCTTTAAAACTAGTGGTGATTGGCAAAAAGAACTTTGACTTTATTTTCTATGTCCTTCAAAACCATCCTCTATAGCTGAAGATGTAAAATCTAGTGGAAACTCCAATGGCATTGCATCACACAGTATTTCAAGTTCACAAGTAACAAACCGGAAAAACAAAACCAACAATCACCCAATGGTCACCATCAAGTTTTCTGTTTTATTTAAGATTTTAGTTTTAATTCTGAAGAAAGAGGTACATTTCCTTGTTTTTAGTTTTAGCATCAGGTTATAACCAGGTTTGTTTTCTTTTCTCCTGTCTTTTCAATACTGCACAAAAGTCCAGAAACTACAGGGTTAAGGAAAAGCTGCAGGCAAGGAGGGCAGAGATTTGCTCCTGTTGGTGATCAGATGGCCCCAGAGCAGTGCTGGCTCAGAGTGCCCTGCCAGGTGGACTTCGGTCAAAGAAAAAAAGATTCCCAGAGAGGAGAAAGATGAGGAAATCATTTAGAATTCAGCTCTTATATTATGGATAGGTATTAAATCTGTGAATACTTTTTTCCTTTAAAACATCTGAATTGAAATATAAAGCCAAATTTTTTTCTCCTTGAAAAATTACTTCTCCCTCCCTACAGACAATTTATCTTGCCATCAACTTCCAATAAATCCCTTTGCTTAACGACACAATTGAGTCCTCCCTATCAATTCAATGAAGAATTTAAAATAAAAAGCGTTTTTCCTGCAATAGTGAAAAGCTGAATACAAGATGGATGCCAGGCCCACTGCTTTCCCCCGTGCACTTAACAATCTCCTTCCAATCAGCCTGGTCTTCGTCTGCAGGTGATAATGCGTTTACCTGACCTTTCCGAAAGATTAATCGTCATTTTCTGCTAAGCAGACTATGTCATCATTATGAGCGACAGACAAACAGTAATTTTCTAAGTAGTGAGATTGCCTTTTGATTTTCTTTTTCCTCTGGTTAAAAAGGCATTTCCCCCCCGAGGAACATTCAACAGTGTCACTCACTCAAATGCTGGATCAACCGAAACTTTTACAATTAAAGAAAAGATGGTAGAGACGCTGTGACCGCATCGCATCTGGGGGTAGGGAGAAAAAAAATGACCAGGAACTGAATCTTCAGAACGTAAGAGATGAGAAGGGAACTGTGAGTGGTCTGAGAGGGAGAACACAGGGTGGGACAGGTCCTGCCCTTGTGAACTCCCCCTTTCTTAGTGGCGGTCCAGTGTTGAACTCTGTAGCAGATCTGTGGGGGTTTTGCTGGGGGGTCTGAAGGCTGTCTGAAAGCCTGGGGGTGGGGAGTGGAAGCTGGAAGGGTTTGAAGGAGGTGGGTAGGGGTTCCAACTGGCTCTGTGCAGAGGGATCTGTGTGCTGAAGGGGGCGCTGTGGTGGGTCTGTGACGGGGCAGCGCTGGGGCCGTCCATCTCTGTAAGGGTCTGAAGGGATTTTAGCCAGTGTGGAGGATTGTCATCTTGAATAGAGTCTAAACTGTTTCCTGAAGATGCTGGAATACCTACAGAGGAAACAGGAGACAAAAAGAAAATAGTGAGTTTGTAAGGAAAGAGCACCAAGTTACTCAGATAAACTTTAAAGAGTGATTTGTTTACCCAAGAAATAAAAGAAATCACAATTTTAAATTTCCAAATGAAACCTTTGAAAAATGTTCTTTTAGCCATCCTCCCTCCTCTCCAGCAGTGACCAAGATTTACTGTTACACAAACGTTCCTCTTCAACTACAAACTTACTCCCTCACTTTCAGAGGCGGAACAGTGAAAAACAAGACCCTGAATCCCCCCAAACAAACAGCCTCCCCAGAGAACCCCAGGATCCCCATTGCGCCTGCCCTTCTCCAGCAGGGATACATACACGGACAGCCTTATATAGAGAGCTTTATAAAGAGTGGAGTATGTTTCTTTTAAGATGGCTCAGTTAGACCCTTTTATACTCTGAGGCCTACAAACTACAAGCATGCCGCCAGACGGTAACACCTACTTACACCAAAAGGAGCAACCGAGGCACACAACTAGGCTGACGGGTTCACCATGACCCTAAGAATGAATCAGGCTTTGTAAAAAAGAACTCATGTCGGAAAGACCCCTGTTCTGATTGAATTTGTGCTAAAAAACCACACTGATGGCTGTGGGTGGAGCTGAAGGGAGCAAGAAAGTTACCTGTGATGATGGCTGGGTCTGTCCAGCTGCCAGGGCTGTCCCAACTCACGCTGTCGGTGGTGGCAGTGTTGGACGTTGGTGCACTGTGGTTGGCGTTGGAGGGGGAAGAAGAATTGGGCAGTCCACCAAAGTTGATGTTAATGTTGGGTAGAAGTGCCCTTAGCCCGTCCTGCCATTCCTTCATATTTAAACTCTCTACAGAACTGTTGTTGTCTGGGAGATTTACCAACAAAAAAATGAAAGATAAAAAAAAAATAAAAAGCTGACGTTAGAAACATATGCTGTTCTTTAGTGGTTAAGCGGGAGAGGAATTATTCTTTCTTTACTGAGCGTTTATGGGTCGTCCTAGCAAGACAAACTGGGTTAGGACTTTGCTTGTGAGCTCAGGGCTTCAAGGGAGAGAGAGGAAGTTTTCTCAGGCTGATGGGGAGGGGCCTCCTGACTACTACATGTGTGCAAATCAATAATCCAGCTGCAGGATTCGATGTTCTAGAGACAAGCCAGCACCAGCTACATGATCAAGTTTCAGTCAGAGAGGCAAAATTCAGCCAGCTCAGCTGATGTACACCATTAGAAAAAAAAATGTGTGAAGTTCACTATAGGAGCTCATTTCTGAGTCCATAAAATGGAAGAAAGTCACTGTATGAAGACTAAACATAAGCCAGTAATTGTAAAAGAAAGTGAAGTTCTCCTGATTATAAAATTGGTAATGCATTTCAGGGGTGGAATCAGATAATGAACAGACTTCTGAATCTGGAAAGGACATTTTCCCTGAAGAGCAGCAAGCAGGGGCTGGGAACCTCTTGGTAGAGCTGATGCCAGCTGATGCCAGCTGATGCCCACTCTGCTCTGCACTCCTCTTCAGCTCCACTAGTCACAGAGTTTGAGCCGTGGAGTGCTACAGTTTCAGATAGTTATGGATAGTGTCAAATAGAAGCCACTACCATGGAAAATCGGGTTTGTATCAACTGTGGCTTACATGGATTTACTACTGTTCAGAATCCATAGGTGATATTTGGGGCTGGGGAAGACCAAGTCTAACAACTCCTTAGAATAATTATTTTATTGAATGAATCAAATAACCAACTACAGTTTTTTGAAAAGCAAAAATATATCTTTCTACAGAACTGATCACCAATCAACATGGAGGCTAATATCAACAGTGACAACGACTGATCAGGTAAGTCTGTGCTCTCTGATAAACTGAGAATTTTCTTTTCGAATTTTGCTTTGCCCCATCACTGACCTAGCCAGATTCTACTTGGTTTCAGCAAATACAGCATTTTATAGTACTATCCTTATTTATGAAAGACAAACACAACTAAAGGCAAGGAAGCTCATCTCTGAACTTGACTGAAATGAAGAGAGCACTCTACACTACGTAAACAAAACAATGTGGGGGTGTCCTCAAACTCAACCTTACTTCACAGCTGCTATCACTGCTAACCTTACCCTTCTCACACCGGCTACTATCTTCATTTGCATTGTGTCCTACAACTTACAAGGCACACTGCACAGTTCATGATTTCATTTGACCCTCACAGCAACCGTGTGAGGCAGAACAGACAGGGACATTTCTTACAACTAGTGCATGCCTGACTTCTAGCTAGTAACCCACAGGTGAACAGGGCAGGAGAACCAGGGCAACTCGGCAAGACTGCCTCAAAAGAGAAAAAAGTTGCCCTCATTTATAGAACTTGTTTTGGCAACTTGAAACCAGACACTGAGGGATATTTGAAAAAAAATAATAATATCAAGCTCTCTCTTGGTCTACTTTGTGTAGACAATTGATTTTTTTTTTTTAAAGAGTCAAATATCTTAGGACCTAGGGTCCTAAGAGGCCCAGGATTAAAAGGAGACAAAGAAGAAAACAGAAGTACCACTGACCTATCTATCAGAGATGATGGGCAGAACAGAGAAATAACATACATTAAAGAACAGGCTGGACTTTGTAGCCAGGATACCTGACCCCCGTTGTGTTACTGGAGGTCAAATTCAGGACCTCTTATGAGCTAGGTAAGTACTCTATCACTGAGCTACACTACACCCCCAAGCCCCAAGGACCCCCCCCTTCCCCCCATTTAAGACAAGGTCTCATGTATATTAGGCTGGCCTTGAACTCTATTTCGGTAAGGATGACTGATCCTCTTGCCTCTACCTCTGGAGTACTGAAATTACAGGTGCATTCCAGGGTTACATGATGCTGGAACTCAAACTCGGGGCTGCATACTAGCAAGTATTCTATCAACTATACTATACCCCCAGGACCTACCAATCCCTAGGGTAAAACATTCTAATTGAAAATATAATTGTCAGTGTCTCCCGCTAGGTCCATAACTAGCACTAAGCATATAAACAAGATTCCCCTGGTAAAAACTGAAATCATAGGATGTGCTCAATTACAGGAGGTTTGGTGGGTAAGACACAGTCTAGTTTCTGAAGCAATGAAACTGGCAGGAGAATAAACTTGGAACCCTGTTCTACGGAGCAAAGCTAAACCCTGAGAAAAGAAACCTTCCTAGAAGGGAAACAAACTCCCTTGGGAAGAAAAAGGTGCTGCGTAACTAACTACATGAGAAGGACTAAAGGGTGGCAAATGCTGCTGGCTGCTCTGGGTGGTCCAGGTCACTGAGATGCCCAAGCCAACAACTGGCTTCTCTCTTCCCTATCTCACTCATAATTTGCTCTTAACTGTTACTTCAAGTTTCCAAAAGTGAAAGGAAAGAACACTTACCTCCACTTAAAGAGTAATATATTCAGGAAAGTTTACTAGGAAGCTGGTAACACAATACAGTCAAAAGGCAGCAAAGCAGGGCTCCCCAAGAACCCTGTACCTTACATCTAGGCTTTGCTGCCAACCAATAAACTATTTAAAAAAAATAATAAAGTCTACTTTTTCTTTCTTTTGAATCAAAGGCTATTTGTTCCCCTGATTGCTAAATATTACAATTCAGCTATAATGTTAGCCAAAGACAGTCATCTGTGGTACACGACACACAAACACGGGGAAACCATGATCTTCCCAGGACAGTTTGAGTGTAAAGGAGCTTGGGAAATATTACCTAGTTATCATTCTTAACAATATGTACTGAAAAACAACAAACAACATTCTCCCATACACACACTCAAAATAAAGCAGGTGCCTAAACATTCTGGGAGCCTAAGAGCATAGATAATGTATGGCTTACAGTGGAGATTGGGGGGAGGGAGGGGGAGGGCAGCATACAAGACAAACCCACAAAGCTCTTGGAATGGGAACATACTCTAGAGAGCTTGGGAGAAAGGTTTACTTCACCACCTTCTCTACTGCTGAGTGTTAGTGCAGAGGAAGGAAACCAACCTCATCAACTCAGCTCCATTTACCCTACCCTCACAGCTTGACCTGAATTTGTTTTGATGACCTCTAGCAAGTCCATTCCTGGAAACAGCAAGGTTTGTTTTTGGAGTGAGGGCAGTGGTGCTACGCAAGTGCTCTGTCACTGAGCCACACCCTGGCTTGGCAGCCCTGTCCTGCATTAGGACACTACTACAATCCTCGAGCGACAGCTGTCCTACACACTGTGGGTGCTCACCAGCACCATACCCTCCAGATGCTAGCTGTGACAAATACAATGTATCTGTAGATATTCTAAGTGTCATGGGAGAGAGGTGGGGACAAAGCCACCCATTAGGACCACTGACAAAGGAAGGTGATTCCTTTGCTTTTAAAGCTCTAAAAATACATTCCCTCTCCAAACAGCATCAGCATTAGGACCACACTGACTTAGTCTGATGTAACTTAATTTTCTTTTAAGGATTCATACTAGGAGTTCACTTCAAGCAACTCATCGGGGTCTACTGAAGAAAACACTGGGCTGCAAAAGGCAGCTATAGGCCTGCCTGTCAACATAACCTTGAACATGCAGCACACTTAGTCTCTTAGCCAAACTCTACTGCCTTACCCCTATGTGGATAGAATAGAGAAGTCATCACAAGCATAGTCATTTTCTGATAAATGACTGACAACAAGTGTTTCTCTATTGGTCACTAGTAAGCTTCCCAATGAGCCAGCAGATTTCTTACTTGCTGGGAACTGGCCAAGTATACAGGTCTCTCAGAAACCTAGTCTTAGCAGCCACTGTACTCACAGAGGTGCTGTGTGGCCAACCTGCTTAGCATATCTGCCCATGGCCAAAACATTGCAAAGACGAGAAAAACTTGGAAAAAAATTGCTCCACAAGCAGAACTTGAAAAAGGCCAAACAAGGTACAAAGAAGATCAAGTCACTAAATATATCTTATGGTAAAAACGATACTAACTTTATTTTTTAAGTATGTAATTAGTGCTGGCAGGACTATCTGTAAACACGTAGGACTCATCAATTAAGTTAGTTTAATACAATTAAATTCACAGACATGCCAAGTCCTCCCGCTCTTATGCTTGGGTGGGAGCAGATGGTTCACAAATTTGCTCTTAATTCTTAGTTTTCACCTATAGACTGCAGTACTGGGACCAGAGAACTTGTATTTCAAGTTAAATTACTCTGTAGAATGGCCTGATATCCTTTGTGAGAAGTCACCACTGGGAGTCCCAGTTAGAAAGCAGACCTGAAATTATCCTGTATGGTAGTCTGCAAACTTTCTCATGGTTACTCCAAAAAGCTCCCAAACGTGTACTTTTCTTTTCCTCAAAAGTTGTGCTCTCTGCTCTCATCATTCAAAATCAAAGTCCCCTACATCTTGCATTTTCAGCAGGGCACAGGAAATGGCCTTCATCCGTCTCCACACTGCTGCTCTCTATCACTCCATTTCAATAGGGTTCAGGGTTGAAGTCCACCCACATCAGTATTTACTGCATGAAAACCTAACTCCCTCAAACCTCAACAGCCTATCTTCACGTGACTAAAATATAAATGAACTATGCCTAACCAAACTTTAGGGAATATAAAAAAAAAAAACTGTCATACGAGAGGTTTTATATAAAGATATTCTTTAGGACAGCTGCAAAAATCACTGCAATTTATTAATTTAGGACTATGGCTGTCAAAAAATCTTTCAGACATAAATACAATCAGCTTATGAAAAATATTCCACTTAAATGATTGAGTTTATACTCAAATTTCTAGGACTATGTTTATTATACAGCAAGACACACTGAATGGCAGAGCTGAGTTGCCTGGGCACAGACAAAACTCTAAGGGTTTCACCACAGTTCTGAAAGCAGATTTTAGACTTAAAAAAAAAACATAAAAATCTAAGAACGCAAGTGACAAGAGCTCAAGAAGGGGAAATGCCAGGAACCTTAACAAAATGTTTGAAAGGTAACATTTGTTTCCAGCAGTATAAGAAAGTAGGAATGACATCAGTGGAAACTGTGGCTCAGCTAGACATGTGCTGTGTTTTTAAACTAGACCCCCTGTCATTCTACTTCACTGGAATGCTTCCTGGATCTCTTCAGTTCATTTTCACTCAGTCTCCCAAAAATCTGTTTTTCTTCTTTTATTCAAGACCCTTCTAGATCTCTCTCTCTCTCTCTCTCTCTCTCTCTCTCTCTCTCTCTCTCTCTCTCTCTCTCTCTCACACACACACACACACACACACACACACACACACACACACACACACACTGGTGAGCTATACTTTTATCATGGAGCTTGGTATTGTACACTTTTTCTCCTTATTTCAAGACAGTTCAGACTTGAAGACCCTATTCAAAGTTCAATTTTAATGTGCATTATGCAATGAACAAATGGTTCTTTCCAAAAGCAAGCTAATCTCTCTGAAGCCAGGTGGAGGTTTCAGGATTCAAAAAGCTTCCCTCAATGTAAACAAGAAAGAAATGAGTCACTAAGATATTTTTAGTACCGTTCAGATGCCAAAACACATACACTTTAACATATATACATTAAAAAACATCCAGTGCATCCATACTATTTAAATAGGGAATGCTATTTTTTTTTTTTTTTTTTTTTGAGACAGGGTCTCATCATGTATCCTTGGCTGGCCTGGAATTCATTATGTAGATCAAGCTAGCTTCATAGAAAGATATCCACCTCTGCCTCCCAAGTGCTAGGACTAAAAGTCTATGCCAACATGCACAGCCAGAAATGCTTCTTAAAAAGCAAGTATTTGGGCACTATGTATAAAGGACCTGTAGGACCTATTTGATCAGTTTTATACTCCAGACATCTCTCCTCACACTGTTCTAAGTCACTACTTCAGAGCTAAGAGCCCAGTGAAATTAAGTAGCAGCATCATTTTACAAATGAGACGCTAAGTAGCCTCCAGTCCTTTAAAGAATTCACTCAAGGTCATATAACTTAAAAATGTCAACAACAGTAACCAAAAATCAGTATAATTTTGAAGTATTTGTTTCTGTGAAATTCACTACCAATCAATGTTGGTTCTGGCAGGACTCATGAAATACATACAATATAACAAGACAGGCAAGGTACCTAACCAGCATGCAACAGTAAATACTGTGGTAGAAACAGACAGGTTCTATGAGGCAAAAGAAGGAAGTAACCCTGCCACTCTGCAGATGGAATCATTGGTGCCCAGGCAAGCATCAGAGGCAGGCGGAAAGAGCCTCTAGGCAGAACAGAGGCAGGCAAGTGACCACAAAGGCACATTTTAAAAGATATAAGCAGGTGTACTTTACCAAAATGTGCATTTTTCTGTTCTAGAGTTGCCTGTCATGATCTATAAGTCTGTTTGGGAGGAGACTAAGATCACCTTGAGAACAAGGTGTCCAGATGCATCAAGAATGTCCATGTATAAACCTGAATATAAACAAGGAAAACATCAATGGGGATGTGCAATGGTGCACACCTATTATCTCAGAAGCAAAAGGGTCACTACAAATTTGAGGCCGGCATGTTCTACAAAGTGAGTTTCAGGCCAGCTAGAAGTAGCCATCTGGAAAAGAAAAAAAAAAGCAATATATATATATTCTTTTGTATTCTTTTGATATATATATATATATATATATATAATCTTTTGTATTAAACTTATAGTGTATATGTGTGTGTGTGTGTGTGTGTGTGTGTGTGTGTGTGTGTGTGTGTGTATAAAAACAGAAAGGATCAGAAGGAACCTGAACCAGAGGATATAACCATATAGCTCAATGAAGGAGGAGGGAGGGAAGGGAACGAGAGGGAGGTAAGAACAGAGACAGACAGACAGATCTGTCTAGGAAATCTGCAGAGGCTGATGAAACAGGAAGGCCACAGATAAGTGCTTCTACACCGACTGAGCATCGATTCTTGAGAAGGTTAGGGTTGGGCTCAGGGAAATTATAGACATGCAGTGTGTCAACTACTCTATCTCTCAAGGTCTAAATCTGCTCTCAAAAAATAAACCTGAGGCCGGGTGGTGGTAGCACATGCCTTTAATCCCAGCACTGGTAAGGGAAAGGCAGGCAGTTCTCTGTGAATTCAGGGCCAGCTTGGTCTACACAGTGAGTTCCAGGATAGCCAAGGCTACACAGAGTAGTAACCTTGTCTTGAAAAACAAACAAACAAACAAACAAACAAACAAACAAAAAGGAAAATAAAATGTCCTGATAAAATGTCCCCCTACATGTCTTTCCCAAGACTTACTGTAAGGAGGAAGAGAACCTCATTCTGCCCAACAAGAGAACTAGTTACCTATTATAAAAATTCAGACTCTATGGGATTTACAATTTTAGTAAAGAATAACCACACTCCATTCTTAGATGGTAAGCATCCTGACTATTGTGCCACAGCCACAGTATCCTGCAACCATCCACTTCCATCTGTTCTTTCCTACTGGACTCGGAGTTCCTCCTCGGTTTGGCAAATAGTATCCACCCTCACTGAGCAATGGAATGAAGGACTGACAATGTGCTTCCAGGTTGGTAAATACCTTTTCCAAAATAGGCCAGAAAAAGGTTGGCTAAAGGTGGTTCCCATGTGGAAGCAATGATTCACAGGCTACAGAAGTTGCTAAAACATGTCATTTAACTATGTTCTTAAATATTAATAATACTAATAAAAAATGGAAATGAGATGGCATATAAAGAAGTCAGTTGCATGAAGAGGATAAGATTATATTTGAAAAGATTAAAAAAGACAGAATAGACATATATGATCTATCTGTAATGTGAGAGTATTATAAATCTTATAGAATAAAATTAGAATCCATACTAATCTAATGCATGCTAATAGCAATAAAAAAACTATGTGTAGAATCATGAAAAAATAGGAAAAGCCTCTGCTGAGTCTTAGGTCACTAACAATGAGCCACAGGAAAAGGCAGAGATCGCATTTCAGTGGTCATTTCATTCCTGTCCATCCTCTTTGGAAAGAACAGGCTTTCCTAGCCAAAAGGCCAGATTAAGTAACATGAAGAAGGGAGATGCAGAGGCAGTTAAAGGGTCTGCTACAGTGAGGCCACTTCAGCTCTCTAGGCACAAGTGCAGCCTAGGGCATCAGTCCTCAGAGATGAGACTGCAGGGCCACTGCAGAAACAAGCCACAAAGGAGCAAGATGCAGACTGCAGAAACGACACACTTGTATTCTTCATCGACTGATACCAACACCTGCTCATTCCACTTCTGTTTCAACACATTTCTCGGGGAAACAAGCAACATTTTGTCAAGAACTGTAGTTCCCTTCCAACTGAAATATTCAAGAAGTTAAACTTATTTTGAAATTGAACAGGTAGTCATGAAGCTATCTTCTACAGACAACTACTTTTCAAATGAAAGTGTCTTCTTCCTATATCCTGTGACTTATTTCCTCTTAACATTGCCTGCTCAAATCACAGGCTTTGCAGTTAGCTCTTCTTTCATCCACTGACACATTAGCCCCCAAACAGAATAGAATACAGTGACCAAGGAGAAACCAAGACTTTCCATAATGAATCAATCCAATCAGGTCATTCGTTTGGTGCAGGTTCCTTAGGTTGCCAGAGTGTGATGTATCTTGAATTCAACAGTCCATGCTGTTTTAATGATTCCCTTAGCTACTGTGTCAGTCTCTGCCGCACTGCTTGGTTTGTTTAACTCTGCCACTTTTCTGTATGCTTAACAAATGTACAGAGAAGTCCAAAACATGGAAACAAAAAGGCAACTGTACCGATGACAGAATCAAGATGAAAACTATATCTCTTCTTAAAATTATTACATTCTTTACACAAATTAAAAGTCACTAATAACATATAGCTGTCACTTTATAATTATGTAGTCATTTCATAAGGCAAACTCTTAAGATGGGAACATATAAACAGAATACACTCCAACTAGAACAAATCCAATCACACAAAATGTATCATGTATGCATTCCTATACATTCCTATCTTTTTAATCCATCAAGAGAGTACAGGAGGAGAAGAAGAAAAAAAACCCTAAGTATCCAGTAATGTGCACAAGAAAAGGCATAATGACTTTACTTATCAGATTCCTGGTATCTGGTTAAAAAAAAAAAACCTGTATAGCCGGGCATGGTGGCACATGCCTTTAATCTCAGCACTAAGGAGGCAGAAGTAGGCCGATCTCTGTGAGTTTGAGACCAGCCTGGTCTACAGAGTGAGTTCTAGGACAGCCAGGGCTACACAGAGAAACCTTGTCCTGAGAAACAAAAAACAACAAACCAAACTGGTATAGAGTGTCTAAAAATGCCATGTAAACAGATATGCATGTCTAAATCAGACATAGTACAACCTTGGTCAAACCACAAATGTAAGGACAAGTACTGTCAATAAGAATGGCTTTCATGAAAAAGGAGATCTATTATCTGACCATGTGTAATTACTGTCATCTGATGCAAGCTCGATTTAAGAAAGGCACTGTCAAGTGACATATATTATAGAGAGCTACAGAGAGAACCGGGCATCAAGTTACGTGTGAATGGCTGGACTGAGAATCTGATCTACATCAAAAGATGGGAAAAGCAGTACAAGCACTGAAAAGGTACAAATGGGAAAAGATGAAAAGATTTTGGTTTAACTATAAGAAAAAAATTTAGCAATTACATGAAGGCATAACAAAATCCTTTAATTATTAAAACAAAGTTCTTTAACAGCTCACCAGAATACTTAAAGAATTCTAAACATTCCAATATTTTATAGAAGCTTGTGGAATTGTGTCTAAGTCAGGAAAGACCAACACTACCTTATACACACACACACACACACACACACACACACACACACACACACACACACACACACCTTTTTTTCCTGTGCACATCAAATAAGCAGTAAGAAAGAAAGTAGCACCATTGTAAAAAGATGTGTGGTGGCGGCAGCGGTCGAGTGTTGGGAAAGGAATAAAAGGGATAACATGCAGTTGGAGTTACAGGGGAGATCTTTACAATGTAAGAAGAGGTAGGTTCCAATTCAAGTTCATGCTGACTAGATAATTTCACAGCCAAACTCTCACACAAAGTAGGTCCAAGCTTTGCAGGCTCCAGAAGCAACATCACTCCAAACGTGCAGTGACTGTTAACCCCATCCACCCCGTTCCTGCACTCTGGTAAGAGCCACACTGTTCTGCTTGCTTCTCGTGTCCCTGCTGAATGACTGGAGAGTGGCTATTCCCAATAAAGTCAGCAACAGCTTTTGATTGTTCAGTGTTGATAAAGAAGTTTTTATTGGGGTACAAGTTTCTCTTCAGTTTTGCATTCAGATTAGATACTTTGCTAACTCTGCAGCAATTCCCAATAGTTTCATGTCTACTGAAATTTCTAAGTTTTCTGATGTTCATAATTTTTATAATTAGGAGATTTTCCAATGATCTAGAAGCTAAAGCTACATCTATTCCATTTTGATTATACAGTTCACTTTTATTATAACAGTGAGATTAGTCAGCCTCATCCAATTCTAAAAGACACCTCTTACAGGCACAGAATTATCTTAAGGGCTTATGAATTCAAAAAATCTCAAACGAAACTAAAATTATTCATTTTCCAAAACATTATTTTAACTGGCAAATTCATAACTTGGTTATGAACTGCATGCTTAATTATTTCTACGCTTTAGAATGGTTTACTTTGCTGTAATTTCATTAAAAATTCCAGAGCATGATCATTCCTTTATATTAAAACAGAACGTAATGGTTAAGGTATAATAGATGACTCATACACTTTCAGATGCAGTTTAACAGACCACTCATACACCTCCAGGAGTCTCTTGATGTAGAAGTTTTGCTAACCAAGAGACATTTGTTAAGGCTTGAAATTGGCTGACATACAAATGCTCATTTTCTGAAACAAACATGTACATATTAAAATTTCACTAATTATGTGCAATGTGTGCGTATGCTGTAAGGGGAAAAAGACTAGAACTGTATATTATTAAGTGAAAAGAGGCAAGCTGAAAAGGGTTATGTTATTCCAAAAACAGAAAAATAGAACAGTAAAACTACAGGGAAAGCAAACAGACCAGTGGCATAGAGGGGAAGGGATACACGGACAGACAGAATATAGAGGACTATCAGGACAGTGCAACAATGATGGACATATGTCATTCACAGTTGTCTAATTCTGTACAATGTACAACAGCATGGACCAGCAGCCCTCTTATCAACTGTGGAATCTGCATGACACATGCAGTGCTGTGTCAATGTAGGCTCATCAACTGGAAGATGCTGAAAATGGAGGAAGTTGTGCGTGTGTGGGGACAAGGAGTACAGGGGAAATTCAACTTCCAATTTAGCAGTGAACCCAAGCAGCTCTAAGCACATACATTTTGTTGTTGTTTTTTAAAGGTTATTTTGCATTTCCTTATATAATTATTAGGGTAAAATGAAACCTTTTCTGCTTCCAATTTTCAAGCGATGTTTCAATTTAAAGAACAGAGAAATTCTTCAACAACACAATCACCTGGTGTTGACTACTGTGATGTATATTTATGCCATATATTTGTAATTATTACACTGGTTAATTTTTATCACACACACACACACACACACACACACACACACACACACACACAGTCAGTCTGTCCTAATAAGAACACATACTTGTCCAGTCCACAAAAGCCAGTCCTCCTGGGCAGGACAGCATTTTAAAAAACTCTGATGAATTCAAAGACTTATATGCTTACCACCAGTCCACTAAAAAGACTTTATTTTAAAATCACTTAAGAATATGTATTTATGTAAGTGTTCATCCTTAGTTATGATTTATTATAGTTGAATTTGGAACAGATTGCCAGAGATGGTCTTGACAGAACCAATTCTCAGTCAATATTCAAGCTCACTGCAAAAGAAGGCAGGAAGGGAAGAGGGAAGGAAGATTAGATGAATACATTTTAAATATAAGTCAGAAACTGTAATTCTTATTCAGTTATTCTGGAGCGTCACATTGAATTAGAACTAATGTTTTAGTGAAAGCAAATAATTAGAAGTATTACATGATTTTTAAAGAGTATCTTAAAAACTTGCCTGAACTGAATATCAAAATTTTGCAATGTCAAAAAACTGTTGGTTCAACATTTAACAACGCAGCGGCTACTCTGCAGCCAGTTCCCAAACCCAGACTATGCCTCTGTTCAATGTGTTGTTTTAATTCAAAGAAGAAAGGAAGAAAAGAACATGATCATTTAAAAGACCCAAATCCATTTTAGAAATAAATGGATAGGGAAGTAGAATGCTTCCAGCCGACAGTACATACTGAGTGACAACTAGCACTTCTGATAGACACCATTTTCTCTTCTAATAGAAAAAGATCTAGGACTATTGGATCCACTTGGAAAAGGATACAAATAACAAACATTAGGGTCTAGTTATGGGGTTGGGGATGTAGCTCAGTTGATGAGTGCTTGCCTAACATATATAAGGCCCTGGGTTTGATTCCCAGCACTACATAAAAGCAGACATGTTAGTACATGTCTGTAATGCAACACTCAGAAGATGATGAAGTCCAAGGTCATCTTGTTACATGGTGAATTTATTATTATTATTATTTTTTTTTTCTTCAAGACAGGGTTTCTCTGTGTAGTTTTGGTGCCTGTTCTGGATCTCGCTTTGTAGACCAGGCTGGCCTTGAACTCACAGATATCTGCCTGGCTCTGCCTCCCGAATGCTGGAATTAAAGGCGTGTGCCACTACCTGCCCGGCTACACAGTGAATTTAAAGCAAGCCTGGACTACATGAGACCCTGCTTCAAAATAAAATATAAATAAATTTAGAAGATCTAGTTGCGACTTCCCACCTAATTGTGGTAAATTACATGGAGCAAGAAATGACTCTTTGTCCAAAGAAAGAAAAAGATAAAGATGTGAGCATAAGCTGTCAGAATGGCATGTAAGATGTTCAAAAATTAAAATCTGAAATTGTTGTAACCTAAATTATATATTTGGGGATTATTTAAACCCATGTGTATTTTAGTAACTATATTTAAGTAAATTTAAAAATATACTGGGAGGCTGGATGTGGTGGCTCATGCCTTTAATCTTAGCACTTAGGAGGGAGAGGCAGGCAGATCTCTGTGATTTCAGAGCCAGCCTTGTCTACAGAGCAAGTTCCAGGGCAGCCAGGGTTAAACAGCATGAACCTGTCTCAAAACACTAACAGAACAAAGCCCAACATGCCAGGCTTCAAGAGTTTCTATCTAGCAGGACTGACTGGGACCATGTGAAGATCACAGTTAAGTTTATTTGTGAACAAATTTAGAAGAGGTAAGGAAATGAACCTGATAGACAATCTTTCCTTAAAGGGCATTAAGAAATAAGGTAGATATAGCAGTAACCCATAATCATGGTGGGCTTTTTTTCTTTTGGGGGGTGGGGGGTGGGAAGAGGGGCTAGAGATCAAACACAGGGCCTTGCACAAGTGCCACAATTATGGATTTTAATAAAAAGTATTATTTTAATTGCAAAAACATAAATGGAACAATAGCATGCAACCCAACACTCAGTTTTAGGTGAATGCAAAATGTTCCTACTTGGCTGATGACTTCATAACACAGGACCTGGTTTACCTTCATTTAGCTGGGTAGTCAACTTATAGATGTAACAAAGAAAAAGAAAAAAAAAAAAAGCCACCACATAGCTTCAGGGAGTCAAACTTCTGGCAAAAGACTATATGTAATATGCCGAGGTTTCAAAGAATCCCAGTGAAGTTCCAGACCATTCTGTTCTGTTCTGAGAACAATAGCAGTGTAAATATGGAGTTGAGTCATTGGAATTCAATTTTGCCATATCAGGAAATAGCAGCAGGCTGTAACAGTTGACTGGAGACAGCTTTCTTGACTTTCTTTTTCTTGGAGATGCTGATGGTATTATCATCTTTAAGTCCTTGTACAGTTTTTCCTGTTTCAGTAATGCTAAAAGCAACAATGTCCTGGATTGGAAAAGAGTCTACGAGGTGTAGCACAGGGTACCTCCTCTTCAAACTTGAGCTCGAAAGCACACCTTTAGTGTTACTGTAATGCACCTTAGAGCCATTACTGCACAGTTGTTGGGTTGCTTGTTTCACAGTATTAGAGATATCAGCAGTGTAGTGGTAACGCATGTTGGTCTTAAGTGCCCTTGGTACTGAAGCAAAGTCCTGCGTACATTAAATCTCACCACTCTTTAATCTTTTAGTTCTGATATTTGCAATTACGCAATGAAGTCTACATGAAGAATACTTGAAGGGCCACAACTTTCCCCCCCCTTCTTAAAGTTACTCCAAGATTACTGGGCCACATTTGACTTGACAGCTTACAGGCCACGTGATAAATGTTGGTCCATGGACATTTTGAAAGCCTTCTTTCTTTTCACTGACTCTCTCAGCTGAAAGCCCTTGACTTGAGAAAACCTCTAGAATAGTTAAACTGTAAGACACAACATTTAGTGAGGAAACACATCCAGAATCTTAATATTCTTTTCTTCAGTGAGGTGTGTGTATAAAAGAAAATAAAGACAGGACTAAAGAGATCTAAATGGTTGTTTAAATGTGACCACCAAAAAAAAAAATCACAATCGTGAGACTAGATTATTATTTGATCCTTACAAGGAGAATTGCTAAAGATTATGGTATCTTAAAAGAAAAAAGGTTGTGGTATCTATCAGAACTGATTTGTAATACAAGTCTTCAAAACTTATTTTTTCATAGATTTTTCTAAAGAGTGACATGGGATGGTCTTATTTAGTAGCAAAATTTTGTACTAAAGATTGTAATACAAAAAAATCTTTATTTGGAAAAAACAAAAATGGAAAAGTCAGAGAATATTTTTAAAAGACAGCATTAATCCCAAATATATGAATGGAATGAAACACATCAGGACATGAGATCACAGAAAAATAGCACAAGCCTATTTCTCTACTACAGTCATCAGGTAGAGAGGATTTACCTGACAATTATGTTATCTACAACCTACACATGCAGACAGGTACTACACTCAAAGCCTCGTGCACACTCAGGCTAAGTAAAGCCTTTCCTGCAGGACGCTAATTAAGCATCCTGAAGACAGTGAGGCTGCTATCACCATTTGAAAACTATGCAGGCAAGTGTTACTAGAAAAAAACCGAGGATCTAGGCTTGATCTAGGCTTCCGCTCCTGTTCTTTTGGGGTTTGTTTTGCTGAGGAAGGGGGTTGGGAGGGTGGAATGAAAACCGTCAAACAAAGCTTAAGTTGAAGTGGTGAAGAGAGATAAGTATTTTAAAGTCTGATATTTATTTACCTTTTAGCTTACTGGGTAAAATACTGAATGTGGCAGGTAGTGGTGGCTCATGCCTTTAATCCTAGCACTTGGGAGGTAGAGGCAGCTGGATCTCTTTGAGTTTGAGGTCAGCCTGGTCTATACAGAAAAACCCTGTCTCAAAACAAAACAAAACAAAAAACTGATTGTGGATATAGCTATTATCACATTGCCCCAACAATTAAGGGCCAAAATTCTCACTAACAATGAAATAATTAAAGAGCAGTACTAGGCCAGTGCCCACACATATTTAAATAGTTAATCCTACTTTACATGAATTTCACATCTATGAAAAAGAAAGGCATGAGTACTTTAATAGCTTTATAAATTATATGATGGGAGGGAGTTTCTAGGTTAATGCTTTTGGATTAACCACACAATGGTGGGTCTGGGGACTAAGAAGCAGGAGTGTCAACACTGTTCTAAAGTCAATTTGGAGCTTCCTGGAATCTTTAGAATAATCCGAACAGTGTGAAATGGACTACAAGTGAAATCAAACACTGTCTAGGAAGTGTTGCTAAGAAGAATGGGATGGCTTGTTAATGTCAACATTTTATGCTATTTTACACTTAAGGCATTTCAGTCAATTCTTCAAATAGCTTAAATTACTTAGGCTTACCTCAGTTCTAGGTACCTAAAAGGAAGAAAGTAGATTTTCCCCCTCATGGCTAGCAAAGTAAAATGGTGTAATGGTTACTTTTGTCAACTTGAGAAAATCTAAAGTCACCCAGGGAAGAGAGTCTAAATAAGGGTATGTCTAGATCAGTTTGGCCAATGGACACATCTATGGGGGATTAGTTAGTTACACTAACTGATGTGGGAAGATTCAGCCTAAAAGTGGGTAGACCATTCCCTGAGTTTGTGTCCAGGGGTGTGTAAAACCAGAGAAAGCTAGTTGGGCACACCATTCACAATTAATTCCTTCCCCTCTGCTTCTCGACTATGATGAAATATTGACAGCTGTCACAAGCTCCTGAATTCTAACTCTCCCAAATGATGGGCTTTACCTTAGAAGTGTGAGCAAAAGGAAGCCTTTGTTCCTAAGTTGCTTTTGTCAAGGTATTTTATCACAGTAACAGAAATGAAACTCCAGGTAGTAACATTAATTCTCCTGGAAGCAAACCACAGTCTAGTAAAGAGGTCCAAGAACAGTGGCTTCTCAATCAGCATGGTTTTACAAACGGGGTATTGCCGAGCCATGTGTTACAGCTGACATCTCATCCTACATATATGGAAACATTTAATTACCTAAATAATACTCATGTGCCAGAAAATTAAGGCTGCTTCCAAACTAGGTATTGCTCCTAATTAAATGAAGAAACACACACACACACATGCACGCCTTCCTTCCTGCTCTACTATACTTCAGTAACTTTTTGTAAAGATTACCAACCTAAGTATACAAAATATAAGGACCAAAAGTATATTAGCCCCCAAATTCATCTATTTTATTTGTTCATACAATATAATCTCATTGGAGAAAATTACCAAAATATTTTTGTCTTTTATAGTGAGGTTGTTAACTTTTCTCTACTCCACGAATGTGCTCTTAACTTACAATTAAGCAGAATAACCTAATCCAATTGTGTGAAATATTCTGCCTTCATAAATGGAAAGCCTATGCTGGGACTTTCTAGTTTGCTTCTGAAATTGGGTTCCTCTGGTTTAACAATGGGCTCTTTAACACATTCACCATGTCCCACATCTACCCCATCCTAATTCTCTCTGACCCCAACATTTCAACCACTCCTTTGCATTTACAGAGCTTCCTCAAACCTGACTCCTCTCACCCTTGGCTTTTTCTAGGCCCTCCCCAGTAACTCCCCTTTCATGTGCTCCTATCATTCTTTCAGGAAGTTTGCCTTTGGGTCATTTCGACTTATAGGAAACTGGACTTGGGATTCTACAGGCAACATCATGCTCTCTACAATTCAGATCAACTTCACACTCTTAAAAAAGACTAGAAGAAAATAGGGTGGAGACCATACAGGGGTTACAAAAGCTAGCTGTCCTTCCAATCATACAACCTACCATTCTTTCTCTGCTTCTCATCGATCACTTAGCACTGAGGCCATCACACTGACCAAAACCCTGTTATTTGTCATCCACTGAACACTACCCGTTCTTTGTCATGAAATCTGAAGGAACTGAATCCCCTTCCACATCACTCACACCACAGGTTTACAGGAAATGCCTTACTGGCCTCTTCTGGACTATAAGATTATGTAATCCTGACTGTCTGGGAACATACTATGTAGATCAAACTGGCCTTGAATTCTCAGGGATCCACCTGCCTCTGTGCTGGGCCCAATTAAAGGTATATGGTACCACACCCAGCAGTATTGGATATTTTAATGTTATAATTTTGAATTTATTTATGTCTTCATCCTCTTCACCTTCTAATCAATCTCCCAATTGTTTGTCTTTTCCACTCCTGAACTTTATGTTGAACCAAGGATCATTTAAAAATACATATACTAGAAACTATGTAAAATTTCTAAGCACAATCCTATCTTTACACAACAATTCTTTAATAAACATGGGGTGTGTAAACCCCAAATCTCTAAAGGAAACCTCATCTCACAAACTTTTTTCCTCAGCTGAGTATCATGGCACAGACCTGAAAATCCAGTACTGCAGAGGCCAAGATAGGTAGGGGAGGATGAATTTGAGGCTAGCCTGGGATACATCATATGATCCTGTCTTTTAAAATATGGAGATGGGGAGAGGGGTTGAAGGTGTAGCTCTCAGTTGGTGAAGCATGAAACCCTGGGTTCAATGTTTAGCACTACATAAAACTAGGTATGGTGACACATGCCTATAATCCCAGCACTAAGAACTCAGGAGATGGAGGCAGAAGGATCCGAAGTACCAGGTCATCCTCAGCAATATAGTGACTTTGAGACCAGCTGGAATAATAATAATAATAATAATAATAATAATAATAATAACAATAACAATAATAATATTATAGTCAAGAAGAGGCTGGTATTGCATTTTCTGTTAACCAATATTATGAGTGATGTAGAAGGTGATTCAGGGATGTTTAGATTTCACACAAAAGAACAGGGTAGTAGTGTTGAAATGAATAACAAACAACAAGATCCTGGTTTTTTTTGTTTGTTTGTTTTGTTTTAAATCTATCTCCTCATATGCAGAGACCCACATCCAAGCATTAGGTGGAGCTCATGAAATCCTGCAGAAGAGAAGGAAGGATTGTAGGAGCCAGAGAGGTCAAGCACACCAGGAGAACATGTGGGTCTGAGCTAGGTCCTCTGCATACATGCTATGGTTGTTTAGCTTTGGGTTTGGGGGAAACTTCTAACAGTGGGAGTGGGAGTGTCTTTGATGCCTCTTTTGCCTGCTCTTGGGACCCTTTTCCTCCTACTGAGTTCCTTGTACAGCCTTGATATGAGGGGCTTGTGCCTAGTCTTATTGCATCTTGTTATGCCATGTTCAGATGATATCACTGGGAGGCTTGCTCTTTTCTAAAGGGAAATGGAGAAACAGTGGATCTGGGGAGTGGGTGTGGTTGGAGGAATGGAGGGTGTGGAGGCTGTGGTTGGGATGTATTACATTAGAGAAGAATAAATAAAAATTTAAAAAAATCTACCTCCCATTTTGGACCATTTTATACAATTTTGATTTTAAAAGGTCATTAGAGACCCAGACAAACCTAGCCTAGTCCAAGCCATCTATTTGCACTGGCCAATAATGGCATCCTGAAACTAGATTCTAATTTGTCCTAATTGCAAATTAACCTCTTAAGATGCTAAGACAGTGTTACACCATGTCCAAACGCTACAGCATCCGCCCCACCATACTTCTCTTCCTCATCACTTTCCAGGCTTCAGCTTACTTGAACCCATATACCTTAGTCATGTCTAATTCCTGGTCCTTCTGGTTGGTGGCTCAGTTCTTCCTTACTGTAACAAATTTCCCTTCCTTTTAATTTAAATGGTAGTCCTCTTCACAAGTAGCAACATCCCACCTTTTATAAAAACCATTCCCTTTATCAGCTCAAAAACAAGCTCATTTTCAAGCTCCTGCTGTTTTGATTTGAAATTGGCAAGTCTGATTTACTCCCTAAACATGTTTGTGTGAATATCTGCGTACACTACAGCCACTTACCCAACCCAAGGAGGAGGCACAGAGTGAGTAATCATTCAGCAAGGGAGAGAGATAGTACTAAGAGCAGGTGTACTGGCTTACCAGCAGATGTCTGACTTTGTCTGTTTCATAGAATATAGATTATCTCTTTCAATATAAAAGAAAAGGCTACTATGTTTTCATCTTTTAAGTCAATTAAACAGATTTGAGAAACCTTCATGATCAAAAAAAGAGAAAATCTAAAACCTTACAAGTAAAGCTCCCCACCCCCACCCCGCCCCATGCCACAAACAACATAGTAATGCTCAATTTTGTTAGATTTCAAATGCTCCTACTATTCTTTCCTTTCTCTGGGCTTTTGGCAGCAATGCATCTCTGGGTATACCTCCCTATAAAGCTGTGTCAGAACAGAAGAAAGTTTTGGCAGTTTTGAAGGTACTACAATACCATACAAATAAACTATGTCAGTACAAGTATGCACAGACAAAATGCATTAAAGTTGCTTACTTCAAAGAAACACAATTATGATTCAATTTGCAAGATGCTGAGAAATGAGCATATACATGTATAAAATAGAATGAAGAACATGTCTTTCCTATTGTTTGTTTTTTTAACCTCCCTCCAAATCAGAACACAATTTAGAACTGAGGTATCAGTATTTAACACCCTGCCACTGTCCGAATAGTTAATGGAATTAGTCTACTAAGACTTAATAAGACTAATGGAATGTGTCTGGATTGCTGTGGCTGTTGTAGTAAGAGTATCAAAGGTTGATCTGATGAAAATAATGTGAAATAAATCTGTCACTAGACTGGTGTCTGTATGTTTTATTCAATCTTGTATCCCTCAAGATCTAGCTCAGGTCACTTTACAGAATAAAAATATTTAATTAATGCTTTGCTGAAATAAGAAGGAGAATGTACCAAAGTACCATCTGAAAAATACAAAATGTGGAATGAAAAAGAAATCATTAATAATTAAAATATTTTCTACTTGGAATCTTCTCATTCCAGAGCTAAAAGTCAACTGGGGTGGGACTCTATTTCCTTTAGGGCTAATGGCATTTGAAGGCGGTAATTCCTTGGTTATTTGAAACTGTCTGGAGAGGGAGAATGTCACCATGATCGTTATCAATCTAGTAACTATGAATCTTCCTTAAAAAAACAACAAACATATGTTCATATACACAAACCCATCATTTCACATATACCCTCTAAGAGTCTAGGACCCCAGGTTAAAAATCCCTGTGTTAATGAAAAGACTAATCACTTTATAATGGTCAAAGGAGTGAAATTAATAGTATCCCAGTATAAAATCCATCAAACAAGAATGTATTGACAAACCCAAAGCTTCTTAGAATTCCTTATTCTTCCCACCATTTTGGTTAAATTTGCCCACCATATAAAATGGTACCACATAATTTTATGTACCACATAATTTCTTCCATGCTTTAGTGTAAATTATGACTTTAAGGACTTCTTAAAAAAAAAAACACATAGTAAACAAAGATGTGAGGCTTTACAAGGTCTAGAAATTATAAAACAAAACAAAAAACTTAAAAGTGAGTTTTTAACTATTCTACATAGTTGTAATGCTGAATTTTAACTGCTCAAGAAGCATTTCTTGAATTTATAGCTATGTCTGAGGTAAATAGGGAAGAGAGTAGGCGGGGAGGAGACAGCCTTGGGACTCTTATCAGAGACTATGGGCAAGTCTGGGAAAACTCTGGACAAATATTCTATACAAATAATGAATGAAAAAGAACAGAAAGATAAGGAAAGCAGCTTTGTTCAGCAGCACCCCTCACAACACAAAGAAGTCAGTAAATGAGAGCCAGTCACCCTCCATGGCCTTCTAGGAAAATGCAGCCAGCCAATGAAAGGCTCACTTCAAAGTTGGAGAAAGCTAAGATCAGAAGCCTTAAACCAATAGACTACATAGCAAAATCTGGATGTTTTATAGTCAAATGAAACCATAACTAAATTAAGATATGATTAAAGGCTGATATTTAATAAGTATATTGTATGTCCTGGTATTTTCTAAGACAGTGACTTTCATATAACGTAGCTATAAATTTACTTTTAAATGCAAACTAGAGATTGATATTTATGCTGAACTCTAAAAACACAAATTAGATGGGTAGAAAATTGGTCAAATCTATGACTTCAACAAAATTAAAAAAAAAAACACACACACACAAAAAAAAAAAACAAAACTAAGGGGCCAGGCGGTGGTGGCGCACGCCTTTAATCCCAGCACTCGGGAGGCAGAGCCAGGCAGATCTCTGTGAGTTCGAGGCCAGCCTGGGCTACCAAGTGAGCTCCAGGAAAGGCGCAAAGCTACACAGAGAAACCCTGTCTCGAAAAACAAAACAAAAAAAAAAAAAAAAAAAAAAAAAAAACTAAGAACAAATTATCACTTTACTCCGCTATACCTCAAGATGGAGCCATTTATTTTGTTATATGTAACAGGAAGTCACCATATTTTATGTTGAAAAGTAACCCAGAAAGTGCCAATGCTATATAACATTAGCAACATCTTCAAATAAGATGCTTTATTATTAATATTACGTTAAATTCTTAGATTTAACATAATATTTAGATTTCTTTTTGGTATTTGTAATAACGCTTTCATATTGTTTCTCACAAATTAAGGCATACTTTTTAAACTTTTTAAAAAAAATCTCAAGAAGTCTGGCTTTGTTTTTCTCCCCAGATGCTTTTATGGTGATAAGTTTTTAAATCAGCTTTTGTCCACTGCTCAGAACTAAGTTCAGTTTATTTTTTTTATTATCACTTTTGTGGCTATTTCAAGAAGTTCTGTATTATCAAAAGCATCACTTTACATTACGCCTTTATAAAGTACTCCATTATTCTCTGATTATCTAAGGTTATCTATTACAACTTATATGGTCTCATTTTATAGGACATCCAGCTTCTTTCTTCTACTATAAGTTTTATTCTGGCCAGGTACTTTCATCACATGTCAATTATTTAACAATGAAATTTCCAAACAGATCTTACTGAACTACTGTTAGCCCAATAAAAACATTATACTACTATGACTACTACTTACATACAATGTTTACCCCATGTTCAAGTTTCTAAAAGTCAACTACAAGTTGAAATTCTGTTTTTGAGGCATTTCCTGGTATACTAGGCAGTGCATTAGAAAAGAGATTATATTGCATTTAGGCCATAATAATTACCTTTTAACCATCTATGTATAATTAACAACCATTCAAAAAGAAAAGTGCAAATGTGCAAATGAATAAGAACAAAACAGTTTGTATACATGTAATGCATAATATATGATATAAATCTAGGCAACTAAAAACAATGGCTGACAACATCTTTCTGAGCATTAAATGACACCACCAGTTTTGTTTTATATGTATTCTTTCTTTTCAAGGATTCAAAGAATGCAATAGACATTATCTTAATGTTTCAAAAATTTCAGGAGATTAGAATATTACCATTTTTTTTTCACAAACCAAAAAACAAAGAACTACCATTACTTTTCTATATTTCCAATAATAGAGCAAGAACAGGTCTAGCTAATCTCCTCTGGGATTTTAATTAGTACTATAAGTTTATTTGTATGAGTTAAAAAATAGTATCACTCATGAGAAACAATGCCAAAATTATTATGCTAATCAATTATGTTAAAGGCCTAATGAAGAAATCCTTTAGCAACTATGAGGTACACACTAGTTGTAGGCATGAGGAACGTTTATATCGGCTCTTTTGGGTGTATACATTAAATGCAAAATCAGAAAGGAATCATGCAAAAATCCAGTTGCCCATGCAAGCACCCCAGAGTCTAATCCTCTCCTCTCAGTTCTGGTGTCAGGCCACAGTAGTGTGGAGACTTGTAGGCTGCTGTCCTTGTTGTAATGAATGGGAAGAGGCTGACAGTGGCATGGTCGAAACCTTCACCTCTTCTTCCCCTGTGGAAAAGTCAGTCATGGTCTAGTTACGGGTGACTAGATTTGTTAACAGTCCCTTTAAAAATGATTTCAATATCTGGAATATTGATACATATATAAAATACATGCTTAATGGTTGGGATCTGGGTGTGAAACAAGACATGAATTTTAAAATATTAACTTAAGTACCTAAAAAATAAACTTAACACACCCTTATTTTAAGGTAAGATCAAATATAATAGATTTACATTACAAATGCACTACCAAAAACAAATAAATAAAAAGAAAGAAAAGATTAAAGACCAGGAAAGCCATTCTTTTCCAAGCCAATTGGACCCTTATATAGATATTCCTTAGCAGTAAGTACTAGTTTGTTTAAAAAAAAAAAAAAACAAAAACAAAAAACTTAAGATTTGACTTACAGGAGAGAAAACAGATTTTAAAAGAAGAAAATTATAAACTCATGTTTCAAAGGCATAAGTCGTATATTAGGGAAAAAATAAATATTAGATACAAATATTAATTGATTAAATTAACATATAGCATCTGGAATTTACTATGTACTTTTGAAGTAATTAGAAAATAGTAAAATATTAACAGTACAATGATCCAATTGACTGAAAAGTAAGATGACTACTTCTAGTCAGAAAACTAGACATGAATGAGATCAGTTCTCCTAATTATAATTGATAATCATTTCACTCCAAGTAACTTACTTTACGCATGACACAAAACTCAATAGTCACTGTGAAACAGTTACTATAAAAACAAAATTTAAAGAAAAATGCCTTCTGGTAAGTAAAATTTGAATTAATAAAAAAACATGAAAAATCCGAAGCCTAAACAATTTCAAATATTTTTGAGTAATACCTTGAAACAACACTGCTTAGAGACTTACACTTACTAATGGTTATCTTCCAAATAAGATTCAGCATTATGTAATAAAAACATTTTAGCAAAGAATTCTTTGAAAAATACATCTGCAAAACTACATTTGGAAAGTCAGCTTAGCTGACAAACTGCAGAAAGACTCTTCAATCCACAGAACAGGTTATTTCAATTAGCAAACTCTCTTACACCCTCAAGTACAAAGCAGGAGGCTGTGACAAAGCAAATCTACACTCCATTTCCTGGTGAGCAGCACATCAGTACTAAGAAGGACCTGAGCAAGAGACTGATTCTCAAGTTAATAAGCATCATTCTACTTTCTTTGTAATTGTTTTATATGGATCATACTCCTAAGCCTGGCCAATTTATCTCATGATGAAATACTGCTGACTTAAAAAAAAAAAAAAAGGATTTGCGAATATGTGAGAGCAAAAGTCAATTAGGGGAAAAGCCAAGTTTGAAGCACATGACAGTGGTCTTCAATTGTAAAGGAGAGCATCAGTGTTGCATCCCAAAACCACTTCCATTACTGACTTTTGAGATCTGGGCTGTGACCCTAGCTTAGCACTAACTGAACATGCAACCTTAAATTATTTAAGTTTGCTGGAATACAGTTTTAACAATCCTAAAATGAAGAAACTGGACAAAGTGAGTCACTTTTTAGAACAACGTACATGGTTCCAATAATAAAAAAAATCTAAATGAATCCCTTCTACCTACTGACCAATTAAAATTACTCAACAGGAATATTTCAATTATCTTCGGGACTTAGCAAACCAGATACTTAATAAGCCCAGAAAACACTGCTAAAAATACTTAAGTACTAAAAGAAATAACCAAATGAAAGAACAAAAATATTTTCAGTAAGACAAAGGAATGGAAACTGAATTTCTGTCACACCTCTGGCAACTGTTCTGCCCATGGTAGGTTTCAGATATATCAATGTTTTTATAATTAACTGAAACAAACAAAAATAAAAATTTAAATACAAATATATAGGAGACAGACAAGGCATCTGCACGACATGGTGGCTACCACCTCTGATTTGCTCTACACAGCTGAAGTGTAAGTATGTGTACCTCTCCTTCCTACACACACTCAGTTCGAAGTATATTTTAGGAGGCCTCATCAACAGTGCGTAGTCTCTACTAGTGAAGCATTAACAAACAGATCTGCTGAATAGGGCACTATGATAAAGACTAGAGGATGCAAAGTTTAGTTCCTGGCAGTCATCCAAATCAAATACATCTGTGTTGAGGGAGGCAGATAATTCCTAGGTAAACTGTTTCAAATTAGATGCATTTCAGATGTTCTCTCTTGTCATTATAATAGTTACTGAAAATCCTAAATCATCTAGTTATAATTCTGTAACTATTCTAAGGCTTATTAGCACATTCTGAGGCATCTGTCAAATATTGACTAGCTCTAGCAGGATTCTAGTGTGACTCATAACAATTTTAATATTTTTTTTGTAAATTAAAACTAAGTTTCTCTAGTCTTCAGTACTTTAAAAAATATGTAACAGCAAGCTTAGTTATAAGTCACCATTTAAATACCAAACAAGAATGCATTGCCAAATATTGAAAATCTGAAATAACTCTCTCCACCCCACAGTGAATACAATAATGACTCAGAATTAAGTTGGTGACTTCATTTTTAGCATCTCTAAAAAAAGTTTTCAATGTTCTGTGGTTGAGAATAAGCAAAGGGAGGGGGGAAAAAAACAAAGGATAGAATTATAATTTAATGCTACATTTAAAAATAAAGTTATATATTTTAGGTGAAGATTCAAAAAAAATAAAAAGGTCTGTACTTAACAAATCAGAGATATCTCATTGCTGATATTCCAAAATATTTACTTATTTGAAACATTTGGAAATGTTGCTGGGTATAATGAACAGTAACAACTCAGAAGTTGTAATAACAGATAGACATGTGGTAAGTCAACCAAGGGTACCAAGTGTATACAACTAAAAACGAAAGTCCAATATCATGTGCTCTCTGTTTCTCTACCAGAGCTCCTCATCTTCTTGTTTATCTCATCCCTACATTTTAAAAAACACCTCTTGTTATAAAAGACAGTTCTGCTTACTATAATAGCACACAGTATCTGTCTCTATGCCTTTATTCTGGAGGTTTCCATTAACATAAACGACCTTTCTCTTTTGAGAACCCAAATTCAAGACACCACAATATAAATCAATTTCTACTTCTTCAAAAAATTCTCCAACAATGATTACCTACACTGTTTCTCAGATTTCAGGACCACACAAACAGTTAGCCAATTTGCCATAGAGTTTCACTTTAACTCTTCAAGTATATTATCAACTACCTGAAATAACATCTGTATTCCCTACTTTTGTATTTCCCACATGACCTAGTTCACTGTTAGGCAAAAAGGAACTGAAATGTTAACCATAACTAGCTCATTACTTTATTTTTAAATGTTTGGCATACTTAAGGGGACCTTAACTTTTAACGTTCAGGACCAGCTAAAAGGAACACCACTAGAAATTAAAATGTCTTCTTCTAAATTATTAAGACAAAGCAAACTCAAACAAAATTACATTCTAGTATGCTATGCTGAATGGAAGAAAGGGAAAAGGCATGTAGAAATTAAGACAGTGGATATCACAAGGAAAGGACTGAAAAATGCTACTCTGGATTCCCTACAACCTAGTGTAATTCAATGAGCAAGGTATCATGAACCCCACCAACTATACAAATCACTACAGCAGGTGTTCTCCAATATGTGTAAATTAAGTTCACTGTTTCAACTGTCAAACTTCACTATATCCATAACAACAAACCTAGTGACTTGTCTAGAACATGAAGTGCTGCTGGCCCTAAGGGAACATAACCAATGACTATTGATGGTTCTAAGTCTACCTGTCAACTTGCTAAAAAACGAGCATGAGTGCCTTAGTGGTAAAAGTACACTACTGTAATGACACTATGCCTTAATGACACATCTTAAAGGTCATGGAAGGGATGAAAACAACTGTATGAGTACACAACAGGGTGAGAACTATTCTGTTCTACTTGAAGAGAATCAGAGGGGGACAAGCTTTATCACATCATCTCTAAAGCCCAAACTAAATGAAAACAGTTAACCAGAATGACTTCCAAGATAGTTCATTTAAAACTGTTATATAGGATCTTAAAACCCCAAAATTTTGAAACCTTCAAGGGTAGCAGTACAAAACCAGAAGTCCTCTGGCATCAAACTTGTATTACCTTACTCATCCTAATTTATTTTTCCCAGAAATTAAAACATAGCCAACTAATAGATAAAATCTCTCCTAAACAATTTTCCACAGAAAGTATGTCTGTGACATATAATATGCTTATAAAACATTGATAACTGAAGTTCTCGAATATTGCTATACACGCATATGGCACGATTTTGATGTGTGCATGTATGTATCAGTCAAAACGAGTAATTGCTATAGCAGTTAAGAGTGGCTTTATCCCTCATGCTCTCATTCTTTTTGATTTAAAAAAATTTTAACCACTTTACTTTTAGAATATAACACAAGATATTTTTACTATGGTGTTGGCCTTTATAACACCATAATTTCAGAGCCCAATTTTTCTTTTTCGTTTTTTGTGTTTATGTATCATCTGAAGGTCTGGTAACTATCCTATTCAGTACAATGCTTCCAAACAATAAGTAGGCATAATACTCCACCATCCTTATAAAGCTCCATATTACAAGGCATTCACTCAATCAAAAAAAAAAAAAAGTTAAAGATAGAACTTTCCAAGACTATTGTGTACTCTTGTTACCCAGTAGCTCTTCCCTAGCCACCCAGCAACCTGAAGACATGAATGATACATATATTCTCAGAGGCTTCAAATGAACCTACCTGCTATGGGGATCCCTCCCAGACCTGTGTTGTGCTGTGGCGGGAGATTCAAGTCCAAGAAATTACTATTTGAGGTGGGGTTTGCTGTGTGGTTCAAGTGCATGATGCTATTGCGTGGAAAGGCCATCCAAGGATAGCGGGCTGCCTGGCCTGGAAAACCGAACGAATTATAAACTGCTCGGTGCTGCTGAAATTGAGGGAACCTCTGTGGCAAGACTGAAAAGGTACTATTAAGAGAGTTGGCATTTGTAGGTGCAGCAGAATGCAGAAATCCAGAGCCTGGACCTTTGGCGGTTGTAGTGTGTGAGGAGGAGTTCTGAAGAGATGTGGGAGACAGGGAAGGTTGATCTTGGACGGACAGTTCCTTCTCAATCAGGTCTGCTAAGGCTTTTCGAGTGACATCAAAGGGATCAAAACCCAAGTCATCCTCTGGTTGTTTAGAAGAACCAAAGCCAAACGCTGCTTGCCAGTCTGTAGATGATGATACTGGGATTGTTTCTGTCAGAAGAAAAACAGTGATGAATATAAAATAAAGAGTCTATCTTTACAGAGTATATTAAACATTCTACATTACAGTCTAAACTAGTGTTAAGCATGCTACATTACAATAGAAAACAAACATTTGCACCGGGCGGTGGTGGCACACGCCTTTAATCCCAGCACTCGGGAGGCAGAGCCAGGCGGATCTCTGTGAGTTCGAGGCCAGCCTGGGCTACCAAGGAAAGGCGCAAAGCTACACAGAGAAACCCTGTCTCGGGGAAAAAAAAAAACAAAAACAAACATTTGCAAGATCATTAATTCCAGAGGACCTCATAAATTTCTAGCAGTGATTTCATTGTTAAATTATTAAGTTCAAAAACTGAATTATATAGGCTGGTTGTACTGATAAGGAAAAACTTCTCTGCTACCCAGATTACACCCAACAATTCATAATCAAAATCAGCATGTCATTAAAAGTACTACAGTCTAAAAAATTTTATCTAGTAAGGCTTATTCTTATATTGTATACTAAGATAAATTAAGCATCTAATTATATGCTTTTAATTGTCTACATCACAGGTGCTATTGTGTCTGTTAATTTATGCCACCTTTCAGATTGATATACAATTGAAATGGGTAAAGAAAGAAACAGTGTGTTCTCTGCTTTCTAATCCCAGTGTTCTGCCTGGCCACTCACTGCCACCAAGATTGGCAGCCGATCTGAAACCAGCAAGACAAAGTCATGCCTCTTCAAGGAAGAGGGTGTAATCCATTCTTTCTAGTTTCACCTGAATGTTATGTAGTAAAAGACACCAAAGTTCCTGCAGGTGGCTCGCCCTGTGCTTTGGATATCAGTTAAAACATAATTTCCAAAAGAGTAAAAGTATAAACCTCATACAAATATAAACCATGTCAAAACTTTTAAAAATAGAATAGCAGAAAAGAGACAGAATTTAGCTTTTACCACTAAATAAATTACTTATTTGTCAATCAGACAATTAGGGGAAGATTTAAATTTGAATATGTAAACACAAATCTGACGTAAAATGTTAATTCCTAAGTAACTCTCAGAGCAGTAACTTACTTTGTTTTTCCCTTTGGGTTTTGAGACAGGGTTTCTCTGTATAGCCTAGCTGTCCTAGAACTCAAGAGATCTGGCTTAATTCTGCTGGGATTAAAGGCGTGTGCCACCATGCCCAGCCAGAGCAGTTTGTTTTTATTTGAGAAAATAATATTTTTTTTATTATTTTAAATAAAAACAAATAATTCATAGAAAAATCTGTTCTCCAACGCTGTAATTTCTAGGCAACACAACTAATACAATGTAGTTTAAATAATTTACATTTTTTTAAAAAAGGAGTTGAAAGGAAACAAGACAGAAGTATATCAACCAAAATATATCCCATTAAGTCTCTCAATTTCTATGAGTCTGATTACTAATACTAGGTAATTACATACCTGATGTGAAGAGGCTCTGTGGTTCTGGAGCTGTAGGCCAATCACTGGGTGTCTGTGGAGAGCTGGGAAAAGGAGGAAGCCCACTTGGTATAGGGTTGGGGTGGCGAAAATTGTCTGAGAATAATGACTGTGACTCTGTTCCTGCCCCTTCAAAAGGAGACCTTGCACTGTGATTGGATGAACTGATGGGGATGACGGGATTGGATTTTGATAAACCAGGTGGTGGTGAAGGCGTATCACTGTTAGATATCTAAAAGAAAGAGGAAGAAGTCAAACTAAGTGTGTATTGTAATAAACCACAATTGAAAACATCTGCAATAAATTAACCAACATAAAGAAGATCTAACCAAGTTTTTCTCAAACAATCGTTAAAAAAAAATTCTGGAGGCTGGGAATATAACCATGGATAAGACCCTGTGTTCAATCCCCAGCATCAAAAGCAAAAGCAACAAACAACTAATCAAACAAATAAAAAGGAAAAAAGAAAACCTCATGCTTACTACAAAGCTCAATCTTTATATGATTCTATAGTATTTACTTCCATGGTTGAGGGACAGTATAAACCTCTCCTCCTCTATCTGTGCACTATTTATACAAAATGTCTTGGGAAAATGAAAAGGGTGACTAATATTATTGCAGTTTATTTAATATTACCAATGTTCATACATGAAAAATTATTCTGAGATGACTCCGATATATGCTGTTTGATCAACTCAATACTACTAATAGAAAGTCAACAGGGGGAAAAGAGTATTTAAATCCTTCTCATGGGGTTGGGAATATAATTGTAGCCTTGCCTAGTACAAGTAAGGCCCCTTAGGTTCAATGGCCAGCACCATACCAAAACAAACAAACAAACAACTCTTGCCATAGAAACACATTTCAGTTAAAATATATAAGCTTATTTGTGGGGTTTCTGTGTGTGTATAGGGGAAGGGGGTGTTGAGGGGTTTTGTTGTTGTTTTGGTGTGTTTGTGTGTATTCATATGAGTATGTGTACATTTGTGTAAGTTCATACAAACAGAAATCTGCACTGGGTATCTTCCTACACATGTTCCACTTTAGTTTGTGAGACAAGGTCTCTTACTGAACTTGGAGATCATCTAGGCAGTTGTGCCAAATTCTCCTGTCCTTGCTCTACCAATGCTGGGTTGCAGATATATGCTACTGCATATTTTTTCTAATTTTTTTGTTTGTTTTGTTTAGTTTTTTTGGTTTTTTGAGACAGGGTTTCTCTGTGTAGCTTTGCACCTTTCCTAGAACTCACTCTGTCGCCCAGGCTGGCCTCAAATTCAGAGATCTGCCTGCCTCTGCCTCCCAAGTGCTGGGATTAAAGGTGTGTGTGCCACCACTGCCCAGCTGCACTCAGCTTTTATGTGGGTACCTGGGGTACAGATTCAGGCCGTATGAGCCTTACATTTGTCTATGAGAAGTATAATGCATTAAGCTAAAACTTTGTGATGACAATAGAAATAGGTATATTATATTCCAAGAAGAAGAGAAAATAATGTAAAATTTCTAACTGTTGAAAAACCTAAGTATTTTCTAAAACAGAATTTTCTAAATGTAGTATCAAAACATGATGTGACCAAAATATGATGATGGGTACAAAATATTATGATTCTTAGATATATCTGAGTTGAAAAAACTACTAGGCATGTTATATAAGTGTGTAAACCTAGCCCTTGGGAGGTTTAGGTAAGAGACTCAGAAACTCAAGACCAGCTTCAGCTACAGAGCAAATACAAAATCAGCTTATAAATAAGACCCTGTCTCAAAATAAAAAAGAGAAAGAAAAATATCAACACTGATTATATGCTAAAGATTATATCTTGTAACTACTTTTAATTTGTTTTTTAACAAAAAAAATGTTAAGGTTTATTTTATCTTATGTCTATGAATGTTTTGCCTGTGTGTATGTGCATGCACCACATGTGTGCATGGTATCCAGAGAGGTCAAAAGAGGGTACTGAATCCCATGGAACAAAGGGGTAGGATGACTGTGAGCCATATAGGTACTAGGAATCAAACCTAGGTCCTCTGCAAGAACATCCAGCCCCAATTACTTTTAGCTCATTAAAAAAAATTTAATGTCAACTCAAAATATACAAGGTATAAACAGATTTTCAAGCTATTTTATAGAATTTGTGACTTAAAAAAAACTGTAGCTGACTTAAGAGATACTGGTACATTATGATACTGTACAAGTATGTGGTTATCAAGGCAATTTACAGCAAGCTAGCCACCATCAAATTAATCGGAGAGAAACTCAAATTGATTCCACTAAAATCAGGAACAAGACAAGGCTGTCCACTCTCCCCATATTTATTCAATATAGTATTTGAAGTTCTAGCTAGAGCAATAAGACAACAAAAAAAGATCAAGGGGATACAAATTGGAAAGGAAGAAGTCAAACTTTCACTATTTGCAGATGATATGATAGTATACATGTGACCCCAAAAATTCTACCAGGGAACTCCTACAGCTGATAAACTCCTTCAGTAAAGTGGCAGGATACAAGATTAACTCAAAAAAATCAGGAGCCCTCCTATACACAAATGATAAAAGGGCTGAGAAAGAAGTCAGAGAAACATCACCCTTTACAATAGCCACAAATAATATAAAATACCTTGGGGTAATAACTAAACAAGTGAAGAACCTTTTTGATAAGAACTTTAAATCTCTAAAGAAAGAAATTGAAGAAGATATCAGAAAATGGAAGGATCTCCCATGCTCATGGATAGGTAGGATTAACATAGTAAAAATGGCAATCTTACCAAAAGCAATCTACAGATTCAATGCAATCCCCATCAAAATCTCAACACAAACTTCACAGACTTGGAAAGAAAAATACCCAACTTCATATGGAAAAACAAAAGACTTAGGATAGCTAAAAGAATCCTGTATAATAAAGCAACTTCTAGAGGCATCACCATCCCAGACCTCAAGCTCTACTATAGAGATATAGTAATAAAAACAGCTTGGTACTGGTTTAAAAAAAAAAAAAAAAAGACATACGTACAGACCAATGGTCGAATTGACGACCCTGGCATTAATCCACATACATATGAACACCTGATTTTTGACAAAGAAGCCAAAACTATACAATGGGAAAAAGAAAGTATCTTAAACAAATGGTGCTGGCATAACTGGATGTCAATATGTAAAAGATTACAAATAGATCTTTATCTGTCACCATGCACAAAACTCAAGTCCAAGTGGATCATAGACTTCAACATAAATCCAGTACACTGAAAAAAGATATATACTCAGCTATGTTCATAGCAGCACTATTTGTAATAGCCAGAACCTGGAAACAACCTAGATGTCCACTGAAGAACGGATTAAGAAAATGTGGTACATATACACAATGGAGTACTACTCAGCAGAGAAAAACAATGACAACATGAAATTTGCAGGCAAATGGATGGAACTAGAAAATATCATCCTGAGTAAGGTAACCCAAACCCAGAAGAATAAACATGGTATGTACTCACTCATAAGTGGATACTAGATATAAAGCAAAGAACAATCAGACTGCAACCCACAGAACCAGGGAGGCTATATAGCAGGGGGACCCTAGGATGACTGGTTTATAGTAAGTTTTGGTTTTACTCAATCACTGGGCAAGCCTTAGTGAAACATTTCATTATTAGGATAAGAATTTATACTGTATCAAGCTGACAATAGAAAAATAAATAAGTAAAAATGAAAAAAAAAAAGCTGTAGCTGACTTGAAAGATAGTGGTACATTATGATACTTTACAATAGTATGTGGTTATCAATGTAATTTTTGTTATTAAGAAGAGACTAACTTGACAAAGAAGCCAAAATTATACAGTGGGAAAAAGTATCTTCAACAAATGGTGCTGGCATAACTGCATGCTGGCATGTAGAAGAATACAAATAGATCCATGTCTATTGCCCTGCACAAAACTCAAGTCCAAATGGACCAAAGACCTCAACATAAAACCAGTTAAACTGAACCTGATAGAAGAGAAAGTAGGAATAGCCTTGAACACACTAACACAGGAGACCACTTCCTGAATAGAACACCAGTAGCACAGACTCTAAGACTGACAATGGGACCTCATGAAACTGAGAAGCTTCTGTAAGGCAAAGGACACGGTCAATTGGACAAAATGGCAGCCTACACAATGGGAAAAGATCTTCACCAACTTTACATCCGACAGAGGGCTAATCTCTAAAATATATAAAGAACTCAAGAAACTAAGATACCATATAACCAAAATACCAAATAAACCAATTTAAAAATGGGATACAGACCTAAACAGAGAATTCTCAACAGAAGAATCTCAACTGGCCAAGAAACATTTGAGAAGATGTTCAGCATCCTTAGCCATCAGGAAAATGTAAATCAAAACGACTCTGATATTCCACCTTATACCTGTCAGAATGGTTAAAATCAAAAACACAATGACAGCTTATGCTGGAGAGGATGTGGAGTAACGGGAACACTCCTTCATTGCTGGTGAGAGTGCAGACTTGTACAGCCACTTTGGAAGTCAGTGTGGCAACTTATCAGAAAATTAGGAATCAATTTATCTCAAGACCCAGTGATACTACTCTTGGGCATATACCCAAAGAATGCTCAATCATACCACAAGGAAACTTGTTCAACTATGTTCATAGCAGCTTTATTTGTAATAGCCAGAACCTAGAAACAACCTAAATACCCCTAAACCGAAAAATGGATAAAGAAAACGTAGTATATTTACACAATGAAGTATTACTCAGCTGTTAAAAACAATGACACCAGGAAATTTGAAGGCAAATGGATGGAACTAGGAAAAAAAAAAATCATCCTGAGTGAGGTAACCCAGACCGAGAAGACAAACATGGTATATACTCACTCATAAGTGGACATTTACTGTAAAGAATAATCATGCTACAATTCACAGACTAGTGGGGATGGGAACTTGAGGGGTCAGGTTGGGGAGGTGAATGGAGGGAGAGAGTACTGAAAGAGATGACTGGCTTCTCAGGGTCAAGTAGAAACCTTATGCAAGGGAAACCCCCATGAATCTACAAGGATGACCCTACCTAAGACTCCTAGCAATAGTGGGTATGTATCCTGAACTGGCCATTTCCCGTGATCAGATTGGTGACCACCCCAATTGCCATCAGAGAGCCTTCATCTAGTAACTGATGGAAACAGATACAGAGACCCACAGCCAAACATTAGGCCAAGCTCTAGGAAAACCTGTTAGAGAGGGAGAAAGGATAGTAGGAACCAGAGGAGTCAAGGACATCACATGAAAACCCAGACACAACTAACCTGGCTCATAGGAACTCATAGAGTCTGAAGCAACAATCAGGGAGTCTGCATAGACTGACCTAAGCCCTCAACATAGACATGTGACAGTTGTGTAGCTTGGTCTATTTGTAGTACTCCTAACAATGGAAGCAGGGGCTGTCCCTAATGCTTTGGTTGGCTCTTGGGAACCTATTGCTTATGCTAGGTTTTCTTACCTAGCCTAAATACAAGGGAAGGTGCTTAATCTTACCACAACTTGATATGCCATGCTTTGTTGATACTCATGGGAGGCCTGACCCTTTCTGAACAGAAACAGAATAGTGGATTTGGGGGTCATGGGGGGAGGTAATGGGAAGAGAGGAGGGAGGGGAAACTGTAGTGAGGATGTAAAATAAATAAATTAAATTAAAAAAAAAAAGAAAGAAACACTTAAAAGAAATATTCATTGTCATTAGCCATAATGGAAATACAAAGCAAAACAATTCTGAGATTCCATCTTACACCTACCTGTCAGCAATGACACAAATGATAGCTCATGCTGGAGAGGATGTGGAGCAAAAAAAAAAGGGGGGGGGGGAACCAACTTATGCCCTATACATTCTATGCAGAAAAGAAGCTAGCTATTATACATTAACAAAGCAGTCCATTATGGTATTTTTAAATTATGTCGGTATTTAAAGTATTTTTAAAATTTTTTTCTTTGCCCTTTTCTTTTCTTTACTTTTTTTTTTTGGTTTTTTGAGACAGGGTTTCTCTGTGTAGCTTTGGAGCCTTTCCTGGAACTCACTCTGTAGACCAAGCCGGCCTTGAACTCACAGAGATCCACCTGGCTCTGCCTCTTGAGTGCTGGGATTAAAAGTGTGTGCCACCATCGTCCGGCTTCAAACGTTTTTTTTTTGTTTTGTTTTGTTTTTTAAATAAATAAAAAAGTGTTTTTAAAAATGCTTTGCTTTCAGGTTATAGCAGATAAATGAAATCTTACCTGTTGGGAATTATCACCATTCCCTATACTGAGAGAATCTGAAGGTTTGTCAATGGGGCTGTAAAAGAAAACAAACTGAGTAAAAGGAAGAGTAAGTCATTCTAACACTAACACACACACACACACACACACACACACACACCCCACAAAAACTCCCCAAAGTAAAAAGAATAAACATTTTGTCATCTTAACAATATTTTTGAGGTACTATGATGCAAGACCATATGTAAAATATTAAGGGTTCAAAACATAAAAGGGAAGGTCTCAACCTTCTCTTCGCCCTATGAAACTCACATTCTAATTAGTCCCCAAAAATAAGTGGCTAATGGAGAAGGGGAAAATGACAAAAAGAAACAGTGATTAACTTATTTTTCTACATGTTTGACAGAGGACAAAAAGTAGAGAAATGCTCACTACAGGCGATTAGGATCCATACATTTCTTTTAGTACGTCTTATGAATAATAATCCCATCTCTAGGAAGAGAAGGCAAGCATGTATATTACACATAAAAGCAAGATAAATGATACATACTTTAATAAAAATAAATTTTTTCTAACAAAAATATTAACATTTATCTTCATACAGAGAAAACATAGTACAGTGGTTAAGAGAAATTGTAAATTGAAGTCCGTTTTAAGGTGTCTCATTCAAAGACAAAATAAAAAGCCCTAACACTAACCTAATTACATAATTTCTATAACTAATTCCACTTAGTTCAAACATGAAGCAAAGTATTACTACCCAAATATGTGCACAGAAACACACAAACAAATTGCTCTAAACAAATTTAAGGGCTGTTACCCAACCTGAGTCCTAAGCATATGTTCTACAGAGATGCTGCTAGATACACTAGATAATCTAACAGCTGTACACTACAGTCAGCTATCAGATTGTTTAAACAGAAAATGCTGAAAAGACCTACACTCTAAAAGGAGAAATGGAAGAGAAGAGCATCAAAGGTGGGAATAGTGTATGCCAAATGACTTCATATAATTCTGAACTCATTGGTTCAAACCAAAAGATGGTCTGAATTAACAAAAATAATGACAGAAAATGAGACAGAGGCCAGAAGAACGAGACCGATGGAAATTAGCAATATTCAACACCTTTTTTTAACATGTATTTGTGTGTGTGTGTACACACACGTGCATGTGCTGCACATGAAGGACAAAGGACAACTTGCTGGAGTCAGTTCTCTTTCTACCACATGTATTCACATATACAAACACATACACACAAATAAATAAATAACATATCAAAAATGTATAAACCCGATAGATAAAATTTATAAACACATTTTCATAACAAAGTTTTGTTAACATTTTTTAAGTGCTATTCCAAGAGTAAATATCTTTAAATTAACTTGAACAGTTGAAATCAAGAGCAGGGGAACTCTTCAAAAGCAAAATATATAAGCACATCTATTTTACTTAAATAAATAAAATAGACAACATAAGGCATAATGTTATTATCTCTAAAGAGACTGGCCCAGTCCAAGATCAAACACCTGGTGTGCTAGTCAATTTGACCACAAGCTAGGGTCAGCTGGGAGGAGGTAACCTCAACCGAGAAAAGGCCTCCATCAGATTGGCCTGTAGGAAAGTCTATGAAGCATTTCCTTGATTAATGATTGATGCCAGAGGGCCCAGCCCACTGTAAGTGGTACCACTCCTGGACAGATGGCCTTGGGTTGTATTGTAAGCTAAGTGAGCCATAAAGAGCAAGCCAATAAGGAGCATTCCTCCATGAGCTCTACTTCAGTTCTTGCCTCAGCTCCTGTCCTGATGTCCTTTCATGATGAACTGTAAGCCATAAGCTTTTCCTCAAGTTGCAAAATTCTGCTGATGGTGTTTACGTCAGCAGCAGAAAGCAAAATGGGACACCTGGTAAATGGTGATCTAACAACAGAGGGACTAGAGAGGGGACACAGTGAAAAGGGATCAAGTCTCCTAAGTCTCTCAAGTTAATAGATTTGACAACTATAAGGAGTCAAGATTAAATTTAATATTTTATTTTAAATATATAGAGACCAAAATTCAAAACTATCTGTAAACAAACAGTGTAAGTCATATAACTGGGCCTCTGTTGTGATCTTTAAATATTGAGACAAATTTTGCCCTCTCCTAACTTACCAAGTCAATGCTTAGGATTTTACATTCCTTTGTCCCTTAGTGACAATGTTAACTAACCAAAAAATAGTTTGATGGAGGTTTTAAAACATCTTTTGAACATAAGACCATTATACAATGGAAGGACCAAGGAAAAATTCACTTAGGGGTACTGAAAAATGGAATAGAAAAAAAATTGAGGGTTTAGTTCCCTGGTTTATTAAATTCAAAACAGTATATTTTAGTTACATTTTTAAACATAAGGTAAATATATATAAAGATGCCAATATAATAACGGACAATTCCAAATTTCAATGGCATGTTGCTATATACATAAAAGCTTATACACTCTGCTTCTAAATGAATATATTTCCTTATATCTGAATAAGTTTATTTAGATGAATTCACTTTAATTTTTCGTGTTTACCAAAGTCTTAAAAACCTTGGGAGATACTTAAATGTTTGATACCACAAATGACATATTTAAATTACTGACATAGAAAACTTGTCTTCACAGAATGCATTTTATTTTGTATAAGCTTCAAATATACATCAATATTTAAACTACTACTATGCTATTTTAAATATGGCCAACTTTAAATGGCATAATTAGCTTTTTACAGGCAAGAAAACAAATGCCTCAGCAAAGGTGAAGTGTTTGTAGCTGGCAAATGCTTTAATTGGTTTTCTCACAAACCTAGAACTACGTAACATAAAACAAAAATAAATACCTTGATTTCCACTGGTATGCACAAAAATAATTTGTTTTGTTTTGTTCTTTGAGACAGGGTCTCTACACATAGTCTTGGTATCCTGTAACTCACTATGTAGACCAGAGTGGTCTTGAACTCACAAAGATCCACCTGTCTCTGCCTTCCAAGTGCTGGGTTACAGGCTTGTATCACCACACGCTAAGAATTATTAATAATGAAGTTGAAAGACATCTAAAGATGTGGCGAGCCTTCCTACACAATGGGTAAAGCCTCCATTTATTCATTCTGTCTCTGTAATGAAGTTTAACTTTCAAAAAGATATTATATTAAAGTTGACTTAAACTCACAATTGCTTTTTTGATGTGCCTTCTATTCTAGGAAATAAGGACCCCAAGAATCTTATTCTTTAAAAACATGTTATTCGTGCATTTCTTTATGAGTGGTGCATGCACCTTTGTGTGCTCCTATGCGCACACACGGAGGCCAGAGGAGGATCCTGGAAGGCTAACTTTATTACTTCCCACCATATTCCCTTGAGACAGAGCCTGTCTTAATGAATCTGAAGCTAGGCTGATGTTGAGAAATCATTTTATCTATCTTCAGACAGACATTCCTCTTCTATTGTGGACAAAAGATGCATAATCTGCATTTTTATTTGTGCATTAAACTCAAAGCTGTTTACTAGTAATCAAGTGTCCCCTTCCTAACTGCCAGCGCTAAGGTTACAGGTGTGCAGAGATTTCAACTCTAGTCTTCGTGCTTTTGTGGCAAGTATCCTACCCGCTGAGCTATTTTCCTACAGCCCTCACAGCCTCTCTTCAACCATCCCTCTCTTGACTTATTCAATGAGAAACAAAATACAATGGTCCACTTTTAATATAAAAGTGCCTTAACAGAGCTTAGGGTTTAGATAAACAGGGGATACTGGGTTCCCTGTCCAAACAGCTAGTGCCTGTCTGTCTAGGCCTTTTAGCTACCTTTCACTCAAACCTAAGGTTTTGTTGAGGGAGATATGTTTGTGTTGACTGCTCCAAGACCACACTAAAGTTTAATCTCAGGATGGAAAAATACAGGCCATACTATGCTACATGACTAAGTATATGTATTGAAGGCAGTGGGTAACAAAAATTAGGCAACATGAAGATTGTGCCTCCCTGGGTACTCAAATGGTGAAGAGGGCAACAGGACCCTCATTGGGAACATAAGAATGACTGTTTTGCACTTAATAGTTAAGAGTACTTAATCAGCCTACCTGTCACTTGGTCTGAGCTGGTGCTCTACCTAGCAAGGTCATAAACTGCCTCACTTTTGCCACTGAGTCTCTGGTACTAGTTACTTTGAAGTGGGGGTCCCATTATTCACATCTAACTTTCTAAACAAATCCTTTAGATCACTGGCTCTAGTAACTTTTTTTAACTGTAGTCAACTTAAGTGGGGCACGAATTTCCAGATGACTTAATAGCTCCCCACTATAAATGCACATGTGCAGTAACTACATATAAATCAGAACAGGACAGGGACTGAAATACAGACAGAATTCAAAACAGAAAACCAAACCCCTCGCAATTAACTAATTTTAATTTAAGTATCCTAGTTTAGCAGACTTTTACCCATTCAATTACTAATAAAAAGCTCTGGGCTTTATGCAAAAAATAAAAATGGAGATTGTAAATCACTTGTCTACAATATAGAGAAGAAAGTCTTCCTGGAGATCCCTAAAATGCAGGCCACTTTTGTGGCTCCTGTCCGTACTCTAAGAATCACTGGTTTCTACTACTAGCAAGTTCACTTCTAGCCCTCTAGCTAGCAACACAGCAATGCCTCCACACAAACACAATGAACATGTAAGATTTTACATAAAATTTCAGAATTCACAGAGTATCTTCATACCTATGAATGATTTAGCAAGTTCTGCTTGAGAGTATGTTATACTCTCAAACTACACTACACTTTAAAAAAAAAATGGCTTTTCAAGACATGGTTTCTGTGTAGTCCTGGCTGTCCTGAAACTTGCTCTAAAGACCATGCTGGCCTTTAACTCATAGAGATTCACCTGCCTCTGCCTCTCAAGTGTTAGGATTAAAGGCATCCACCACCATCGCTGGTGCCTCTTTTGACACTTAAAGGTACCAAGGAATGCCAAGGAATCCAAAGAGGATTAATGCAATAATTCCTCCCAATCTATTCAATTACTAAGGCATTCAGATGGCACCTGTCTACCAGAGCACATGTAATTTTCAGTACAAATATGGCCATGCTCTTTCAAAAGGGAGTTAGAAATGGTGGTCAGTGGTAAACTGTTTGCCTAGCACCCACAAGACCCTGGATTTGATCTACAATACCACAAAAAGATGACAATAACAACAATGGTGGTGGTGGTGATGATGACAATATACACTTCCTCTCCATGGAATAAAACTGATAAATTCCTATAGAAGTTTTCCTTTCCATATCTTTACTATAGTATACTAGTGCCCTCTATCTGCAGTTGAAGGAAGCTTAGACGCTATCAATTATTTGAAAGTTACAACTCTGAATGAAGTACAAGAGATTTTCAGTCAAATGATTTTACTTAATAAAAATGATTGTGACTGACATTAACTTCTTTTCTAGCAATTCCTCCTTTAAAATTTTGGCATAGTTTAAGCCTTTTAAATGATAGCAAAGTGTGGTGAGTCTAGTCTTTAAAGTGACAGGGATTTTGGTCAGAATCTGGTCTCTATAGCACATTTGTGTGGACTACATGTTAACACTTAGCTCTGTTTAGTTTTCTTAACTGAAGTAATAATGACACTATCTTCCATACAGGACTATTAAGATTAAATAAGCAAATTTTCATTCACATCTTCCTTTCACTTCAGTCTGAACTTGACATCTTTATTTTCCTACATGGACTACATGAGCCACATCAAGCCAGGACCACCTACACTGTGCAATGTATACTCTGTGATTCTTACCACTAGGCCTGATCAGTGTCCACAGCACAGTAGCCCAACCAGGTACTATTCCTTTTATAATCTTCAGCTGTTGCACAAATACTGTCTCAATCTACATCTTATAGCCCCAAGCCATAAAATACCCAACCTTATGCATTACAACTGATGGCTTCGTTTCCTGCTCTCAGCACTTGTATCCCATCATTTCAAAGCAACTTAGTCATGCAGGAAAACTGTTTTTAATAAGACCAATGATGTATATAAATGCTGAGTATATCAGAAATGTTTACTACAATAATCTCATTCTTTTATCAAGTACCACAGAAGTGGCAGGTAATGAGCAATAGCACATGGTTCATCATCTAGAAAGAGTAGGGGGTCAGTTTGTTCAACTCAAAAGATGGCTGGACTTAGCTTTTATTCCTAACTTTGACATAAAGAAACTTTCCATTATTTACTACACAGTGATTTTGTTTTATGCTGGCATCTATTTATATATGTATATAACATATATATACCCATGATGTATAAATGTGTAAGAAATATTCACATTTAACTAGTCTTTAATATTTAAATAATTTTCAGTATTAAAGAAAATAGACAGTTGCTTTAAAATTTTAAACACAAGAATTTGTTTGAAGAAAGACTCTGACAATAATCTGTGTAATTTTTATTGATACATTTGAAAGCTGGTTATTTTACTAGACACAGGACTCTACTATCTAAAGCTAGACATTAAAATATCACTTAAAGAACATTTAGATAGGATACAGTAAAATCATAGCTATTATTTAACTGTATAATGTTTGACAGCTTACAGCAAAACTTAAACTTACAGTTTAAGGCATGAAAATCCTATCATCATGAGACTTTGTACTACAAATTATAATCTGTTTAAACACTCATTTAATATGTACCACCCAGACCATGTAAAGGTTGAAGACAGGAAGACTGTCTGTTCCCAAATTAAGATTTTAAATATGTGACACTCTCTCATCACAGGATGTAACACCAGTGATCCCCTAGACTAAACAGCCGTGCACATTTATAACCCGAACACACAATCCTTCAGATGACTACCTTTTTTCTTTATAATATGCTTTCTCCTTTATGTTAGGGAGAACCTTAAAGTGGGTGGCAAGAGCTTTTCAATATCTAACCCTCCTTGATTTCCTTTTTCCCTACCAAAACAGGGTTCTTATTTTGTAAAAGCCAAGAACTTGCTCTTTAGCCCAGACTGTGATCTTAAACTTGTGACCCTCCTGCATCAGCCTCTTAAGTGCTAGGATTAGAGATGTGAGCATTGTATCCAGCTCTGTGACTTCTTTTCAACATGAAAGGCTGTCCCCATCTGTAAATAAGAGCTCAGAGTGAAGGCATTAAGAAGCTTAGGGTTACTAAGGAGCAGTGAGCAACAGAAATTCAAATTTAGCCATGCCTGGTAGCACACACCTTTAATCCCAGGACTCAGGAGGCAGAGGCAGAGGCAGAGGCAGAAGGATCTCTAAGTTCAATGCCAGCCTGGTCTATACAGTGAGTTCCAGGACAGTGAAGGCTACTTTATAAGACCCTATTTTAAAATAAAATAAAATAAAAACCATATTCAGAAACTATGACCTGACATTTATATATAGCTGAAAATGGTGCATAAATGATAGATCTTTTTATGAATTCTGTCTAAAAAATGCATACACAATGAGAAGAATGACAAACAGGAGGGAAAGACATCTCACTAGAGTAGTATTAGTACTTAATCAGTACTTACGTATCATACCTCTGCAATGGTGTCACTTTGTTCTTATTCTTATCAACTGAACCCGTAGATAGCTGAAGAAAATTGGGATTTAATTTATATAATTCTTGAAGTAGCTTCTGTTCATACTCTTGGTGTTTACCCGCCTAATGAAAGAAGAAATTAAAACTGCAGTGGGATTCAAAAAACAATCTGGTATGAAATGCTTGGCTACTTTCTAATTATTAAAGGTACCATAAAGAGAACATTAGAGTTTTCTCAGAGCCAAAGAAACCTCGGGATGATGCTACAAAACTTTTAGACCAACAAGTTTTTCCAGCCAAATACACTACAGATGTTCCACAGACCAAAGCATTCCCTCAGAACTGTATGTAGAGAACAATGTCACCACATCAGTGCATCAGAAAGAGGCCACTGAGACAGCTCAGTGGGTAAAAACACTTGTTGGCAAGCCTCACAACCTGGAGTCTGATCCCTGAAAAACACATATGGTAGGAGAGAATCAACCCCACAAGCTATCCTCTGACCTCCACATATGTGCTATGGCATGTGTACATGTGCACACATTTATGCACATGTGAACACACACAAATAATTGACTAAATAAATACAATAAAACATTTAAAGTCCTTGCAGTTTCTCTCACACAACTAAGTCCGCAGTCACTACTGAGTTTTCTGGTGCCCCAGTTAGCTTTAATTGTCAACTTGATACAAACAACTTAGAATCACCTAAGAAAGAAATGCCAACGGAGGGATTGCCCAGATCAGTGGCCTGGATGTGGAGAATAATTTTGAGGGTTAACTGATGTAGGAGAGCCTGGCCCAGCACACTGTGGACAGTACCATTCTTAGGCTATAAAAGGAAACTAGCTATAGATAAGCAGGTCAGCAGGAAAGCAAGCAGCATTCCTCCATGAGTTCTTGCCCAGACTTCCCTCTAAGATCAACTACAACCTGTGAGCTGAAATAAACCCCTTTCTTGCCATAAATTGCTTTTGGTCATGCTGCTTGTCACAGCAATTGGAAGGAAACCGGAACATCTGATGATTAAACAAAATTTATCAATAGATGTCTGCTTTTATTTAGAAATCAACAGCACAATGAATCCAGTTTTCTTACATTTTTTTCTTTATCTTGACACCAGATAAAAATGCCATTAATTTGATTTTATTCTCTACTTTCTCCCTACCTATAACAAAATAAAAATGAATGTCTTCAACTACTCTAAACCAGGAAGAAGCAGTTCACAGACAGTCTCTCCTTGTGTCCCAATGCCTCACTGGGACACAGTCTGGCTACTCATTTATACACTGTCTATCCACTTCCTTGCTACAAAACTGGAGTGAAGTCTCACAGTAAGATAGTGGAGCACAGTGACAGGTGCTGCACAGTCTAGAAATCCCAAAATACTTAACTAGGCTGGCCTTTTACAGAAAATCTTGCTGGCACTCACTACCTATCCCAGAAACACTGCCTTACTCTAGTTGGTTGGGGTAGCTTTCTATCAGAAGGCAATGTCACAAATGGTACAGGAGAAATCAGACAAGGATCACTGTAGAAGCAAACTGTAAACAAAAACAAATGGAATGAAAAGACTTCTCAGTACTTTTTACCATCTCTTTATGTGTCTTGACGAAAAGAACTTTTCACTTAATGATGGAAATATCAACTACATTAAAACTGTGTGATTTAAGTATATACTGTGGCAAAATGGAAATACAAGAGAATAAAATAAAATCAAAATATGAAGTGAGGGTGGTTATCATCTAACTTAGCACAAACTGCATCACGTACAGCACACGCACTGCTCCCTACTCTGACACACAAGCTGGTTACTCAATTTTGAGTTATACAGCAACAAAGAAAGATGGTTTTTGGTTTTGCCATGATACAACTTACTCAAATGTTCTTTCCATACTGAGAAATATTTCAGCAAAGGAACTATCAGAATAATCTTAAAACTCAGGTAAAAAGAACGTACTATGAATGAGTTTTAAGATAAGAAAAATATATTTTGATGTGAATTTTATATCTTTAAAACATAAACCACCTAGAAAATTCTTTCTGTAATCAACACTTCAGGAGCTATTATGGCTCAGCCTGATATATAAGTGATTATGGAGCAGTTCATTCAGGCAGTTAAAAAAATTTCACCACATGCATTTTTCTCCTATTGTTGAACAACAGATTTACATGAGATCAACTTGGACCTGGAAATCCTTAGACAAACTCTCACTGTAATAGCAGGTGAGTGTTAAATATATAGACACAACTTAAAATGCAGTTTGAAATGTTTCTATCTAGATTTCATCCAAGAAGGCTAACCCAGGAGCTGGGGAGATGACTCAGTGGGCAGAGTACTGTTGTAAAAACACAAGGAGCTGAGTTTGGGGCCGTGTGTGTGTGTGTGTGTGTGTGTGTGTATAAACAAAACAGAGTAAGTATGGAGAAGACAGTATGATACCATGTACTCCTTGGTCAGCCAGTCTCAGATCAACCAAACAGACCCTATCTCAAAAATTAAGGTGGAGAGCCATCTAGAAAGACTTTTCATGTTCTCTGTGTACCTCTGGTTTCCACAGGTGCATGCACAGGGGAGGGCACCTGCACACACCTTTATACGCCCTATATATGCACACACACTCAAAAAACAAAGTTTCACTTAAAGAAAAAGTCACTCATGAACAAAACTTTTTGAAGTTATTAACTAACAAAGATGTATTTTGTTTGCCCTGTTGAGTATCATTATTTTAAACACTGTTTTTTTAATTTCAAAGACAATGTTGTCAAAAATCACCAACATGGTTATTATAATGAATGGGACTTAATCTGCATTAACTCCAAGTCAAAAGAGACAAAGCTTCATGCTGTTTACAATCTGCCTTTAAAGAAGCTCATATAGTTTCTAGTTTGACCTGGAATAAAAAGTAGCAATGAATGCCCCCCACCTTCTAAATGAGAAGTATTCCTGCAAAAGTCCACAGCAACAATCTGAAGTCCTCATCTACAAAAGGGAACTGCAGCATTGTGCTTTGGTATAATCCTCATTTTAATATGCCGTATGGTCAACATTTTTACTTGTAAAAGCATGTTTATACTACAAATTGAAAGGAGACAGGAGAAAAGGAAACGTAAAAAAGAAGACAGGATATTAAGCCTTCAAGTCACCTTTTATAGGGCACTGACTACTCTGTGGACACTTTCAAAGGAGAGTCACAGCTTAAAAATGGGATCAGCATCATTGGACAGATTACTATTATTTTCTAGAATATTCTATAAAGAGTAGATGTTGAACCAAAACAGACAAAAGCAACAACAAAAAATCCCAACTAATAATTACTGTAACTCCTTGGCTTTCTTATTGCTGACATTCTCCTTTAAGTGGACTCCCAAAGTGTTTCCTGTGGTCAGTCAGATTCCTGTTTGAATACAAGCTGGCACATTAAACCTCTGGAGCATTTTGCAACAAATCAATCTGCTGATTTACTAATGCCGTCTTCTGACTTAGCTGACCACAGGTTCGTTCTTATTGGAACCATGTCCACAGAAGAGACATTTTAAGAGACACTTTGGAAATGCTACTTTAAAGTAATATCGGTTTTATAAACTCAAATCTTCGTTTTTGCCTTTATAATTTTAACTTTAAAAGTAATTCCTTTTGTACTAAACTAGTAATTCACATGAGTTTACTACCTGCATCTCCTCTTTAGTGAAGCTGGCTGCCTCATCTCCCAATTCATGCAGATACATGCAGTCAGGCTTTGGGCACTGCATATTCTTTAAGAAGTAACTGCAGTATTTTGTTGTACCTAAAGACGCCTGTAGGAAGAAGAGTGGAACAGGGGAAAGAACACTCAAAACATGAATTGATACCACAATGTCAATTTCCATGATTAATTTCCTTTATTTATTACTTTACCTAAAATGAAACACAGACAGAACCAAGCATGACTGAGAACACTAGGGAGCTGAACTGGTGGACTTATTGTAGATGTTTACTTAGAAGATATAGAGAAAACATCCAAGTGAATGGTTTCCCGAGTTTGCAAACTCAAATCTTCTTATCTAGGCATCAGGGGCAGAGAAAAGCCTGTTCCATGTTTATAAGTAATTCGGTATAGAAGAAAGAAAGGAAATTCCTTTTTCTAAGGATGACATCCTTCTTCATTTACATTGGTTGGGATTATTTGCCCAAACATAAACAAATCATAACTATTACCCATTTCTGATGAGAACAGTTCTATTTTCATAAAATAAGAAAAACATGAGTTAAAATGTTAAAGTATTATCCTCTAGATAATGTGCATTCCCACTCAATAAATAAAATAGAGCCCTACTTAGTACTAAATAATTTGTGTATAACAGGTTGGTATGAAAACCAAAAAGACAACCTTTAAATTAAATGCCCTCAAAGTTACCTTTTAAATGCCAGGTACTCCTCTACTGTTTAATCTTAACACTTCCTCTTAAAAGACTGAAAATAATCAAGAGAAACATTTTACCTTCAGTGTCCTGCCATCTACCACCACATTGTTGACACACTGTATTGCTCTGAGAGCATCTTCTGACCGGATATAGGTTACATAAGCACTGGCACTCGGACCCTAAAGCAAAGCACATCCCATTCCACTGTTGTTAGTTTCAAATTAGTGTTGAAAAATAAAATTCTTTTGCAACCTGCCTAAGAATTCTAAAAGTTTTTATTTTACTACTGACATTGTTAATAACAATGGTAATAATTAGAATAGTTTTTGATATAATGTTGTTCCTTCTATTAGCTCATTTAAAAGTAATCATGCTTGAACTTTATCTAGCTAAAGTGGATTATAACATAGATAAATAAAATAGTATCTTTCCTCCCCCCACCCCCTATTTTTCAAAAGTAACTCGACAGGCTCATCAAAGTTACAAAGAAGTTTAGAAGTGAAATTTTAAAAGGTCAGATTTAAAGACACTGTATCAAAGTAAATACTCTCAAAAATAAACATGATCTGTACATGTTGTTAACTAATGCCAGTTTAACAAAGCTGCTGTATTAAGTTTTCAATATCTAAAATTAATACTGACTATAAATAATTATCTAGTTATCAGGTTGCGTGGTAACCACCCCCACCCCTTAACCCCTTCAATAAACTTTGGTTTTCTATTTCCCTCTTATTCCATCAGCCATTCACTCTAAGTCCTGAGGGATCAAATGAACATACAAACTCCCCAGCCCACCAACAGAGGTCACTACACTGTATAACTCCTTTGACCCTCAAGCTTTCTGATTGCAGAAAGCAAATTTTCCTTCTGACAGCCCAGGTCAAGCCCAGACCATAGGGAGGAAACGCAAAAATCCCTATAATGAGTTACCTGTGAGCCTGCATATGATGTGCTATTATTGATGACAACTTTATGTATTTTACCAAACTTCCCAAAATACTCTGGTCGTTTTAAAACCTATAAAAGAAGAAGAAATAAGGCATAAACTGTCCCCGCTTTAATCATCTTTATCCTTATAATGGGGACATTTACCATCCCTTGTAAGTGAAAAGCACACTGGTAATTTTTTAAGTTTCTAATTAATGTGACTACCTTCTAAGTGCATTTATGTGGCTAACTCACAGGATATTTTAAGGGCCTAACTAAGAGCTATTCTTTTTTTTTTTTTTTTTTTTTTAAACACTAAATAGGAACTGAGATTTAAGTTCGGCATTACTATGTTCTAATGTCTACATCAATATCTTGCCTTCACAGAAACTGTGCTGTCACCAATAAATGATTTTTATGAGGCAGTAATGATCAAAACAATGATCAAAATTATATATAAGAACAGAGAGGCAAAGAACAGACATAAGCAATGACAATTATGTCTGTAATCTATTGTCTATTACACTAAGGCCCTGCTTATAAATTCCAAATATGCTAATAGCATCCCCTCGATCTTCTATACTTTATGATTATCACCATGTGTATAATTTCCTATGTCAGTAAATTCACTATTTTGCAAGTATCTCGTGGATTATCATCCCTCCTCACAATCTCTCCTGCTAAGTTAGTGCTAAGTTCTATCTAGAAAACCAATTGACATTCTTCCTCTAGTGCCTTAGTCCCTTCTTGGGGTTTTCCTGGCCTCGCCTCTCTCTCACCTCTGGTACTTTGTGATTACTACAGTGCTCTTTAGATTTTCTTACAAACTTCCATAACCTTAACTAATGTGATCAGAATATTATATGATACTAAACCTCTCCATGAGTTGGAACTCCCTCAACATTAAATTTTGGTCTTTTCCTAGAACTTTACAGACAGCAACCTCTTTCTCAAATGAACAGTCTATGTTATGCCATTAATTCTTAACCGTTTTCAACATAATACACACTAATCACACTATTTTTGGGGGTGTTTATAAGATTACACACAGGCAATTTTAATTGACTAAAAGGTTCCACTTTTTTACCTACCCAGACCCCTTGACTTATAGAACAATATAAGACAAGCAGGGCTACACAGAAAAACACTGTCTCGAAAAACAAAACAAACAAACAAAAAAAGTTATACGCTACGGGTGTTTCATTTTTCTCTTCCAGAAAACATATGCTGTCTCCTGGAAACTGGAATACAGGCATCCCATGTGGTGATACATTTGTAATCTAAGAAATAAAGCTTGCCTGAAGATCAGAGGACAGAGCCAGCCACAGTTAGCCACAGAGCTCAGGCAGTGGGGGCACACACCTTTAATTCCAGCACTTGGGATTACACACCTTTAATCCTAGCACTAGAAAGGTTGAGATAGGAAGTGATACGGCTGGGCAGAGAAAGGAATATAAGACAGGAGGAGACAGGAATTGGTGATCTTGCAGAGGCTCTGTCAGGCTGAGGAGTTGATGAGGTAAGAGGTGGTAGCTGTAGCTTGTTCTGTTCTCTGATTTTTCAGCTTTCACCCTGATATCTGACTCTGGGTTTTTATTATAAGACCATCTAGGATTCGTGCAACAATCCCACCTGACACAATAGCATTTAGGGCCCAGGGGAGAACACTAGCCCAAGGAAGCCTGTCTCATTTTCATTCAACACAAAAACAGTGGCATACATGGCCAGACAGGTAGTTTGCCATAAGGTCATGTAGTAGGCAGGCCCTTATGAGGAACTTGAGTTTTACTCTGATTAAGAAAAGCAGAAGACTACTGTAAGACAATGAAGGATACAATCTATTTGGCTATGGGGTAGAGTAGAGGCTTATAGGAGTAAAAACTCAGGGGACCATTATTTGGGGAGCAGTAGTGCCTGTGTCAAATGCTGTTGACTGGCCCAATAAAATTAAGTCATTATGAAAAAGATAGGTAGACAGGCAGTGGTGGCACATGTCTTTAATCCCAGCACTTAGGAAGCAGAGATAGGCAGATCTCTGTGAGTTTGAGGCTAGCCTGGTCTACAAAGCAAGATACAGGACAGCCAGGACTACACGGAGAAACTCTGTCTGGAAAAACTAAAAAAATTTTAAAAAGGAAAGAAATGGAAGAAAAAGACAGGTAATATTTCAACCAAGAGCAGCAGTGGTTCTGGATTCTGATTGAATTACTAAAATGGAAGTAATTTGGGGGCTTTGGCAAGTTATCAATACACGTCCTTTCCCAAAACATTCTGATTCAAGTACTCTATACCAAACAAGAATGCATAGTAAAGTGCAAACAAATGGGATCTAACAACAACAAAAAGAAGGCATTTTATACAATGTTAGTTTTTTATGAACCACTTTTAGAGTTGAAGTGTTGAAGACCACTGATTTATGGAAATAGTTTCTGGTAAACATCTGGGCATAACACCTTCATGACAAAACAAAATAGTTATAAAATTACATTGATATGCCCATATGAGAGCCAAAATGGTATTTCCAGAGCACAGATCTAGCATGTCATTCTATTCTTGAGAACATTCAACAGCTTTTCACTGCCTTTAGGATTAAATGCAACTCCTCAACATTGTTGGCAAACCTTTCATGATTAAGTGCCACTCAATCTGCCCCAACCACATCTCACAACTGAAAGCTAACCTTCCAGACAAAGAACTCAGATTGCAGAAAGAGGTCTTTCTTATTCAGAAACCCTTGGACATTCCCTGCGCAGCAAACACTTTAGCCCAAAGATCGCAAAGATGAGCATTACCTTCCCTGCAATTGTCTGCTGCTATCCCCGTGTGTCACTAAAGCAGCACAGTGCTCCTCACAGAGGACTGTTACCTCTGCAAATAAGCAGGTGCTGTTCTGTGTATTGTGTATGCTCAGTGTCTTACATAGTGCCCGGCATGGTGTAGGTACTCAACAGGTTTTAAATGAAAAAAAAAAAAAAAAAAAAAAAAAATTAACTGTGTTAACATTAAGTGAAAAGAATTACATAAAAATCTAAGTGTGGTAGCTCACAACACAGAAGCCTGAGGCAAAGGGGTTTTCAGGAGTTCAAGGCCAATGTGGGCAACAGACTGTCTCAAAAGGAAAACTAAAACTTGAATGTGTACATCAATAACACTGGTAAGCCTCTAAGTATTAGCAAATAACCAAGGGTTGATATGAAAAGGCTGTTACAGCAGAGGGAATTCAAAGAATTTAAACAATCCATATTAACACGAACACTCTAGATTTTGCCTAAACAACTGATAAAACAGAGGCAGAAATATTCTTTGTGGAACATGATCAAGCATTCATGGACACTGCTAAGAAAAACAAAAATGTGGCAATCAGAGGCTGCTTAGTGGATAATGAATGGATTAACAAGGCAATCATCAGCACAGAATACACCAGAATATGAGAAGCTCTATCATACTAAACAAGTCACTCAACTTTCTTTTGCCTCAGTTTCTCATTTATAAAATGAAATGTTTGTGCTTTAACAGCTATTTAACTCCTCAAATGAAATGTTCTCTGGAGCTACCACATATCTGGGACACTACCTGATCTTATTTGCTGCCTAGCTAATATTAATTTTCAAAGTAGAACTTAATCATCCTTTTCTTGGGGAGGCTTTTTTTTAAAAAAGTGTATGTGTGTTTTGCCTAGGTGCATGCAGTGCCTTCAGAGGCCAGAAGAGGATGTCAGATTCCCCGGAACTGGAATTAAAGATGATTGTGAGCAACCTATTGGTGCTCGGAACCAAACTTGGGTCCTCTGTAAGAGCAATAAGTGCTCTTAATTGCTGAACTATCTCTCCAGCCCCCTACTTCTCAGGAATGTGCGAGCACTTGAATTCTGTCTTCTCTGACCTATAAACTTGCTAAGAGTACAGTCTATGTCTGGCTTGCTACCTAACTTATGTTCAGTATCAAACATAGTATGTATTCACAAAATTCAAATTTTAGTGAGAATGATTATCTCCACAAACTCTTAATCATCAAATTACCACAGCTTCTGAAATTTTTTTCTATTGACTAATAAAAGAATACACTTGATAACTGATCGTGACATAAAATTTTCTGACATTCAAAAGCTATTTTAAAACTACATTTTTAGGACTTTAAGATATATATATAATTACCTCTTAATCATCATCAAATTACTACAGCTTCTGAGATTTTTTTCTACTGACTGATAAAAGAATACACTTGATAATCAATCCACTTCTAGATGTGACTTCACATTGGTACTAATACTAGAGATGGCTAAACTAAAGGTATATATAAAAGTTCTCCGATCAAGATGAAAGTCCCAGCAAGTTACTGAAGTAGCAATTTCAGAAAGGCAAAAGTCATCAGCATGATTAGGGAAAAGGAACAAAAAGACACAAGTGAGTCTGAGCGGTGGCTCAGCAGGTCAAAATTCTTGCTGTGCTTATCTGACAACCTGAACTCTGTCCCTGGAACCCACATAAAGGTCAAAGAAGAGAACCAACTAGGCAGACCACCCCATTATGAGTGTACATACACACACACACACACACACACACACACACACACACAGAATAAAACATTGTTTTAAAGGCAAAATTGAAAGGGACAAAGCCAGATTAGGGCAAAGTTTTAGTCATATTCAAGAGACATGGTCACAGGAGAGGTGGGATTGTGTCTGCCTGAGAAAAGCAAAAAAAAAAAAAAAGGAAGCTTACAAACAAGATGGAGTGACTACTCAAGTTAAGTTGTGGGTCTAAAATGAACTCTTTCCTTAGTATTTCTTACTCAAGTCCTTTTTTGTTTGAGTGTTTTCTTTGTTTCTTGTGACAGGGCCTCACTGCTCAGGATAGCCCCATGCTCATTAAGTAGACAGGATGGTCACACACTCACTGTCCTCTTGTTTTACCACCCTGAATGTTCAGATCACAGGTATGAATTCCTGGCCAAGCCCTTTGCAAAGAAGCAGGTCTCCTGATAAGATAGAAGCACTACTGCCAAGACCCCTGGTATTCTTTGTGTGTGGTGCCTGTAGAGGGCAGGATGAGGGAGTGGACATGTACCATGGTACATGTGGAGGTCAGGGGATAATTTTGCAGAGTTGATGCTCTTCTTCTAATATTAAATGAGATTGAGGGACTGAACTCAGATCATTGAGCCATATTACTGGCCCACATCCTAGTAATTCTTGATCTTGAATTTTAATGCTCATGATAGGTTCTTCCAGGTAATAGCTCCCTGTGATTCTCCTCTATTGATCTGGAGGAATTTTAAGGCCTTAATATAAACTCAGTTGGTGAATACTTATTTTTCTATTCTTTACAAAAAGAGCCAGCAGGTTCAATTATAGTTAGATATGAAGTTATCCCCCCAAAAAGGATCATATGCTGAAGGCTAGGTCTTGTAGCTGGTAGATATGAAAGCTTTGGCCTAATCAATGATCAGTTTGCTAGTGAAGTCATAGTTGACTAGATTACTGGGAGGTGGTAGAAAGTACAGAAAGTGGGGCCCATGCAGATAAAGTGGGTCACTGAGGTGTGCCTTTGGAAGGTGTCTTGTTCCCAGACTCTTATTTTGTCTGTGCTGGTCAGCGTCCTCTCTCACATTCAGTTACCAGCAGGATGATCTCTCTCACCTTAGGCCCACAGCAATGGAGCCAGCTAACTGAAGCCTCAGACAGAAACTATGAACCAAAACCAATCTTGTTTTAAGTTTTTTCCCCCACCTACCAGGTATTTGCCCCAGGTAGTAAAAAGATGCCGGAAACAGACAAGTGAGTGTTCTACTACAGAGCTAATCTCCAGCACCATGAGGAACATCCCCTTATGTTTTCAAGAACTTCTTTTGGAAGACTACCTAACGTCAGCACTTTCCTACTGAAGCAAACATTCTAGCTGATACTCAGATTCAGTTTTCCTTCCCAACAATCTTGTCAGCACTTCATGATCTAGTGGAAATTAAAAATTAGCAAATGCATAGACAAAGCCCGCAAGAAAGCATGAGCTCAAAGAAACTTCAGTAAGACTAACTGAAGGAGGAGAAAAGAGAAAGGTTAAGAGTCATCAACTAGAGAACTGAACTACAAACAAAGAATTTGGTTTTTTATTTCACTTAGTCAAATTTTCCTTCTTTCTCTAAAACTGGCTTAGACTTAGGAATGATGATACACTCCAAGAGTTCGGAATGAACAAGAGTTACTATTTGGGGAGCATCAAAATGGCTCAGAAATGGTTCAGCTGGTAAAGACACTCACTGTTGGGACTGATGACCTGAGTTAGAGCCCAGAACCCACACAGTGGAAGGAGAACTGAGTTCTACAAACTCCTCTGACCCTCTACACATACAGTGTGGCACACAGTACTACTTAGGCAGCTCATTAAGATTACTTAGTAGGTTCAAGTAACTCTCCAATTACTTGGTCCACACAGCTACAGAGAAGGGAAAGGAAAAAAACAACAACAACAACAAAGAAAAAAAAAAACAGTACTCACAACTCGTGTTAGCCTTGAAGATGCCAGAGTCATTATTTTCACAATCTATCAGCACTAAAAGGACTTTCAGTTCAAGCCCTCAATTTTACAATATAAAATGAAGCCCAGAAAGATTAAGGCATGCCTAAGATCACAATTGGCCACTGGTTCTTCACCACTGCTAAAAATTATTAATACTCATATTTTCTCCCAAGACATTATTTTCAGAGGAATCTTCCAGTTTCTCGGGGTCAATTATTATTTTCAAAAAAGGACAGGCAAACAGAAAAGACTGTCGTGCTGACAATGAAAGCAGAAGAGGACTTACTTCTGGGTCTGCTAAGCGCTGTGACAGACCTACAACAAAGACGAGGTTTTTTTGTACCACACGTACACTAGCTAAATGTTTTCGGTTTTCTGAAATTTTCTGTTTTCTCTCATTTTGCTTCTGCTTTTTCTCATTCTTTATCCTTTGCAATTCTTCCTGGGAAAGTGGTTTATAAACTGCTGGGTCTTCTGGATATGGCTGTAAGCATAATAAACAAGATGAAGTTAGCATTAAATAGAAAAACTGTATAAATGATAAATATCAAATTCTGAGCAGCAGGTAAGACTGATAGTCTCCCCTTTTCTGACTGTTTCAACTGCTTTAAAATATTTTTATTTAATGAAAGTTAAAAGTGCTAAAAATTATTTTTTAAAGCTTAGCAGAGATCACTTTTAATACAAATGTCAAAACAACAAAATCAATCACTCAATCTTGGTATTCCCATTACACGTTGCACACAGTTATGAGAAAGACTATGCTTCTAAGCTGCTGTGTAAAAGGCAATGAAGATCCAAGGCCAGACTACTGCCGAGGGCCATGTCTGGGTCTGTGGTACTATAACAGCCAGGGTTTGTGTTGCTGTACATGGCCTGGAATCTGGGCCACCACCTGAGGCCGTGTAAGTGTCTAAGGGCCAAGCCAGTCTGGGTGGCCTGTGCAGCCAACTGGGGCCATGGTGACTTTCGGACCTAGGCTGCTACCGAGCACCATGTCTGGGTCCACAGTCCTACTGCACCCAGGGTTTGTGTTGAAGTCCATGGTCCATATTGCCACCAAAGGCCGTGTGGATCCCAGGGTAAGATCAGACACCTGAGTCCATGTTGGTGGCCGATAGGAATGCTTGCAGGCAGGGCCATGCAGATCTGAGTAGCCTGCGCTACTACCCAATACCATGGTGACATGGGGTCAAGACTACAGCTGAGGGCCATGTCAGGGTTTGGTCCTATTGTACTCAAGGTATGTGTTGATGTCCAAAGTTCCCGTTACCATCAAAAACCACATAGATGCCCAAGAACTGAGGCCATGTTAGTGTCCAAGGGCCACGCTGCCACTGGGGCTGTGATGATCTGAATAGCCTGCACACTTCCACCTGGGGCAATGGTGACACCTGGACCCACTGCTGCCGAGGACCATGCCTGGTTCTGTGGTCCCACAGGTCTGTATTGCCACCAAAGGTTACATGGAAGCCAGAGGCTGGGGCCCTAACCTTTGTTCCTGAGCCATGCCACCACGACAACCATCCTGATCTAAGTGGCCTATGCTTCTATCTGGAAAAAGGATATTGTCCAGGCCCAAGCAGGCTGCCAAGGGCCATGTCTGGGCCTATGATCCTGCTGCAGCTGGGGTTTGTGTTGATATCTGTGGCCCGTGTCGCCTCAGGGGGCAGTGAGAACCACTCCTGATGGAATCAGAGGGCCATGCTGAGTCGGGCCTGGGATAGCTGGATCTGCCCCTCACTGGACACTGTAGCAAGAAAGCTGCCCTGCCTCCCCCCGCACCCCCTTCACTACAGTGGGGGAGAGCTAACCCTGACTGCATAGGCATAGGGGAGCTGGCTCTGCCCCTCAGGCCCTTGTGACCTGGACTAACCAGCTCAACTACCACCCAGGCCTACAGCTGGGCCTAGGGTTGGCCCACCCTAGCATCTACCCCATCTAGGACCTGCTGGAGCTCATGAAGGAACTGTCCTGTGGAATGATAACCACAGGATCTCTAAAACAGGGTGGCTGTGGGATATCCCAGAGGAGTTTCAGTGAGGACCCAGTGATGATAGTGTACCAGAAATGAGGCTTTGAAACAGACCAGTGACTCATTGCTATGAACATTTGCAAGTAAAGCTGATAGGACAAAAGGGTGTATTATATGAAACATTGAGGCCCCCAATGCCACCAGGACGAATAAAGAGGTGTTGGAGAGACAGCAAAGAAGGAAGAACAAAGAAGGTTTTTGTTGTTGCTCTTATTTTTCTTTTTGTTTGTTTATTGCTTACTTTGTTTCTGTTTGATTTGTTTTTTAATTTCTGTTTTGGGGATGCTGCAGTGGGAAGGGAAGGAGAAGGAGGGACTTGGGGGTGGGCAGAATTGGGATGCATGATGTGAAATTCCCAAAGAATCAATAAAGAAATTATGTTAAATATAAAAAAAGCAAAGAAGACAGTTCTATTAACAAAATATGGATTTTATTTGTTATAATCAACAAATATTTAAGGAAATCCTACTATGTACTAAAATATTAATTAGGTTATATACTTGTTAGTGTGTATGTGCAGGTATGTGTGTATATGTGGAGGCCTCTACCTCATTTATTTGAGACAGACTTTCTCACTGAATCTGGAGCTCACCGATGGCTAAGCTAGCAGGCTAGCAAGCTCTCGGGATCCTTCCCTATCCCTCAGGTGCTGGGGTCATAGAAACATGCCTGGCTTTTACCTGGATGCTCAGGATCCAACTCTAGTTCTCAGGAGTGCACAGTAAGTACCTGACCTACTGAGCCACATCCTTAGCTTATACCCTTTCTGATTGTTTGTTTTAAGTACATTCCTAGTCTAACAGAGAGAAAGATGAGCATAAATATTCAGACTCTGGCTCAAGAGTTCAAATTCAGTTCTAACATTATCTGGTCATGTGCCCTTAAACAACCAGTCTCTAAGCCTCAGTATCCTCGTGTATAAAGTACAAACAATCCTAAAATCTGATGTAAAGATTAAGTAATACTCGTAAAACAATTATCACTGTGCCCTCCAAAAATACTAGCAATCTCTCTGTTGTGTGTCTTTGTCTTTTCCTTCTCAGGATTACAGTATTTTCATTCCTACAGCTAATATCAGGGCCACTAGTGGACCAAGAATGTGGAATCAGAGTGCCAGGCTTTGAATTCCAGCAACCTGCTCCAAAACCATATGACCATTCTGCCCCAGCCTTCTCATCTGTAAAACAGGAATCACATTTAACCAGAAGTTCTCTAGAAGAGGATTAAAAGTGATGAAAATATGTCCTGTACAAATAAGTGCTAAAGATTTGGTTATCAGTACTGCTAATAACATAATCAATGGATGGCAGTTACTTAAAACTGAGTATAAAGATCCCAGGGAAGATGTGATGATTAATATTCACTGTCAATCTGACTGGATTTAAAATCATCTGGAGACACACACACCTCAAGGATGTTTACAGAGAGGACTAACCAAGGAAAGAAGACCCACCCTAATATGGCTAGCATCATCCCATAGACTGGGGTGCACAACTGAATGAAAAGGTCAAAGGTCAACTGATTGTCACAATGCCCCTCTTCTGCTTCCTAACTCTGGTGAATGCCTTTCCTATTTAGTACTTTTCTATTTAGTACTAGAAAACTAACATGAATCATCCCATACATTAACACAGAACATGTTCTAGTTCCAAATTATCATATCCAAACTTAATAGTTCTTTACCAATCTTCCTTCAAGAAAGCACCAAGACTGTATCTATTATTTCCTTCAGAGAGAGTGTATGACTTTACAGATGTAATACAGCTAGTTAACACAACAAAGGCAACTCCTGACCCTGACTCTCAGGCCAGTGCTTTCTACTTCATTAGGCCTTCAAGATCACACAATGCTTGTTTTCAACCACTCACTCACACTCATGGGAAAAGAACTACAGAGTTAATACTGGACAGTAAAAACCCATACAGAAAATAAAGTTGTTTGGAAGCACTAACCTTTCTACACGCAGGACAAAGCCCATTCTCATCAGTGCGAATTCGATGCCAACAAAATCGGCATATCTGGTAGCCACAGGTGCAAGGGAAAAAGTTAATATCGTCTATCTCCAAGGGCTCCATGCAAAGAGGGCATTCCACAGGGTCTTCCTTTGCATCAGGACTGCGAGACATCTTCACACTTCTTAGACAGCAGCAAAAGTTTATAATAATTTAAGGGAGAAGGAAATTCAGCACTGAGAGCTAAAATGTAGAACTCTGAAGACCTGCATGAGAAAAAATTTAAAACATACCATTTACTATAGGAAAAATAATTACTTTTGCTATAATCATAGGATAGATTTCAGAAAATTTCTGCATATGAAGAAAAAAGAACTGGCATTATTAGGTTTCAGAAGCAATAGAATGTAAAAGAATTCCCATGTCTTCCAGTGAAGACATTTAATACTGATCTAAACACGGTTTATAACACATTTTAGGATAATATAAAATAAAGAAGACCTTCAGCTTTAAAATAACCCTGAGGCCAAGGAAATAGCTCAGTGGGTGAAAGCACTGGCTGCCCAAGTCTACTGACCTGCGCTCAATGACCAGAGTTCCCATGGAGAGAATCAACTCCATAGAGTTCTCCTTGGATTTCTAAGCACACACCATGACATGTGCATGCCAACATATTCATTCTCTTTAATAATAATAATAATAATAATAATAATAATAATAGTAACATCAAAACTAGGCACACTTAACTATGTACCTTTCATTTAAAAGCTAATAAGGAACATAACAATTATGATATGCCAAAATGTATCACAATTTACAAAAGGAATTGATAAAATTGAGATTTAATCACCTATAGTTACATATTAATATCAAATTCTTGCTAGAGAAAATATAGTTTAAAACTAAACAAGTATGCCATAACTGTTTACAAATATGTAGTACTTTGCAAGTGAAAACTGCTGAGCAAATAAACGTATTTATAAAATATTCCTATAGTAAGTGCTACAAAAGCCTGTAAGAAATCAGAGAACAAACAGACCTTTCTGATGCAATCATGCTTTGTGAAATGTGAATTCTTTTTAAGTTATGGAGAGTTGAAAACCACAGTTAACAATTTCATGCTGTAGGGTAAGTTGAAATCACTATTTGCAGTTGAAATGGTAAAGCTGTAAACTAATCTACATCTTGATGCAATCCCACAGCACAATGGTTTAGAAACAACACAAAATTGAACAAAGCAATTTTAAAGGTTACACTGAACATTGGCATTTCTGAGGGCTAAATGTGATGGTTAGCCCAAGCAGATACTCGACTGTCTTCTATGAAGCTGTAACTTCTTACTTCAGAAAACCAGAGAAAATAGCAAAGAAACTAAATACAAAGAAATAGAAGTAAATAAATAAATTTTAATTTTTAACAGAAATCACACTACAAATCAATATGGATGAGATTGACCCACTCCCCCAACTCCCCACCCCCGCTTTATTTTGGTTTTTTGAGACAAGGTCTCTCTGTAACAGCCCTAGCTGGCTGTCCTGGAAATCACTTTGTAGACCAGGCTGGCCTTGAACTCAGAGATCCGCCTACCTCTGCCTCCTAAGTGCTGGTATTAAAGGCATGTGCCACCATCTTATAAATAGTAAAAAAACACTGGTACAGACAATATCCGTGGCAGGGAAGAACCATTTTATAAATAATAAGAAACACTGGTACATATCTAACTTATACTATAATAAAATAACACCCTGTGGTGTGGTGGTGCAGAGGCCTTTAAATCCCAGCACTTGGGTCTCTAAGTTCAAGGCCAGTCTGTCTTTCTTCATAGAAAGTTCCAAGACAGCCAGGGCTACACAGAGAAACTGTGTCTCCAAAAACCAAAATAACACTCAAAGGTGACTGGAGACTTATTTGGTAAACTACTGAAGTGTTGGAAAAATAAATGGGTGGGTTTTTCTTCCCCCACTTAAGCCCCATTCACCCAAAATGAGAAGCCATAAAAAGATATAGTTGACTAACATAAAGAAAAAACAAAATTAAAAGCAAGTAACCTAGGTTCAATTCACAGTACCCACATGATGGCTCTTAAACATCCCTGACTCCAGTTCTAGAAGATCCAACACCCTCTTTTGGCATTTAGGGGCACATATGAAATCTTTAAAAATAAATAAGACAGATAGACAAAGACAGACAGACAAACAGACAGATAATGGATAAAGAAATAAACAAAAGCCTTTGTTTTTTATTCAATACACTGCCTAAGTAAGAAGCTCTTCTACACAAATACACCCATATAACAAGCATTGTGCTATGCTCAGTAACCATCATATCAAAGAGCAAAAGACTGCCAACATAGCATCCACAAACAGGGAAACCATTAACAGGTAAGATACAGCAATAAAGCTAGGAATGCTCATTATCCCAGCATGCAAGTGGAGACAGGAAGATACAAGAGATACAAGAATGCAGCGAGTCTATGCTACATAGCCAGCTATAGGCCATCTAGGGCTACAGTGTGAAATCCTTGATTTAAAAAAAAAAAAAAAGGAAAATAGAAAAATAGATATAGCAATTTAGTAAATTTGTGTAAGTTGACTCAGAAAGAGATTTATTCTTTATTTAGACTTTAAAAAGATGAACAAGCTGGAAAATTACTATCTAACTCTTTCTCTACATAACAAGCCCTGATATATAAACTTAATTTCACTAAGAAAATAAGACAAGGATGCTGACATAGCAAAAAAAAAAAAAAAAAAATAGACGTAGAAATCCTTTGTTAGAAAAATCTGTTACTATCTGAATTGATATAAAAATGTTATTTTTTAAATTCAAGTGGCCAAAACCACCAGGTGGGTTGTTCTCATTTTCTTGAGAAAAATACCTGACTTTGGTGATTAAATGAGGAAAATGAAACAGTGTTTTCTGTTTTCTACCATACAGTATGGGGCAGCCAAGTTGGAATCAGCTGTACACTCCCAGTTTTACATAACTGACCAGAAAATTCAGAGGAACTACATGTGATATGATGTGTTTCTAGAATGTCTTTCTATGAGTCTGTAATTTTATTTCAAATTTGAAGTTTAAAAAAAGAAAGAAATGAATGTGTATTTATAAAGAATCAAACATTCCTAGTTTGTAAATCTGGATTAGCCATTTTTTCCATATTAAAACCAGGGATGCAAAATCTAAAACTGTAGAAAACAGGCTCCACAACCACTTCTACCAACAGGAAAATACACTGAAATTAAGGACTGCTATCTATTCTTTAGTATATGTGCCTTTCAGATGGTTTCTTTCTTCTTCTTTTCTCTCCTTTTTGTGGGAGTGAGGCAACGTACAGGGGGCAGGGATAGGTTTCTCTATGTAGACAGCCACAACCTCTCCTGATTCAGTATTCCAGCAAATTGTTTTTTAAAGATAACTTTTTAAGGACATTAAACTTTCAACCTTTTGAATCTAAAGAATGTGTCTATTTTGTTCTACAATGTACCAGACACATACTGCAAATTACAGCTTCCTAGAGCTGTGTATGAGGAATGAGAATCCTAAAGGAGTGACTCAGGAGAAATGCATACAAATAGCATTTGTCATTTAATCATAGGGGCTAAGATAGTTTGCTTCCTTTTTAAATGTTCCTCTATTTTTGAACTTTTAGAAATGCTCTAATAGGAAAAAAATACTAAACTACAACTTAAGAACAACTAACAAACAAGAATAAAATGATTGATGAGACAAAAGACAACCCTAACATATAATTGACAACCAGCATCAACATGTTCCCTATTAATGTTCTTTCAGAAAGCTGCTAGGAGTTTAAAAATTGAAGGCTCGGGGCTGGAGAGATGGCTCAGAGGTTAAGAGCACTCACTGGCTGTTCTTCCAGAGGACCTGACTTCAATTCCCAGCAACCACATGGTGGCTCACAACCATCTGTAATGAGATGTGGTGCCCTCTTCTGGCCTATAGGCATACGTGCAGGCAGAACACTGCACACACAATAAATAAATAAATCTTTAAAAAAAGAATTGAAGGCTCGAAGTATCATTAATTAATAAGGTAAAATTGAATCTGCATAGAATCAAAGCAAGACTAATAAAGTGTGATAGTACTTACTATTCTCTACCACAATTGTGAAAACTAAGAGACTGAGTTGCTTGTATCAGTTATTTTCTGAAAAAAAAAATAACAGGTAGATTCCAGGGGAGCAACCTGACAGAAGGTCATAGCTGTTCAAAAGTCTAAGGATGAATCCAACCTCGTGCTTCAAACCAATTTATCCAAGTATCAGAAATTTTTACTTTAGTTAGTCTGGACTTAAAAATTTGTCCTTAGTTTCTTATATCAATTTACAATGTATCACTAGTGATGAACACAATAAAAAAAAATATCATTCAAGAAGAAATACTAAATATGGAAACATGCCTATAGTCAGAAATACTTGAGAAACTGAAGCCCAGAGGATTTTTTGAGACCAATGGCTCAAGAGGAGCCAGACAACTATAAGGCATGTAGAGGGTGGAGGTTGTCAGGAAGGAGGGGAGAACCTAGACCTATAAGCCTTTTAGACATAAACCTATAAGTCTTCCATAGGCTAAAGCAGAAGGACTAGTGTGAGTTCCAAGCCAGACAAGGCTGAGTACTGAATCCCAGATTAGGGTAAGAATGATAACCCTAGTCTGAACCTTCAAGGTTTGTCTTTAAATCATGCTCAGCACACAAGTTCAATCCCTTTCTTCACCCAAATCTCTCACGAGTCACTCAATCATCTCTTAAATTCTGATGACAGAGGGTATGCTGCCAATCAAGCAAGCATTCTTTTTACTAAGCAGTCACTGTTGATTCATCCATCTCTTATTATCAACATCCTGCCCACATTTCTGTGACTTAAAAGTGAACACTGTTACATAGAGAAGTCTACCTTTTCAACTGTTTTGGCTGAGTGGAGCACAGGAAAGGGGAATGAAGAAACGTAACCTTGAACAGAAATTATAAAATAGTCAAAATGAGCTTATCTACTTGAGATTTTTAAGAGGGATCTGAAAATGGGCTTTAAGATTTGTTAAACAAACATACAGAATCAAGTTTACATATAAAAATTTAATGGAATGTTCAGTTTTATTAGATTTTCTGGGTAAGGTGTTGTTACGCATCCTTTCAGGATAAAATTAAGTAATAAGATATTTAAGGGACCTAAAACACAGAAAAGCTATTAATCCTTTACAAATAAGGAAAATACTGCTTTTTAGTTTCCTAATCTTTCTATTGTGACTCAGTAAATTCTAGAATGTTAATAGTTTAACAGCATTAAACTAAAATAGTACTACCAAAAATCTTCTGTTCTATGAGCAACTAATTCAGTATATTGCCAGTAAAAGATGTTCACCATGCCAGGTGGTAGTGGTGCATGCCTGTAATCCCAGCACTCAGGAGGCAGATCTTTGTGAGTTTGAGACCAGCCTGGTCTACAGAGCGAGTTCTGGGACAGTCAAGGCTACACAGAGAAACCCTGTCTTGAAAAACCAAAAGGGGGGGGGGAGACAGATGTTCATTAAACTAATATTCACATACAAAAATCAGAAGGTTTCACGAGTGTCTAGGTAAAGAAGCACATATCTATGTTTGAAGTACTCCAGAGGTGAAGGCAGAAGAATTGTTGAAAGATTAAGGGCCTGTCTGAGCTACAGTATAATAAAGTCTCAAAACACCACAAGAAAAAATTTCCCTAAAAACAATAGCCAGGAGTTGTGTATACCCCTGCAATGCCAGCACCTGAGAGGCAGAGGCCAGACAGGACTATCCACAGCAAGGCAGTCTCAACAACAAAACACTAAGGCCACTGCACAGAGGTTCAGGATTTGCCTAGCATACCCAATGCTCTGGGATTTACATCATATATAACATATATAATACATCATATATAATAAAATATAAAACTAAAGAGCTACTTATGTAAGAAATTAGATGGATTCTAATTGTGAACAATTTGTCCATCATCACCCATCTCAAAAATAAAAGGCGGGTGGGCCTTTAAATCCATGGCAATGCTATTCAACCAACTCAAAGGTTATGCTTCAAGTCCACAAAGTAATAGTCAATACATGGGTTTTTATTACTCTTTAAACTACCCACATTGAGATACTTTCAAAATAAAAGGCTATTATCAACTATGTACAAATTATAAATAAAGTTATTCATTTTACAGCCAAAATGCAATCTGCATAAAAACATATACTGTAAGCAGCTTAGAAGAATTTAAGCTTACAGGTTTAGAAGACTATAGCTCAGTGTGGTAGCACACACTTGTATTCCTAGCATTCAGAACACTGAGGTAGGAGTGCAGGGATTTCAAGGCCGATCTAGGTTAAATAGCAAGATCCTGTCCCAAATACAAAAAAATTCCACCAACTTGAAGAAAATTGACGATTCAGGTTTATTGTCCAGTTAGACAAACAACTAAACATAATACAGTACTAGATAACTACCCAATGAAGAAACTACATGACAAACACAATAAAAACAAGACCTTTCTGAATGCTATATGGTCCAAGTATCACATACTGTTATATCCTAAAAATATTCCTAAGTGCTAGTTAAATATTTTCAAAATGTTAATGTTGAAATCTCAGTAAATATCTAAATACTACTACTCATATAAAACTACAAATGAGAGAAATTTAGAATTGGGTAAAAATTCATATTTCATGGAAGGAGGAAATTTTGTGAAAATGAAACCCAGTATTTTGTAGAAATTATATAAGCTGGTAAAAAAATAGAAAAACTAAGGGCTGGGGTATGGGTTAGTTGATAAGAGTGCTTATATATCGCATACAAGGCCCTGGGTCCAATTTCCAGCACTACATTGACTAGGCCTAGTGGGCATCCTGTCTGTAATCCAGCATTCAGGAAATGTGGACAGGAAGGTCAGAAGTTCTCACAAGTCTGTTATTCTCAGCTACACAGGGATTTCAGGGACAGCCTGGGAGACCCTGACTCAAGCACAACAACACTTAAAGAAATCTGGTGGTACAAAGAAGAGTAAAATTGAAAAGGAAATATAAACAGTGAGAAATAAAATATCAGGAAAATAAAGGTCTGGAAAACAAGTTTAATCCCAGCACTTGGGAGGCAGAGGCAGGCGGATCTCTGAGTTTGAGGCCAGGCTGGTCTACAGAGTGAGTTCCAGGACAGCCAGGACTATTACACAGAGAAACCCCGTCTCAAAAAACAAAACAAACAAATAAATAAATATTCTTTTTTTACAAAATCCTGTTTCCCAGACTGGTCTATAAAGTGAGTTCGAGAACAGCTAGGGCTACACAAAAAAACCTTGTATATGTGTGTGCGTGGGGGGGGGGGGAGAGGATCCCATTTCAACAGAGCAGAAATATATAAAAATATATTAACTAAGCAGAGATCCATATCCATAAGAGAACCACAGAATTTACATGATGTTTCTAATAACTCAGATGACAATCTTATTAAGTCAAGAAAATTTGCTTTAGTTACAAAATCAGATTTATAAGATTATGTTGCCTTAAAAGGGCTAAAATGTTATTGTACTGAATAACCATAAGCACACAGTTCTTTGTACTTGTAGTTAAAATGACAGAAGAAAATAAAGCTAGAGGAAACTAGACAATAAATCTAATACTAAAATCCTAATAAAGAAACTTAACAGATTTAAACTATTCTAAACACAATACTAGCAAAACCAAGTCTAATCATATTATATAATTCCTAGAAGTTCAAGAATTCTGTTAAGTCAAAATTATGCATGACCTCAACAAATCAGAACAAGATACTATCCATTTCAAGAAACTCTAAGTAACTTGAAAAACAAGACTATTTGGGGCTGTGGAATAATCCTCTTGTACACTATAAAAATTTGTCCCTTGAATTGATTTAATAAAACACTGTGATTGGCCAGTAATAGGAAGCATGGGGGGGGGGGTGCAACCAAACTAAGGATGATGGGAAGGAGAAGGGAGGGGTCAGGAGTCGCTAGCCAGAGGCAGAGGGAGCAGGAGATGAACATGTCATGCTAAAACAATGTACCACCACATGGGCAAAGCATAAATAGAAATATGGATTAACATAAAATATAAGAGCTAGTTAGTAAAAAGCCTGAGCTATTGGCCAAGCATTTATAATTCATATCAGTCTCTGAGTCAGTTATTTGGGACCAGGTGGTTTATAATTTGGTCTTTATAAAATCCCTTAATACTAAGGCCAGACATGGCTCTCAATCTGTAACTTCATCATTGGTAGACACAGACAGCCAGGTTGCAGGGGTTCTTTAGTCAGCTAGTATAGTGAAAATAGAGAGGTTGAGATTCAGTTCAGAGTACCTGTCTCAAGGGAATAAGATGGAGAACAATAAAGAAATACACCTAATATCCTCCCCTGGCCTCCACATACCATACATGGGTATACAAGCACCCACTCAAACACAAACACAAAAAATTGTAAAGCCCTTCATATATTAGGGATTAAAAGATAAGCCTTTCACATGGTAACTGATATGTACTCTAATACAATCTAAATTAAGAACAAACAAATTCTATCATTAACATTATTTTGGAAACTGTGACTAATGGAGGATAGAAATAGAGACATTATTCCAAATATAACAAATATTAAATAGCATCAATAAATACTAAAGAAACTATATGTTAGTAAATTTAACATACAAAAGGAAATGCCTAGATACCATGATGTGGTGGAATATTTTATTTGTGCTTTAATAAATAAAGCTTGCCTAAAGATCAAAGGAAAAAGTCCAGCCATTATAAGTAAACAAAGAAGTCCGGCAATGCTAGCACATGCCCTTAATCCTATCACTTAGCAGACAGGATCTCTGTGTGTTCAGTTCAAGGCCACACTGGAAACAGAGCCAGGTGTGGTGGCACACGCTTTAATTCCAACACTAGTTAACCATGGAGGTCTCGGGGTCTGTACAGACAGACAGAAAGGGACAGAGCTGTGTAGGAAGGGGAAGTGATGTAGCTGGACAGACAGCAAATTAGATGGCAGAACAGCAAGGCATACAGGCGTGGGTAGACAGGAAGTAACTCGTATTTGGAAGCTGCAGAGTTGGTGATTGGCTGGTGGCTTTCCCTATTTCCCTGATCTCTCTAAGGCTTTTACCCCTATATTTGGCTCCATGTTTTTTATTTAATAAGACCATTTAGAAATTCATCTACACCATGAAAATAATTTTCTAAAAAAAGAAAAAAAAGACAAGGGGAAAAAGGTCAAAAATACAGTTGTTCTCTATATGTTAATGTAATTTAACTTGTTTTAAAGTCTCATCTTTAAGGGCTGGAGAGACAACATAAGAGAACTTGAGTTCTTGCAGAGAACTGGAGTTCAGTTCCCAGCACTCCATATCAGATATCAAATACCTACAACTCTACTGCCAAGGTCTTCAAGACCCTTTTCTAGCCTCTAGGACATATGCATGGCATATGCACATACATGCATGCATACATACTCATAAACAAAAAGAAATAAATACGAAGAAAAATATATCCAACTTAGAAAGCTCTTCCAAGCAACAGAAGAGGAAACTACTCAGTAAGAACTTTCACAAATGAGCATGATGGGTGGGTGATACATGATGGGTGATCCAGCACTTAAGAGACAGATGTGGTGGTAGCACACGCCTTTAATCCCAGCACTCAGAAGGCAGAGGCAGGCGGAACTCTGTGAGTTCGAGGCCAGCCTGGGCTACCAAGTGAGTGCCAGGAAAGGTGCAAAGCTACACAGAGAAACTCTGTCTTGAAAAACCAAAGAGAGAGAGAGAGAGATGCAGGCAGTGGTAGCACATGTCTTTAATTCTAGTACTCAGGAGGCAGAGGCAGGTGGATTTCTTGTGAGTTTGAGGCCAGCCTGGTCTACAGAGTGAGTTCCAGGATAGCCAGGGATACACAGAGAAACCCTGTCTCGAAAAACCTAAATAATAATAAATAAAAAGGAAATTTCCTCAGACTTATAAAAATAATAACCACAGGTCTATGTACCAAATATTAGTCTTAAAGTCAAGAGTGTCTACTTGAAAAACATTAGGTCAATTCTGTAGCCATTCCAAAATGCTAGAGAACTTTAACAGTTATTTTGAAATCTTAATTCATAAAACATAATAAAGTTGAAACTTGTTAAACTTTTAATGTTAAGTTTTAGCCTGCCATAAGATTGTAATATATATATTTACAAATACATATTTATTATATATATATAAATACACATATACACATATAAAATTATACACACACACACACAAGCCCTAATTATGTGTCTTATTCTGGACTTACAAACTTACTGCAGTTACTCTGGAACTGAAATTACAGATGGTTTTTAGCTTCCACTGGGTGCTGGGAACTGAACCCAAGTCCTCTGCAAGAGCAGCAAGTACTCTTAACACTGAGCCATCTTTCAAGTCCCTAATACTATTCTTTATTTTCTTTTTGGTTTTTTTGTTTGTTTTGTTTTGTTTTGGAGACAGGGTTTCTCCGTGTAGTTTTAGTGCCTGTCCTGGATCTTATTCTGTACACCAGGTTGGCCTTGAACTCACAGAGATCTGCCTGGCTCTGCCTTCTGAGTGCCGGGATTAAAGCCATGTGCCACCCCAGCCCAGCCTTGCAATACTATTCTTAATTCTTTCAAGTGTAGGATTTCAGACTAAATGGTATGTCAGTAGTGCTGTAAATTCTATAGCAATTAATAAATTAGATTTGAAGGTGTGAGAAATAAGTCATAGGCTATTTGACAAACAATTTAAGAATTCAAATTTTTTAAAAATCAGGCTGGGCAGTGATGGTACATGTCTTTGATCCCAGCACTCAGGGAGGCAAAGGCAGGCAGAGATCTCTGTGAGTTCTATGCCAGCTCACCAGTTATACCAGCCTTTATGATTTTAAATTCTGATTTAAAATAATTTTAATTATCTAGTCATGTGGGAGTTAAAATACCAATTGAAAATAAAGTAAAATTTATTTTACACTACAGACTGTATTTCCTTACCAAAGGAAATACAATAAAATACGTATGAAGACATACTCCAGAACTATGCCTAACAAAGAAAGTACAATAAAAGCATTAAAAATTAACTTTCAGTATTTTCTTAACAAGATATTTTCTGGGTCTAGAGAGATGGCTCACTAGTTAAAAGCAGATACTGTTCTTGCAGAAAACCCAGGTTCAGTTCCCAGCATCTGTAACAACGTGGTTCACAGCCACCAGAACTCCAGTTCCAGGGGACCCATCTCCCTCTTCTGGGATCTTCAGGCAACTTGCATTCACATGTACATACTCCAACTGCCACTCTCACATCACAAGCCCACACAGCATTGTACTTAGGAAAGAGACTAGTAATCATAGTGAATAAATATTATTATTCAATATTCATTCTCTTTCTCCTTTCCATTGATAGAATCTCTATAGAGTTTTAGCTAAGCACACTTGGTCAACCTACAAACTATGTACCTCAAGATCCTACATAGGCAAAGACATTGAGTGATTAAGTTTTAGCAAAAGGATGTGACTGAAAATGATATGTACAACATCCAGATCCTCTTAAGTGCATAGCTTCTTGCCTATTGAGTGTAAAGGACCAAACAAAGAGCAAAATTCCAAAGAGAATGGCAGAGCTGACTCAATAACCTAGGGATCCCTAGAGGCTCTTGTTGAGAACAAACCAACCTTGTCTATCCTCTCCTCTTAACTGTTAAGTAAAAAAAAAAAATAAACTAACTTCTTTAAGGCATTGTATTTTGGAGTCTCCTTGTAACAGCAACTTGATCTAATGTATACCCTTTCTAAACTGTTTACAAATCTTTTTTTTTTTTTTTTTTTTTTTTTTTTTTCAGTGCTAGGCATCAAACCTAGAGTCTCCCATATGCTGGGCAGGTGCTCTACCACTAAACTAATACTCCTGAACCATTATATAATTATATAAAAACAAACTATGGACTTTAAAAGGAAATAGAACTGGGGGATTTACCTACTCCCACTCTACCATCAAATCATCATCACTATTTTATTAAAATGAAATTATATCACACAGCTTCTTATAATGAAAATACATGCTATCTATGTCAGCAGTATACATATATACACATTTTACATCAAAAACAAATGCAGAGAGCATACAAGATACTTGGAAAAGAACAGTGTCTCTAAATGTATTCAGTCTCATTAAATTGCTTAAAGTGTCAGTATATCATGCTTATTTTAAAATAAAGTGAAATGAAAAACACTAAATTTTACAAGCATGTATCATTCCTATATATTTATATTTCAGTTATGCTAAAGAAAGATAAGGGGTTTATAAAATGTATAAACATTTTCAGCCTTCCCTATAATTTCTATCCAATGACAGAAGGAATAAGTATGGAAATTTAAGATATACTATAAAAAAATCTATATAATTTACATGCTACTCCATAACATGAATGAGTTTGTTACTATGCTTTAAATATCAAGAGATGCAATGTTTCAGAAGGCTATTTTCCTCGGGTGTCGTTCCTCAACAGCCATCCATTTTTTCAGACAGGATTTCTCACTGGCCTAGTACTCAAAACCAGGCTAGGTTGGCTGGCCAGTGAAATCCAGGGATCCAGCTTCTTCACCTCCCCAATGCTGGGATTACAAGTGTGCAACACTATGCTTGGTTTTTTTCACATGGTGCTGGGACTCAAACTCCAGTTCTAACAGGCAGTTTACAAATTGAGCCATCACCTAAGCATCTACTTGTATTATTCTTCACCTGTGAATTTCCTAGATAACTGAAGTTCATCTTTTTTAAAGTAGTTAAAAGCAAGCTAGGTATGGTGACATATGCCTATAACCCCAGTACTTGGAAGGCTAAAGAAGTTAAAGAATATAAGGCTAACCTTGGCTACACAATTTGTTCAAAGTCAGACTGGGATAAAAGAGACCTTATCTCAAAACATCTTAAAGTAAAAATAAAAATAAATAAAACAGCCAATCCTATAGGTATCTACCATATCAAATATAGTACCAGACACTTACAACAGTGATGGTAATGTCTGAGGAGAATATTAATTGTTAATAAAATGTCTGTATCCTCAGTGGCCCTCATTCTATCTACACAAGCAAATTTCAGGTACTTTGAGATTTAAACCCTTAGCAGCCATAATTTAAACAGAGCTGTGTAAACTACTGTGGAACTCTATCTACTCGATGCTGCCACTAGTTTCCCATCACACGGGAGTCAACTTTCATTAGTCAACAGCCTAGAATATGTAAAATCTTCAGAAAACCTAAACATAATAGGAAAACACAAAGTGGGATTTTTTTGGTTGTTTTTGTTTGTTTTTCGAGACAGGGTTTCGCTGTGTAGTTTTGTTGCCTGTCCTGGATCTCGCTCTATAGACCAGGCTGGCCTCAAACTCAGAGATCCTCCTGGCTCTGCTTCTCAAGTGCTGGGATTAAAGCCGCCTAGCTACAAAGTGGGATTTTTAAAATTCAGGGAAGGGGGTAAAATGTTGATTCTTCAGATCAATTATGCAGTACTTTTTTCCACTTTCTTGTCAAAATTTAAAGTCACCTGTTAGCTTAGAGAAATAAAATACAGCTCTAAAAAGACATCTCAGCAGTAAGAAAGCTTGCTGTTCTTGCAGAGGACTGAGTGTAGTTCTTAGCATCCAAGGGGGCACTCAAAAATGCCTCTAACTCCAGCTCCAGAGGATCCAACACCTTCTCTGGTCTCTGAGGCCAACTGCACTCACATTATACCCACATATACACATACACACAATCAAAAAATAAATCCTAGATAGACAGACAGACAAATTGATTACTATGGTGGTTTGAATGAGAACGGCCCCCACAGGCACATTATTTGAGTGCTACATTCCTAGTTTGTGGGACTACTTTAGGAAGGATTAGGTGTGGCCTTGTTGGAAGTTTCAAAAGCCTGCACCAGGCCCAGTCTAGTTCTCTCTGCCTCTGACCTGGGGATTAGATGTGAGCTCTCAGCTACTGCTCCAGCACCACAACTGCCTGTCTGCCGCCATGCTCCCTACAATTAGTCAGGAACTAACCCTCTGAAAGTATAAGCAAGCTCACAATTAAATTTTTTTTATTTTGTTTTTTGTTTGTTTGTTTGTTTGTTTGTTTGTTTTTCAAAACAGGATTTCTCTATGTACCGCCCTGGCTGTCCTGGAACTCTGGGTTCAGTCCTCAGCTCTGAAAAAAAAAAAAAATGAGTGGGGTGTGTGTGTGTGTATGTGTGTGTACATGTGCATGTGTAGGTATGTGGCCCATGCACATACAGAGACCAGAGGAGAAAGTTAGGTGTCCTGGTTCTATGACTCACCTAGTTCTATGACTCTCTGCCTTATTCACTTAAGACAGGGTCTCCTACAGAATCTAGGTGCACACATGTCATGCTCAGCTTTTTATGTAGGTGCTGAGGATTTGAACTGAGGTCCATATGCTTGTACAGCAAGCATTCTTACCACATCTCCTGAGCCCATCACAGCCTTTTGATTCATATCTCATTTCCATACACCTCTATCACTATGTTTCACATACTAGCTTTGTGAAAAGTTTCTAAATACTTTCAACACACAACCCACAATAAATTCTAGATATTAGCCTAAGAAAAATGAAAACATGATTCACAAAGGGCTTATATACGAATGTCTATAGATATCTTTTTCATAGTAGACAAAATGGAGAAAATAAAATGTTCATCAGATAACTGAATAAACAAATTTTTCAATAGAATACAAAAAAACTGCTCAGAGAAAAACAAAACAAAATATAATAAACACAGTATTAACAAATGTGAAATGTATTATGCTCAATAAGTATAAGAAACCAGTCACAAAATGAACCTATTTACATAAACAGGCAAAACTAAGCTCTGATGACAGACACCAACAGTCGGTGATAAGTATCGAGTAGGAAGCAGTATGAGGAGTGTCCTGGGTGATGGAAATGCTCTCAATCTTGACAGAGGTGTGGGTTATGCAGTTGTACATATCCATCACAACATACTTAACACAAAACTTGTTCCACTGTATTTTATAAGATCTCAAATTTAAATAAAATTAAGCTACAAAATCTGTATAGGCTTAAGCCTACTCCGTTAGAATCTGGACTAATCAGAACAGAAATCTCTATTCAGCCATAAAGATTTGAATGAAACTAAACACTGAGAAGGGAAGACAGTCTTCTGGGACATACCCTACAGCTACAGGCCCAAACATTTACATCAGTCTCCCACACAGCTATTCTTCAGTAAAAGTAGGAAAGATGTAGAAACAAAAGGGATTCTGGTTGACTAAAAAAAAGTCAGCAGGGTTACAAGATGGCTTAGGAGATGAGGCACTTCCTGCCAAGCCTACTGATGGAAGTTTCATCCCTGAGGCCCCACATGGCAGAAATAGAACCAACTCCCACAAATTGTCTTTTGGCCTCCCCATGCATACCGTGGCACACATGCACTCACATACATATAAATAAATGTAATAAAAAATGCTTTAAAAAAGTCAGTATACTTGGTCAAAAAATTCTGAGCGCCCCCCACCCCCGCTTCAAACTACTGGAAATAAATTGATCTTTTAAGACTTTTTATCAAACCCGAAAGTCTGCAAATATTGCTAAATAGAACCATTTGGCAAATTATTTTTATGAAAATTGTGACATGTCTAAAAGCAGCATTTTCACAAGTAAAACTAAACATTGGAAATAAGTACCAGAAAAGAAATCATGATGGTAAAATCGTGTAAAAAAGTAATCGTAGGGCATAAAATGGATGTGCTGTGTGTGTGTGTTGGGGGGTGGAGGGTGTTAATGCTGACAGCTGAACCCAGACCCTTGTGCATGCTAAGTACAAGCTCTACCACTCATCTACACGGCCAGCCCAGATAAAATGATGTTTGAGAAGCAAAACTACCAAGAGATAAAGGTACAGTAAGAACAAGTAGTCTTCAAATTGCTAATCAATATTTCTTTCACTTCTCTGAACTCTATACTTACTGCCTTAGTACACAATTAATTGCTTCATTTCTTCAAAACTGTCTAAAGTCACTAACCTACACATTAGTGCCTTGCAGACAGTGTCCCAACACCTACCCAAAAGAGACTACGTAAAACATCTCCAGTGACCCTCAATACAAGCAGGTCATGGCAGAAAGCATCCCAAAGCACTGAACCTTTTAAAACTAACCCTATTAATATACAGTTGGTTCTAAAAGAAACTATATATAGAAAAAAAAGGCTTAAATACACAACTGATGCATTATGAAAACAACTGAAAAAAGTTAAAATAAGTATACTGCTTTCATGAATGCAATTTTTGTTTTTGTTTTTGTTTTTGAGACAGGGTTTCTCTATGTAGCCCTGACTGTCATAGAACTTGTTCTGTAGACCGGGCTGGCTTTCAAACTCATAGAAATCTACTGGCCTCTGGGATTAAAGGTGTGTGCCATCACCACCGGACCCAATTTTTTTCTAGATAGGATCGCATTATGTAGCTTTTACTGGCCTGGAATTCACTAGATAGACCAGACTGGCTGCCTCAGTGCTTGGATTAAACAGACAGACACCATCACACCTGGCACAATTTATTTTCTTTTAGACACATAAAAATAAAAGATAATTAGCCTTCTATAGAATCAAGTTTTAATAAGGTAATTGGCTTGAAAGTTTGAATACAAGCCTAAAGGTGTCATAAATAGGAAAATAAAAATATTAATTAGTCTCTTATGTAGGGGTTTCTTCTGATAAATGAGCTAGTGATATGCTTCACCTAATAATAAATAAATAAAGGGATCCTTTTAAACTCTTACACTCAAAAGCCATATTAAAAAACAATAAGGAGGGGTCAGAGATGGCTTGTCTTACAAGCCTGGCAGCCTGAGTCCAATCCTCAGAATCTACATTAAGATTGAAAGAGAAGACCAACTCCACATAGTTATTCTCTGACCTCCACACTTGAGAGCCATAACATATGCAGCTACACACATATCACACCCACCCACACAACAGCAACAATAACAACAAGGAGGACTACAAAGATGCTCAATGGTTAAAGACATACATACTGCTCTTGCAGAGGACCTGAGTTCAGTTACCAGCACCCACACTGGGTGGCTCAGAACCACCTAAAATCCAACTCCAGGAAACCTGACACTCATAGGCACCTGTACTCATGAGCATATGCCCGCACATAGACTCACATATACAAATAATTAAAAACAAGAACAAAACTTTAAGATAACGATTAGGTAGTAGAGCTCTACTAACGTTCTTGGCTAAATAAAAACTAGTAAGTAGAGCAAAAATACCTTTTTTCTATTTACTTCCCAGCAAAATATATTACTAACTTGGCAAAGAATTAAAAAGCAATTTTTTAAACTGTCTCAATCAAAGATAGATTTAAGCAGTGTGTGAAATTGTAGATAAAAATAGTCTATCATTCTATTCAGATTCTAGATAGGCATAAGACAAAAGAACAATGTCTTCTGTTCTAAGAGTAGGATAGTAATATCTCTTCAAGGCTTCCCTTCCAAGAACACTCTATTTCATTATGCTCATAACCAATCATAATTTTTTAAACTGGTTCTGACTCAACACATTAATGCATAGCACAGAAGGCTGCATTATTAATAAATGTTCTGGTTAAGAGTCAACTTATCTCAACCCAGGAGCTACAGCTCAGTGTTAGAGCACCTGCCTAATATGTCCAAGAACCTGGTTCCATCCCTAGAACCACAAGGGGGAAAAAGCCAACATGTATGTAACTTAGTTCTGAAGTCTTACTCCTATTAAATTCCTAAAATATAATAAAACATAAATATAAGCAACTTTCATTTCAAAATTTCTAAGAAACTGCTACTCTAAGTAAAACATTTTCAAAGTGATATATAATTCTAAAGAAAGCACTAAAACTGAAGTGGCTATACATCGCCAATGGCATCATAAGTATCCGAAAATAAACACAATGCAAAAATCTACATCAGTAATAATATCCTCCAATCATATAACTTTACAGGCTAGAGAGATGGCTCAGTGGTTAAGAACACTGGCTGCTCTTCCAGAGGACCCAGGTTCAACTTCCAGCATCCACATGGTAGCTCACAACTGTCTGTAACTCCTGTTTCAGGGATCCAACATCCTCACACAGACATACATGAAGGCAAAATACCAACATACGTAAAATAAAAATAAGTAAATAATTTAAAAAATAGATTTACATCTAGATATTTAGCCTAAGTTAATAGTTTAATTTAAAAAATGCTGGCTGTTTCAATTTTGCCTACCAGTTTAGAGTGCAGTTATTACATTCCTCTAGTCAATTTAAAGGAGTTAAAACTTGGGTTAAGACAGTACAAAGACCTGAATTTAAAACAACCAAACTGACTTGCTATATTTCCCCAGATGTGTTCTAGGTGATTTAAAAAGAAAAATCAATGGACTATATAAAGTTAAGCTTTATCAACATTAAGGGAAAGTCAAAAGCAAACAATTTCATGTTATAAAATCTCATCGTTGGATAATGGAGAGACCCTGTCTCAAAAATACAAATACAAAACAAACAAACAAACAAACAAAACCACAAACCAGAATCTCTTCACTGGAAAGCTTCAAAACAAAGACACCAACATCTCTAGTACTTTCAGAGAAAGAAACATCAAAATGTAAATGGATGGAAAGAATTCTGTTGTTCATTGAGTGAGCAGTACCACAATAGCAAAGAGAAATAAATGCCTTGCAATTTGCTTATAGAATACCCAAGCAATAAGGCTTCAGTATTTCATGACTCACAAAGATTACAAGTGGGAAATTAAAGAAAATTAGGCAAATCATGACAAAAACTGTACAGGGAGAAAAATGGCTGTCTAAAATGAAAGAATCAAACTCTTAATAAAATTATGGTGTATAATATTAGGGGTAGAAAAAAATTCCATAGAAGTTCAAAACTAACATACTAATGTCAGACACATGGCACATGCCTGTGATTCCAGCTATGTATCTGTCTCTTTATAAATAAAAGTAACACACAGGCCAGTCACAGTGGTCATGGCCTACAATCCCAGAACTTGGGAGAGAGAGGCGAGAAAGTTTGAGACCAGCCTGGTCTTCACAGCAAGTAGGTTACTTAGTAAAGGCCTGCCTGCAAAAAAAAAAATGAAATAAGTAAAATAAGGGTCCCCAGAAGGGAGATGAGAAGCTTCAGTTTGTAGACAAGGATCCTTACTACAGATTCATAACTGGTCAAAGCACTGAGAATAAATAATGGACTGTTGAGTGCTCAGTCATAATGGAACATTTGTATCACCCACCACCCTCCTCTTCCAAAGCTCAGGAGCACTGCTGAAGAAGAAATGAGAAACAAGAATATCAGAGCTAAAGGATGGTAAGGAAAGTTGTGAACTGCTGCTCTCAGGATGTAACATGGCTGCTACATCCATGAACTCACAGTATCAGGGGTTACCTACACAAGATCTGCTGTACAAGATGTTCAGAAGACTGAGTCCAACAACACTCCATCACAAAGAGCCAGCTCACCCTTCCCAGAAGAGGAACAGGAAGTTAGTTAATGGCTATGTTGTGGAAAGGGGAGGCAGGTTCCTTAGAAGTGTAACAACTGTTAAGCTGCTCTTAATTAAATCCCCAACCCATTCTCATACAAGCAGCCCTAATTAAATCCCATGGGGTGGGTACCAGTACATACACACACACAGCGGGGCACACATAAAAGTATAAAGGAGACCTGGAAAAAAATGTTCTGTGGAAGGAAGGGGATATGATAGGATAATGGGGCTGGGAGTGTAATCAAAATACATTGCATGCGTAGGAAACTGGGAAAGATTAAAAGATGTTTAAAAACTGAATGAACATATTAAACATTCATTTTATATATAAAACAAAAATAATCCCAACAAAACTGTTTAATAAGAATGGGGAAGCCAGGCAGTGGTGGCACATGCCTTTAATCCCAGCACTCAGGAGGCAGAGACAGGAGGATCTCTGAGTTTGAGGCCAGCCTGGTCTACAGACTGAGTTCTAGGATAGCCAAAGTACACAGCGAAACCCTGTCTCAAAAAAAAAAAAAAAAAAAAAAAAAAAAAAGAATGGGGAAGAAAGGAAGAAAGAGGAAAAAGAGAGATGGCTAAGTGGTTAAGAGCATTTGCTGCTCTTGCCCACAAGCCAGGTTTTCCCACCAACACTGGGCAACTACAACCACCAAAGGATGCCCTTTTCTGACATCTGAGGGCATTGCACCAATATAGTACACATGCATACATTGAGTCACACATATACATACATAAAGCAAGTCTTTAAAAAAATTAGGGGAGGCTAGAAGAGAGGGCCCAGAGATTAAGGGTACTTATTGCTCTTGCAGAGGACTTAGATTCTATTTCCAGCACCCACATGGCGTCTCATGACCATCTCTAACTCTAGTTTCTCAGTTCTAATCTTCTTCTCTGGCCTCTGTAGGCACCAGGCATGCACATGATACACATGCATACATGCAAGGCAAAACACTCATACACATAAAATAAAAATAAATCTAAAATTAAAAAATAGGGAGAAAGCTTAATGTTGATATACTGACCAATAAATTTGTTTAAAGTAACTTTGCACATAAGATAATCTGTTCATAAAGTCTATTTGGAGGTGGGGGAGGAGGAAGAGAGAAAAGTGCTTGGAAAAAACCTCAATGAGGGACAAGTCTCAAAACAAAGTTCAGTGGAGTAAGGTTTCTTACACAGTAGGCTGTCATCAACCTCTATAGCTATAGAAATCTGAAAGAGATAAACCACTTTGAAGAGGGAAGAAGACATCACCAGGAAACCCACAAATCAGCCCTCAGACCAGACAACAAACATGGTAATACACATAACCACAATGCTTCCCCATCACAATTATAAAGGGTATTAAGTGGCTGCTAACAATGCTGTTTGTTGATTTATCTTATATCTTCCAATTTACAAAGTATATAATACAGTACGTAGTAAATAGAAAATACAATGCTATGGTAACTTTAAAAAGCTAATGCTTTAAAAATGCAGCCGGCAGTGGTGGCCTACATCTGTAGTCTGAGGAGGGTTAAGGTCAGTCAGAGCTACATATTCAAAGCATGGCTCAAACAATTACAAGCAAAAGGCAAATAAGACAACTGACAGAAAAGGACAAAATGAACTTTTAACAAAAAAAAAAAAAAAAAAAAAAAAAAAGTTCAGTACTGGTACACTGTTCCCAAATTGCACTTTTACAGTTAACATACACTGCACGTTCTTTATCTTGAGAGATACTCCTACTTCTTCTCTTACCAGCATAACATATTCCATGACACAATCACAGAAAATTTAACAAATCTCTTACTACTGACCCTTCTGTTTCCAATCCTTTGGCACATACCATTTAAAACATATATTTGGCTGGGCGGCGGTGGCACATGCCTTTAATCCTAGCACTCGGGAGGCAGAGCCAGGTGGATCTCTGTGAGTTCGAAGACAGCCTGGTCTACAGAGCAAGATCCAGGACAGGCACCAAAACTACACAGAGAAACCCTGTCTCGAAAAGCCAAAACAAAACAAAAAAAACCATATATTCATATATTCCCTAAAACTAATTTTGCTAAACAATAAAAATCACTGAAATTACCAAACTTACATGTTTACCTAAAGAAAGCAGACACAAGAGTCTGATATTTTACATCAGTATGTTATTGTGATATACTAAAATTACATGTGTTTATAATAATTTCATGTTTATGTGAATATTTTTATTAATAGGTGTTATATAAACATTCCCCTACAGATACGTTTGCATTTACTAATATTTTAACAAACATATTTGTCAATATTTTCTCTAGTCATAATTTTTTATTTGAGACAGGGTCTAACTATACAGCTCATATTGGACTAGAAAACCTCAACCTCCAAACCCTCCTGCCTGCAGCTGCAAGGTGCTGGAGTACAACTATGATTTAACACATCTGGCTAACATTTTTAATTTATTTGTTTAATTACTTTATTTGTGGGAACACTCATGCTTGGTCAATCTCTCCTTGCACCATGTGGGCTCCAGCAATTAAACTAAGGTTGGAAGGCTTGGTAGCATGCACCTCTACCTGCTGAGCAATCTTGCCAGCCCTTAACATTTACTTTTCACAGTGAGATTTAGATTTTGGGGCATGTGTGTGTGTGTCCATGTGTGTGCAGATACCCACAGAGGCCAAAAGATCCCTTAGCATTGGAGTTTCAGGTGGTTGTGAGCCATCCCACATTGATGCTGGAAACCAAATTCTCTCTATTCCTGTGAAAGTGCTCTTAACCTCTGAGCCATAGCTTCAGCTCCTAAAACACTTTTTGAATGTTTTTATGTTCTTTGTTTTTGTTTTGTTTCTTAATTTATTTATATGGAGCTAGAAAGATGGCTCAGCAGCTAAAAGCACTTACCACTCCTGCAGAAGACCCAGGGTTCAGTTCCCAGCATGTGGTAGCTCACAAACACTCCTAACTCCAGTTCCAGGGTATCCAATGCCTTCCTCTGATCTCTGCAAGTCCCAGGCACAAACCTGATACACAGACATGCATGCCGGCAAAATATCCATATACACAGAATAAATGAATAAATCTAAATTTTTAAAATTTTTTGTATGTGTGTATGCATGCACAATGTACACACATCTATGTGGGCATAGAAATCAGAGGACAACTTGTGGAAAGTCCGTTCTTGAACTCTACCACGTGAGTTCAAGAGATCACACTCAGATCATCAGGCTTGACAGTAAATGACAATACTGCTGAGCCATCTCACTGGCCCTTTAGTATCTTTTGGAGACACGGTGCCTTCCTCAAATCTTCTGATCCTCCTGACTTAGCTTCTAAGTGCTAGGATTACAGGTGTGTACAACACTGCATGCAGTTACAATGTACCACAAAATCCAGCTTTCACATTCATATTTGAATAAATTATTACATCATTCTAGTAATTGTGTAATGTTATTATTCTCCAGTGTGTCAACTAAAATACTTTTAACTTTAATATAGTATCATTTCTTACTGATGTGGCTGCTGTATACAATTTCCAACATACATGTATGTTAGCTTTTTGTTCTTTTGATTTTATTTTACTTTATGTGTATGACTGTTTTGCCTGCATGTATGTATCTGTACACCATGGAGTGCTTCAGACAGTTGTGAAACACCATGTAGGTGCTGGTAATTGAACCTGGATCCCCAGGAAGAACAGCCAGTGCTCTTAACCACTGAGCTATCTCTCTAGCCCTGTATGTTAGATTGTTAGTGAAAACTTTATTGACTGGAATTTTATGTGTGGTATATACATGTGTTGTGCAAGTGTGTGCAGAAGACATCAAATATCTTCCATCACTTTCCCCTTATTTTTTGAGATAAGCTCTATCACTAACCCTTTCAGCCAAATTCAGCAAAACTAGCTGGCTGACAAACCCAAGAATCTTCCTGTACTCTCCTCTGCAGCACTGAAATTTCAGGTTACACTACCACATTCAACTTTCTGGATCTGTGTGCGCTAAGGATCCAAACTCCCAACCTCACATCTTGCATGGCAAGCATTTTATGCACAGAGTCACCCCCCCCTCAAGCCCCTGTAAAGTGGTTTTCTGTCAAATATATATATATATATATATATGTATGTATATATATATGTATGTATGTATATATATATATGAACTTAAATAAGCCATAGTCCTGAGTTTACAAGGCAAGCATTCTTTAAAATAATGTTAAGATAAATCTTTGATAATCTTCAATAACTAATAAAAGCATCCCATCAGATATAAAAAGCTAAATTTTAGTCAAAAAGCACAGTTAGTATATGCACTTTGTTTGGTTTAATTAATTTATTTTTATGTGTATGTTCCTGGGTGTTATCTGTGCACCACATGCAAGCCCGGGCCCTCAGAGGTCAGAAGAGAAAACTGATCACCAGGAACAAGAATTACAGTTGTGAACTGCCACCCAGGTGCTGGGAACTGAATTTGCAAGAGAACCCAGTGTTCTTAACCACTGAGCCATTTCTCCAGCCCCTACTTTTTTTTTATCTTTTAAATTACATTTGTTTGTGTGCCTGTGTCTGCTTGCAATTGCCACAGTACATGCATGGAGGTCAGAGGGCAACTTTCAGAGCAAATTTTCTCCTTCTACCATGTAAGTCCCAGGGATTCAACTCAGATAGTTAGGTTTGACATCTGGAGCTTTTACCAACTTAGCCATCCCACCAGCCCATTATATACATTTTCAAACTAACAGAAGAATCCTAACAACAAAAATACTGGGAGGAAAATATAAAGTAACCTTTTAAAGTATTAGAAAGAAAACAAACTGAAAATTTTTCACACAAAATGTTGAAATTTTGGCCAAATTTATCAGATAAATATTTTTCTGAAAATACCAACACAATTGGCAAATTGGTCTATGTATTAACTAACACAAAGGTAGAGTGTCTACAGAATCAATTCCTTGGAATCAAACTGTTTCATCAAGAATATGCAAATATGTAAAAATGTTTCTTATTGGGTCAGTGTCAGAGTACTAAATAAAAAACTACTGCAATCTACACTCAGTAAAATAAAACAATTTAACCCTTTACAGTCTAACATGTAAGTACTGTAATTATCTTAAATGTTTGAATATTTACAATTTGAGAGTGATATACTTTATAATAGGAAAATTCCTTTCAAAATAGGTTATGAAGAACTATGAGAAATATTTTTATAATAAATGTCCAAAGTATAAAAACTGTCTTCAAACTACTAAGAATGATCTAAAAACAAATTCACATATTTTTTAAAAAATCAAGATAATATGAAAAAAATAAGCGGATGTTTACTTTAGGGTTTTTGAATTATAAGAATTCTTCTTTCATTTCTTTTTTGAGATTTTCTCCAGAGTTGTTATTATGCTGATTTTCTGTTACAAAAAGTTCTAGTAGCTTAAGAATAAAGAATTACAGTTCTTTATACCACCCAGGCTTTTGATTTCCTGTCAATGGCCCACCCAGTTTTCTGTTGCCCAGTGCCAAAATTTGATCATAATCTTTGCTTCAGCATTCTCCACTATCTCTGAATCTGGTCATTACAGCCTACTAACTTCATTTCTCCAAGAACTCTCTTCTGGTGTCCATTTCAACTGGGTTATTAATATAGGATGGAAAGCAGTCTCTCGGCTCTGGAATTCATGTACTGCACAGTTGTCTAATTTTCTTCAAATGAAAGCTTGTCAAATATGCCCATACATACTAATTGCTTAAATATTTTGTTTAAAAAAAAATACTGATTCTGATTCACTATGACTATAGAAGTTTGTATTTCTAATAAATTCCTAGGTGGTCCACATACTTTAAACTACATTCAAATCACTCTTAGATTAAGAACATTTGATGGGCGGTGATGGTGCATGCCCTTAATCCCAGCACCCAGGAGGCACGGGCAGGTGGAATTAACTCTGTGAGCTTGAGGCTAACCTGGTCTAAAAAGGAAGTTCCAGGACTGCCTGTTACACAAAGAAACCCTGTTTCAAAATAAAAAAAAAAAAAAAGAACCTTTAAACTGAGGGTTGGAGAGAGGGTTCTGCTGCTCTTCCATAGGGCCAGGGTTCAATTAGCACCCACAGAGCCTCTCAACTACTGTAATTCCAGTCCTAGGGGATCTGATGTTCTTCCATCCTTCACTGCTACCAGGTACACAGATAATGCAGACATACATGTAGGCAAAACACCCACACACATAAAAACAATAAATGAAGAAAAAAAGAACCTTTAATGGAGTACTTTATTCTGCTCAAATTTAAATTCTTTCTTGGGGTTTTAGTACAGTATCCTCCTTATACTGTCTAATTCTACTGCCTCAAAAAAATGTACTCATTCTCACTGCTGGCCATACATTTTCACTTTGGCTCTGTAGTCCTCCTGTATAGATGTGTTCCTTGCATTCACTTAAACTTTCTTTACCACTCATTCAAGTATTATCTTTCACAACTCTAAACAAGTTAATCCTGTTCACAGTCTTTGACTTTTCTGAACTCCAACCATACTCCCCTCCCCATTGTGGCTCTGGTATCAGTTGTTTTATGTGGTAATATATTGTGCACCCTAATAAACTTGCCTGAGGATCAGAGGACAGAGTCAGCCACTAGATTAGACTTAGAGGTCAGGCAGTGGTGGCACACAACCTTGATCCTATCACTCGGAGGCAGAGATCCATCTGGATCTCTGTGAGTTCAAGCCACACCAGAAACAGAGCCAGGCAGTGGAGATACACCTTTAATCCCAGTACATGATGTCTGGACAGAGAAAGGTTTATAAGGCGTGAGCAAACAGGAACTCACTCTCTTTAGATATCTGGCTCTGGGTTTTTTATTAAAAGACTATCTAAGATTTGAACAACAGCACTATTAGAACCACAGAGCAAAAGCATTCCTCTTGTGTCCCATGAAATGCCCAAGGGACACAGATTTCCCTCTCATTTCCCACCAAGATGCTTAATATGTAGTTCATGCCAGGTATGGAAGTTCATTCCTTTAATTCCAGTACTTGGGAGACAGAGGCAGGTGGATCTCTGAGTTTGAAGCCAGCCTGCTCTACACAGCAAGTTCCAGGCCAGTCAAGGCTATATAGTGAGACCCTGTCTCCAAAAAACAAAAGCAATTATTCAGGTCTGGGCATATAAATTAGTACTGCAGTACTTGCCTGGCACATAAAAGACCCTGGGCTCAATCCCAATTACAACCAAAACAAAACAAAACCACCTCCTCTACACACACACAGACAAAGACATGTAAAAAAAAAAAAAAAATCTACCAAAACCAGGATAAAACAGATAATCTGACTACTACTATAACCACTAAAGACGTGGAAGCCATAATTAACAAGCTTTCCAAACAGAAATCCCTTGGTCCAGCCAACTTCCTGGGTAAATTTTATCAAAAATGAAATAATTCATTTTTTGCTATCTCAGGTGGGGATATAACTCAATGGTAATGCACTCACCTGGCATGTTCAAAGCTCTGGGTCTGGTCTCCAGTAGTCCAAAAGAAAAAAAAAAAAAATAATAATAATAATAATAATAATAATAATAATGACAAAGATATTGCAAACAGAAAGAGGGCAGGAGATAACTTCTGATCAATATCCCTCATGAACTTAGATATAGAAGTCTTGAATAAAATAGTATTAGATTAAAACCTAGGAATGCATAAGGAAGACTGTAAACCACAAAAAAAATGTGATTTGTTCCAGCTATGCAAGAGACTCAACTTTTTTTTTTTTTTTAATTTTTAAAAATTGTATGTGTATAGGTGTTTCATCTGCATGTCTGGTACCAAGTGTAGGCCCTAGTGCCTTTGGAGCCAGAAGAGGATGTTCAGTCTCCTGGGACTAGAGTTATGGACAGGTATGAGTTACCACAAGGGTGCTGGGAATCAAACCCAGGTCCTCTGGAAGAGCAGCAAGTGCTCTTAATCACTCAGCCATCTTTACAGCCCTGCCTCAACTCTTGGGGGGGGGGGGAATCCATATAGATCTAGAGAAATGTAACCAACTGGCTAAAAGTATTTGCTGCTCTTCCAGGGATCTGAATTTGGTTCTCAGCACTCATGTAGCCCCAGGTGATAAGACACTGTCTTCTGGCCTCCAGAAGCACTGCACAAATGTGGCATACAGACACACAGACACACATATAAAACAAAAATATTTTTAAAAATATCTTTAAAAAATTTTTTTAATTCCTGATAACAAATCTCAACAGGGCCTGGGGGCACAGGTCAGCACTTACCTAGCATATGTGAGGCCCAGGTTCGATGGGGGAGGGGAGGGATGACGACACTTCTGAACAAACTAGTAACAGAAGAGTAACTTCCTCAACTTGGCAAAGAATAGCTTAAAAAACAGCCACAGCTAACAAGCTAACATCACAGAGTAAAAACAGCATCTTTCCTCCTAAGCACAGGTCCAAAGCAAAGACAGCAGCTCTCGCCAGTCTTACTCAACAGTTATGGAAAGCTACACTGTAAGGAACAGAAAATAAAAAGCAAACCAGACTGGGAAAGTTTTTGCAAAGTCCTTATTTATAGATGCTATTACTTAGAAAATAAGAAAAAGAAATTCCACTGTATTGAGTAAGTCCAGGGAGATCACAAGATTCAAGATCAATAAACAAAAATCAAGCACATTTCTAAATGATAACCACAAACAAACAAACAAAAGTTGTTATACTGCACAAAGAAACTAGTCTATGCAATGGTTATTCTTCACTGTCAACTTGACTGAATTTGTAATCGCTTAGGAGACACAGCCTGGTTGTATCTATGATGGTGTTTCTAGGAAGGAAGACCAACCCTGCATGTGAGCAGCACTATCCCATGGGTTAGGGTCTCCAACTTTATAAAAAGAAGGAAAGGGAAGCAAAGTGAGTACCAGCATCCATGGCTTTGCTTCCTAACTGGACACAATATAACCAGCCACATCATGCTCCTGCTACCATGCCTTCTCTGCATCATCAACTACATCCCCTCAAACTGGGAGCTAAAATAACCCTTCCTTCCTGAAGTCAGGATTTTGTCAAAGCAACAAGGTAATCAAGTACATCTAGTGCGTTACAGCTGTGCAGTCCTAGCTACTTGGGAAGGCTCCAGTACACCTAGTGCGTTACAGCTGTGCAGTCCTAGCTACTTGGGAAGGCTCCAGTATACCTAGTGTGGTACAGCTGTGCAGTCCTAGCTACTTGGGAAGGCTCCAGTACACCTAGTGTGGTACAGCTGTGCAGTCCTAGCTACTTGGGAAGGCTCCAGTATACCTAGTGTGGTACAGCTGTGCAGTCCTAGCTACCTGAGAAGGTTGAGATAGGAGGATAACAAGTTAAAGGCCTGTCTTCACATCCTATCAAGAACCTATCTTAAAAATTAAGTAAGAAGCCAGGCGGTGGTGGCACACGCCTTTAATCCCAGCATTCCCTTTAATCCCAGCATTCCCTTTAATCCCAGCATTCCCTTTAATCCCAGCATTCGGGAGGCAGAGCCAGGTGTATCTTTGTGAGTTCGAGGCCAGCCTGGGCTACCAAGTGAGTTCCAGGAAAGGCGCAAAGCTACACAGAGAAACCCTGTCTCAAAAAACGGAAAAAAAAAAAAAAAGAAGAAAAAGAAAAAAGAAAAAAAATTAAGTAAGAAAGCAAGTTAAAGAAAAGCTTCGAGTATGGCTCAATGGTAAAGTGCATGCCCAGTACCTGTGAGGCCCTTAGCTATAAATCTGTGCTGATAAAAGTAGTAAAAGATTTGCCAGGCGGTGGTGGCGCATGCCTTTAATACCAGCACTCAGGAGGCAGAGGCAGGCAGATCTCTGTGAGTTCAAGGTCAGCCTGGTGACAGAGCAAGTTCCAGGACAGCCAGGACTACACAGAAACGCTGTCTCAAAAAAAAAAAAAAAAAAAAAGAAGTAAAAGATTCAAATAACTTAAGAGCCTTGGTATGCTTACTGATTGGAAGACCTAATACAATAAAGATACCAATCACTCCCAAACTCCACTACAGGAATAAAATAATGTAATTCCTAGAAGAAAATAAAAAAAAAAACCAAAAAGGCTTTTACAGATACAAATGGGGCTTATAAAATTTATATGAAAAGGGCAAAGTCCTACGGTACCTAAAGCATTTTTGTCAACAGTCCAATGGGAAAAATTACTCTTCCCAATGTTAAGACTTACAACATAATGTAGTTCTGATGGAGAGAGAAATGCAGACTGATGGAACACAACAGAAACTCCAGAAAACAAAGCTCTGCTCAAATATGCTCAACCGACTTTTCACAACTTTACCCAAGCATTCAATGGAGAAAAGAAAGCCTTTATAACAAATGATACGAGAGCAATAATGCTGGAGTGTAAAATATTACTACTCAGGAAACAGTAAATTAAATCAACTTGAAATGGACCACACGTTTAAATATAAAGTATGGTGGTCATGCATGCCTATAATCTTAGTACTTAGGAAGCCAAAGCAGGAAGACTGGAAGTTCCAGGCCAGAATGTGTTACATAGTAAGACTGTCTCAAAACACCATCACCCTTCCTACCACCACACACAAAATAAATAAATCTCCACCTCTAGCCCTTTTAACCTCCTTTAATTTGAAATTTTTCAGAACTCAGCATTAGGTAAAGGGTGCTTGGAGGACACAAAAGTCTTATCTACAAAAGAAAGACTTGGACCTCATCAAAACATAAAATTTTCATGAAAAAAAAAAAATTAAGTTGGTGTAGTGCTAAAGTCTTGTGCATACTACACAAGCATTCCACTACTGAGCAGAGCTAGGCCACCAGTGCTCAGATTTAAAGTATACACTAGAGCTGGGAATACCCCATTTGACAAGATATTCCAGGCCTTGGGTTTAATCACCATCACCACATTAAAAAGACACAATAAGGGCTGGAGAGATGGCTCAGAGGTTAAGAGCACTGACTGCTCTTCCAGAGGTTCTGAGTTCAGTTCCCAGCAACCATATGGTGGCTCATAACCATCTGTAACAAGTTCTGGTGCCCTCTTCTGGCCTGCAGTCATACATGCTGTATACATAATAAATAAATAAATAAATCTTAAAAAAAAAAAAGACACAATAAGCCGGGCGGTGGTGGTGGTGGTGGTGGTGGTGGTGGTGGTGGTGGTGGTGGTGGTGGTGGTGGTGGTGCATGCCTTTAATCTCAGCGCTCGGGAGGCAGAGGCAGGCAGGTGGATCTCTGTGAGTTCAAGCCCAGCCTGGGCTACAGAGTTCCAGGACAGGCCCCAAAGCTACAGAGAAACCCTGTCTCAAAAGACCAAAAAGAAAAAAAAAGACACAATAAAAAGGAACTTGCTGGGTATGGTGGCTCACAACTTTAATCCCAGCACTCAGGAGGCAGAGGCAGGTGGGCTCAAGGCCAGCCCCATCTATACAGTGAATTCCAGGACTACATGGGGAGACCCTGCCTCAAAATAACAAAAAAAAAAAAAAAAAATTGCTCTGTGAATAACACTAAAGAGAATATTCAGGTATTAGAAACTGGGGTAAAACATTGCAAACTACTTTTTTGTGTGTGATACAGTGTCTCACTCTGTAGCCTAGGCTGACCTGGAGCTCACTACAGCCCAGGCTGGCCTCAAACTTGCAACTATATTTTTGCCTCAGTCTCCTGAGTACAAGGATTACAGGTGTGAGTCACACCCAGATTTCAAACTAAATTTTTAACAAAATATTTTGAATCTACAGTATACAAAGACTGCTTAAAACTCAACAGGAAAAAAAAAAATCAATCCAATTGGAAAATGGGCAAAAGACATTTCACAAAAGGCCAATAAGTATACAGGAAAATGTCTCCTGAGTTTGTGGGCCATGCCTATAATCCTAGCACTCCGGGGGTAAAAAGGGTTGTGAATTCAAGGCTAGCCTGAGTGAGAACCAGTCTTCCAAACAAAACAAAACAAAACAAAATATTTCAATATCTTTATCTTTCAGGGATTGCAAACCCCAGTACAATAGAATTGCATACCTATCAGAATGACTATAGTAACAACAGTGGTAAAATGTCTTATTGTCTTTTCTGTGATAAAAATACCCTGACAAAAGTAATTTCAGGGAGAAGGGGTTTAAACTCACACTTCAATGCACAGACTCTTATGGTGGGGTAATCAAGACAGCAAAAGCTTGAACCAGCAGGTCACACTTTTGTCTACTCCTGGTTAGAGGTGGAGTGTATACAAGCTACTCACTCAGCCCACCTGTTCTACTTATACAGTCCAGGAGCCTAGCCTGGGAAAGGCACCACCCACACAAAGTAGGTGAGCATGCCCAAAGGCCCTTCTCAAAGACGACTCTAGAGTCTGTCAAGCTGACAATTAACACTAACCATCAAATACACAGAGAAATCAACGGGTATGTAGACTATATAAGGAGTTCAAGGTAAAAAGATTAAAACCAGCTAGAGACATGGAAAAATATTCAGTATCACTAATATAGTAGAGTGCTTGGCCAGCATGCACTCTACACTCAAGAGATGGAGGCAGAATGATCAGAATTTCAAGGTCAATTTTGGCTACATAGCAAGTTCAGGCAAGTCTGGGTTACTCATGATTATGTTCACGTCGATAAAAAAAAATAGTGATGATAATAATAATAAAACAACTAGACATGTAATTACCAGATGTCCCAGCAATTTTACTTTGAGGAATACATCCTAAAATGAAAACTTATGTTCATGTAAAAACTTGGACATGAATGGTCTTAACAGCTTTTCTAGTAAAAACTAAACACTGAAAACAATCCAACTGTCCCTTATCAGGTAAACTGTTGCACAGTTACACAGTGGTTCACATTTACCAGAGAATACAAATTAGTAATTAAAAGGAACAAAGACTGATAGATGTGATATATGGATTGGGAAATTATTGCTATGGATTAATCAAAATCTAGGTAAGGAGAGGCAACAGAAATCAGGCCAAGCTTCAAATTTTAAAAACTCCCAAATAAAGAGTACGGAAGTCTAGAAAAATAGCAACATCTTTGTTTCAATCTATCAAGATTATCTTCTGATTGAGCATCTAAGAGTATGAAATTGCATGATCTCACCTATCTTCCTCCTTCCCGAAATTTCCACTAGCGCTATATATATATATATATATATATATATATATATATATATATATATATATATATATATTGGTGTGGTGGTATTGTGTTCCCCAAAATATTGTGTACCTTAATAAACTTATCTGGGGTCAGAGAACAGAAAAGCCACTAATTAGGCAGTGATAGCATACACCTTTAATCCTAGCATTTCAGAGGTAGAAATCTCTCTGGATCTCTGTGAGTTCAAGGCCACATTAGAAACAGCCAAGCATGATGACTCACGCCTTTAATTCCAGAAAGCCAGCCTTTAATCCCAGAGAGTGGTGGTAGAAAGCAGAAAGATATATAAGGCGTGAGGACCAGAAACTAGAGGCATTTGGCTGGTTAAGCATGTGGCTGGTTAAGCTTCAGGCTTTCGAGCAGCACAGTTCAGCTGAGATTCATTCTGGATTGAGGACACAGAAGCTTCCAGTCTGAGGAAACAAGACCAGCTGAGGATTGGCAAGGTGAGAAAGCTGTGGCTTGTTCTGTCTCTCTGATCTATCAGCATTGACCCCAATAACTGGCCTCGGGTTTGATTTTATTAATAAGAACTTTTAAGATTCCTGCTACATATTGGGGTTTGGATTTTTTTTTTTTTTGGTTTGATATGTATCTTCTTTTGCCCTAATAATTTCTATAAAGCCGTTTCTTCTCAAATTCTAAACATTTAAAGAATATTCATATAGATGTACTTTGCTATTATTGCCCTTTGTGTACTGCTATCTTTTTCAGTGGTTAAGAACAATACAAATAGTAATTTTTCCCTAAAATATATCTGTGCTCAGAAGGCAACATCCTTGGTTCTAGTATCAATGGAGGAAAAGGTTGAACTTTGAAACTTAATTTTAAATGTCTTCATCAAATTTCTTCCAGGTAGGGCTGGAGAGATAGCTCAGCTCTTAAGAGTGCATACTGCTCTTGCAGAGGACCAGAATTCAGTTCTCAGTACCCACATTGGGCAGCTCATGACCACCTGTATGTAACTCCAGCTCCAGCAGATCCAACACCCTCTCCTGGTCTCCATGGGTACCTTCACACACATTAAAAATAATACTTTTTTTTTAAAAGTAAAGCTGGGAAGTTGGCACATGCCTTTAATCCCAGGATTCAGGAGGCTAAGAGAGGCAGATCTCAGAGTTCAAGGCCACCCTGGTCAACAGAGGGACTTCCAGTACAGCCAGGGCTACATAGACAAATCCTGTCTTGAAAAAAAGAAAAGAAAAAAGAAAAAAAGGAGAGGGAGGAAGAAAGGAAGGAAGGGGGAGAGGAAGGGAGGGATGGAGGGAGAAAAGGAGGAAAAGAGGGAGAGAGAGAGAGAGAGAGAAAGGGAGGGAGGGAGGAAGGAAGGAAGGAAGGAAGGAAGGAAGGAAGGAAGGAAGGAAGGAAGGAAGGAAGGAAGGAAGGAAAGTGTCCTCCAGGCACAGGCAATAGCCTAGGAATAGGCTCTAGGCCTTTCTCTAATTATTCACTTCCTTAACTTCCTCAACAGTGTATGATAACAATAGCTACTACTTACTAAATATATATCACACATCACACGGTGTTTTACACATTTTTAAAAAATTAAATAATTTAAACCTCACAACAGGTCTGTGAAATGGGTGCTTCTTAAAAAAATGTTTTTTGGCCGGGCAGTGGTGGCGCACGCCTTTAATCTCAGCACTCAGGAGGCAGAGCCAGGCGGATCCCTATGAGTTCAAGGCCAGCCTGGGCTACAGAGTGAGTTCCAGGAAAGGCACAAAGCTACACAGAAAAACCCTGTCTCAAAAAAACAAAAACAAAAAAAAATGTTTTTTACATTTGCCTTTTTTTTTTTTAAATGCTATGAATTGTTGCGTGCTATTTTGATTGTGTTCTTGACAAATACAGCTTGCTTGGGGGCAGAGGGCAGAGCATAGAGATTGGAAGACTGTAGAGAGAGGGGCCAGACATGGTAATGTGGGGCTGACAGAGGATCTCAGCCCGGTTTATATGGAGGAACGAAAGAGGTAGAAAGCGACTATGGCTGCTCCCTGCTTCTTTGATCTTTTCAGGTTTTTACCCCATATCTGACTCCTGACTTTCCATTGATAAGATTAATTAGAATAACACTTCATCTGGCATCCAACTTTTGGGGCACAAATTCACCAGATAGCCTCTTGCCTGTGGCTTTGCCTGGAGCCACTGCACTGCCGCCTGGTTTTTCCTTTCTTTCTCGAAGCCCTCTGAGCCAGTCTAGGATTTTCTGGTTGTAGCCTCTCTACAGCAATTTCCACAAGTCTGTGGTGATATTTTATTTGTGCTTTAACAAATAAATCTTGCCTGAAGATCAGAGTGTGGAGCTAGCCACTAGAAGCCAGGCAGTAGTGGCATACCTTAACTAGCAGGAGGAAATAGGAAGTGATATGGCTGGGCAGAGAGAAAAGTGATAAGCCATGGAGGAGATGGGAACTCAGCCCTTTCAGGCTGAGGATTCAGTAGATGTAAGAAGTCTCTCTAGTGACTGGCTCCTTCGCTGATCTTTCAGCATTTACACCGATAATCTGGCTCCAGGTTTTTATAATTAAGACCAAGGTGCCTGGGCTCCAACGGCTACCGGGGTTAGTCCCTCTCCACTGCCAGCTCTGCCTTCAGGGAGCTCTGTGCTTTCACTTCCCACTGGTCACACATGCTGTTTTCTCACGTTCCCCGTGTCCACCTTTCAGATGGCTGAGTCTTTGGCTCCTTTTCCCTTTCCCCCGTGGGTTGTGGGCTTTCCCTGGGTCACCTCCTCAAGCTGCTGACACTGGATCAGCAGCAGCTGCCCTCAGCCAGGGAGTGCACCACCTGTGTTTTCCACCCAGCAGCAGTCAGCCTCACACTTCATCAGCAGCAGACTTGGTGAGACAACTTGGAATTCTTCAAGGGGGGAATTTTTTTTTTTTAAAGTTTTTTCCCCACATTAAAAAATGGGAACCACTATTACTATGGAGGGAGTTAGGTCTCTGCATGATTCCACAATGGATGATTTAAAAATGGAACAATTAAATGAGATATTAACTCAGCTGGGATTTATGTAATGTCAATTATAAACATTATCAGTTTGGTAATTGTTTAAAAGTTGGTTGATATGAGTGCCAAGATACAAGCCTTAGAAAAGGTTACTAAAGAAAATAATGCAATTTTGACTGACTAGTTACAAGCCTTAGAAAAACTTAGTCAAACAGGTAATAGAGTTACTCAGAAAAAGACAAAAGGAATTTTAAAGGAGAACCAACATTACATTATAAAATTATAAAGGAACAGCCCAAGATTAAAAAAAAAAAAACAAACTTTAATCTATCCAGTCACCTTACAGGAACAATGCCAAATGACAGCTTTCCCCAAGGCTATATAAGAGCTGACTGATTTCTGTGGAAATGTTAAGATTTGAGGAGATTTAAGGAAGAGATGATCTCATATGGTATATATTCATCTTTTGTGAGGTAGATGTTAAATTCATGGTCAACTAGTAATAGAATTGTCCCACAAGACTGGAAAGACTTGGTTACAGCAGTATTGGAATCCAGTCCTCAATTACAGTGGAGGACCTGGTGGAAAGATGAGGCTAAGACCATTGAACAACAAAGTAGGGCTAGAGGTAAGGAAATTTTCCAAGACTAACTTCTTGGAAAGGGCAATTATGCTGATGTACAAAGACAGTCTATATATGATGACCATACCTTGGTTCTATGCCATGCAGCAGCTTTGAATGTTGTAGAACAATCCTTTTCTATACTATGAATATGTATTACTCATTGGTTAATAAAAAGCTGACAGGCTGGTAACTGGGCAGGAAGTATAGGCAGGACAGCCAGACATAGAGGACTCTGGGAAGGAGAGCAGAGTCAGAGGAGATGCCAGCCAGCCACCGAACAAGCAAAAATTAGTAACAAGCCATGAGCCATGTGGCAAAGCATAAATAGAAATATGGGTTAATTTAAGTGTAAGAGTTGGCTAGTAAGAAGCCTGAGCTATCAGCCGAGCATTTACAACTCATACTCAGCCTTTGAGTCAGTTATTTGGGACCAGGCATTCAGGACAGGAAGTGTCCATTTACAATGAATATTTTGTCTGCACATGTGGATGTGCACCACATGTGTGTCTGGTGCCCAAGGAGGTCAAAAGAAGGCACTGACTAGATGCCCTGGAACTGAAGTTATAGACAGTTGTGAACTACAATATGGATGCTGAGAAACAAACCCAGGTCCTTTGTAAGAGCAACAAGTGCTCTTAACTACTAAAACACCTCTCCAGCCCCCAGGTACTCCTTCTTAAAAAAATGTATTAATTTATTTGTGGGATGAGTGGATGTGTGTCATGGTGCACATGTGGAGGCCAGAGTTCAACTTGCAAAGATTGGTTCTTTCCTTCCACCACATGGATTCCACATAGGTTCCAAGAATCAAGCTTGGCAGAAAGTTCCTTTACCCATCAACAGACCACCTCCATTTGTAAAAATGGAAAACTGAGAAACTAACAGCTCCTCTGGAAGAACAGGAAATGCTTTTAATCTGCTAAGCCATCTCTCCAGGCCTGCATTCCAAGTTTTTAAAATTACTTTTTTCTTTCTTTTTTTGAAACAGGGTCTCACTCTATAGGCCTGAAACGCTGATCAGGCTGGACTCAAACTGACATTCCTTCTGCCTCTGCCTCCTGATGGCTGGATTACAAGCATGACCTACCACTCCTAGCTCTAAACTCAGTAATATATAATAAAAATAACAGAGTTCTAGGGCTGGAAATGTAGCTCACTGGCAGAACACAACATTAGTGCATCTAAGGAATCCCCAGGATCATAACAATAATAATCCTCAAGAGTCTCTTGTTGCCATAAAATTATTAGTAAGGAAAAATAATGACATCTGAGTCCTCATTGCTAATGTGAGACAAATTTTTTAACAAACAACGGTTTTCCCTAAAACACCTGCCTATCTTTCAAAATCCCTCGGTGTAGCAATTTTCCCAGCACTTATATAATTGAAAATAACAGACAAGTCATAGAAATGGAGAGATGGCTCAGTGGCTAAGAGTACTTCCTATTCTTTCAGAGGACCCAAGTTTGGCTTCTAACACTCACATCAAGTATCTCACAACCATCTAACTCCAGCTCTAAGCCATCCAATGTCCCCTCTGGCCTGTACAGACACTCACATATGTGGCATACACACACACACACACACACACACACACACACACACACACACACACACACACACAAAAGCTTACCCTGAACAAATGCAATCTTAAAATCAAAATTAACACATAAAAAAACATATTAAGGCCGGGCGGTGGTGGCGCACGCCTTTAATCCCAGCACTCGGGAGGCAGAGGCAGGCGGATCTCTGTGAGTTCGAGGCCAGCCTGGGCTACCAAGTGAGTTCCAGGAAAGGTGCAAAACTATATAGAGAAACCCTGTCTCGAAAAACCCAAAAAGAAAAAAAAAAGAAATCCCCGAAGAGAAGGCAAATGATGTTTGTGTTTAACAACCATAACCAGAAAAATAAGTTTAAAAAGAAAAAAGAGTCGAAACAGCTCTGCCACATGGTAGCACATGCCTTTAATCCCAGCACTATGGAGACTGAAGCAGCAGGTTTGAAGCCAGCCTGAACTATACAGCAAGACCCTGCTGCAAAAAGCAAAACTGAAAACAATGACAGGATAGTTAGCTCTGACACTTTACAAAAATGAAAGAGCTTAAGGAGAGGGGGCATGTCAAGCAGATTATAGGCTGCATATCCATGAAATGCTTGGAGATGTGTTTGAGAGTTCAGATTGTGGGGAGATTCTAGAGTGTATGTGTATATATAATGAGACGAGTACAAAACTGAGATTAGCACACAACTATACACATAAAATTCCCTTACATTTCATATAAACCTTAAACTTACAGACTTGATATCATAAGAAAAACTTTTAATTTCAGTATATCTGCCTTTTGACTGTAGTCTCTCTTGTGAGAGCAGTATGGAACTTTCCACTGTGGTACTTCCCACTATGGCTATCATGTTAGTATTCCAGTTTCAGATTTGGGAGCATTTTGGAATTTGAAGTTAGGGATAATCAACTTGCATTTCTCAATAATGTACTACATTATATATTGGTTTTTATTATTACTAATATTACACAAATGCTACAACACCCATGGCATTAGGTAGATCCTTTCATAACACAAGAAAAAAAATGACTGGTGAAAGTGTAAATTTAAAATTCTAAGCACTTTGGGCTTCAGACAGTTTCAGCCTTGACTCTGAGATTTACAAGTTAAATGCAGCATAAGAATACCTTAGATATTGAAGGAAGCAAGAAGTAAAAGTAAATATATTTATTATTCATCTACCATTTACAAAGCTAAAAAAGCCCCACATACACACACTTTAAAATACAAAGTAAGGGGGCTGGAGAGATGGCTAAGCAGTTAAGAGTACTGGCTGCTCTTGTTCAATTCCTAGCACCCACACAGTGGACCACAGCCACTTGTAACTTCTGTTCCAGAGGATCTGATACCCTATTCTGATCTCCACAGCGAGCAGACACACACGCAAAGTAAAACAGTCATACAATAAAAGTTAAGTATGGATATAAAATTTAAAAAAATAAAAAAAAAACACAAAGTGAGCTGCGCATAGTGGCACACACATTAATCCCAATACTTAGGAGGTGGAGACAGGAAGACTAGGAGGTCAAGGATTATCCTCTGCAACAAAGGAGCTTTCCAGGAGCTGGCAAGAGGGTTCAGTAGGTAAAGGTACTTGCTACCTACCAAACCTGATGCCTAAGTTTGACCTCTGGAATCCAAATGGTACAAGGAAAGGACTCCCAAAAGCTGTTCTCTAAACTCCACATGCACCGATGGAATGAACATGCTCACACAAGTACACAATAAATAAAGAGCTTTAAAAAAAATCAAAATGATTTTCAGGCTAGCCTAAACTACCTAAAATACTGTCTCCAGAAAGAAAGGGGGTAAAATGCAAAGGATGGGGGATGTAGTTCAATAGTACAGCACTTGCTAGCATGAGCAAGGCAAGGGGGACAGAGAGGAGGGGAGGGGAAGAGAACTTTAAAATGTGAAAATTTCCTTCACAAAATGAAGCATACTGTCTAGAAATATATATTTGAAGAAAGTTGGCTTAATGAGAGTCAACAAACTGAATACTTTCAAAGGTCTCAGAACAGCAGCAGCAGCAGCAGCAACAATATACACACACAACCACCACCACCACCACCACCAAAACAAAGATGGCTGATGTTTAAACAGATTGTTTTAAATCTGTATGCACTGGCCTGTATTCATGTGTATGTGCACATGTGTGCATGTACATGTGGAAGCCACAGATGGACGCTGGCATCTGCTTCAGTCACTCCCACTTACCCACCGAGACACAGTTTCTCACTGAAGGACTCACTAAGTCTTACTCAGGGACTCAGCAACTCCAAGGATGCTCTTTTCTCTGCCTACTCAGAGCTGGGATCACAGATGCCCAACACACTCAGCTGTTCTGGTTGGCCGCTTTTGTCATTGTTTTGTTTTTTCAGTAGGTGCTAGGGATCCAAACTAAGGTCCTAATGCTTACACAGCAAGTACTTTACCAACTGGGCCATCTCCCCAGCCTCCAAGAATAGTTTTGTAAAACCAAGCATATCAAAGTAAATCAAAGAATAAATTTTCATTTCACAATGTCCTTACTACACTCTGTCCTGCTGACCTTAAAATCCTACTCATCCTTAAGAGAAGTTCAAGTTTTCAATATTTAATGCCCTTATTCATCAGAATTTTCTGCCATTTTTTCTGCCTCATCAAGCCATCATTAAATTTTAAAGATACCCAATAATATTTCCTGAGTGTAACTACTCAAATATAAGCAGTCTCACATCTTATCTATACTAATAAACACACAGAAGCAGATGACCTAAAATCCGTTATAAAAAGTGAGCAGGCACGGTGGCACACACTTGTAACCTCATCACTACAGGAGGCACAGGCAGGAGGATCATCCTAAATTCAGCACACTTTGTAGCTCTACAAAGCAAGACTCTGTCTTAAAGCCAGAAAGAAAAAAAAAGTTTTACTTTTTACTATCTTAATGTTTCTGTTTTCCCCACCATTACCCAGTAAATGAACATCTAAAATTGTGAAAAACTAAATTTCTTTTTTAGCTTTCATTGTTGTTGTTTTGTTTTTGTTTTTGTATTTTTGGTTTTGGAAGACAGGGTTTCTCTGTGCAGTTTTGGAACCTGTCCTTGATCTCGCTCTGTAGACCAGACTGGCCTCGAACTCACAGAGATCCTCCTGGCTCTGCCTCCCGAGTGCTGGGATTAAAAGCGTACACCATCACCGCCCGGCGAAAACTTGCTTCTGTATCAGCCACAATTATGTTCTGAGCTACTCAGAAAGGTGAGGCAAAAAGATGACTTGAGTCTGAGATGCACACCAGCCTAGATAACATGAAACTCTGTTAGGAGCAGGTAAGGGAATGTGGCCTTGTTTTTAAAAATTGCAGTTTATACTATAAAAGACAAGTATAAGCCGGGCGGTGGTGGCGCACGCCTTTAATCCCAGCACTCGGGAGGCAGAGCCAGGCGGATCTCTGTGAGTTCGAGGCCAGCCTGGGCTACCAAGTGAGTTCCAGGAAAAGGCACAAAGCTACACAGAGAAACCCTGTCTCGGGGGAAAAAAAAAAAAGACAAGTATAACACATTTCCTTAGTCCTATGTTCTAATCTAAACATGGTGTCACTTTGGGGCTTAAGGGACTGAAGAAAAGAGACTCAGGGACAGGATGGCTTAGCTGTTAAGCAGGCATACTGTTCTTGTAGAGGACCTGAACTCAGTTCCCCATACCTACATCAAGAGGCCATGACCACCTGTCACTCCAGCCCCAAGAGATCCAACTCCCTCTTCTGGGTACCCATGCACACTTATCATATACATACAGTCACACACATAAAGATAAATCTTTTAAAAATCCTGTAGAATTTCCACCTTCATGCTTTAATGTTTCTCAGAACAGCCTTCCCACTGGTCTTTAATACTTCAGTCATTAACCCCAAATTATTCTGCACAGTACTGAAAGAACAATTAATCCTTCTTAAAACACACACACACACACACACACACACACACACACACACCACGTAACTTTTTTTTTGGGGGGGGAGGGTGCTTCTTAACTGTTTTGCAGATTGAATTCAACCTGATTCTAAACATATACTTCATAAATTAACTCTACTTTACTTATACAAAAAAAATTTGTTACAATCCAAATTAACACTTTCTTCCAGAAAAATCAGACTTCTTAAATCCCCCTCACATCATGCTGATCCCTATCACCAAGTGTTTGCTCATGCTTCCATCCCCCACATGGAATGTATGGAATGTTCTTCTGGAGATGCTCTGAAGAGACAAAGAGTTCATATTCTTTATTTAAGTCCCACTTTCTTCATGAAGCCTCTCCTACAATTCTGATGTGAAGACAATGGACTCAATTTTATGTATTATATACATTATTTCAATACTGCTCTGGACAGTGCTGTTTATACTATTATATTCTTGTCAAGATAAACGCAAACTGTCACTTTCTAGCATGTGGGTCTATAACATGAACTCAACTATCTGAAAAGCTGACGGCATGATCCTGATTAAAATTCAAAGTGTTTTTATTATGTCAAAAGAGTTCTAGTACAAAAGATTATAATGTGATGACTAGGATTTGATTCAAAGTAGTGCAGTATGAAGAGAATCAGGAAGAAAGGTAAAGTGAGTGGAGCAGAGATGAAACCAAACTGACTTAGCTGATCATCTTTGAGGCTCAGAAACAGCTACACCACAGTCATAGTGCATTCCTATTTGCTGAAATTTTTTCACAAAGTTTCATTTTTATAGCTGAATGCTAGAATACTTTCCTAGCACATATAAGCTCTAAATTCAAATCCCAGCTGCCCACCTTCCATTAAAAAAATTAAAAATAATAATAATCATCATCATCTTATCTTCATTTTAAATAATATGGTTACTGCTGCTGTTGTGGATCACTGGTACATCAAAATGGGTCTGGGGCAAGCAAACAAAAGGTTTGGTTTGGTTTTTTGAAATAAGGTCTCTCTATGGAAGCCCAAGTCAGCCTCCAAGTACTGACATTACAGGTCTATACTACCATGCCTATCTATAATTACTGGGGGGGGGGAGCGCTCCTTGAATTCGTTATCTTGCTGCCTCACTCCAAAGTAGATAGGACTACAGACCTGTACCACTAGGCCTAGACTGTAATTAACTACTTTACCCAACAAATATCTACATCTCCACTGACAGTAAAAGAAAGGTTTCTAGAAAGATTCAATCTGACAGGGAACTTGTAGCATCTATATTCTTTTCTGCAAGTTACTGAAAGTAAATTGGAAAAATATATGTCATCAAAATGTAAGAAATCTCCATGAAAAGCAAAATTAATCTTAACCACCAAAGCAATAGTGCCTATATTACACATTTTTATTCAATTTTGGCATCCAGAAATGGTCCAAACAATTGCCGAAAAGTTTAAAAAGAAAAAAATATGAAAAAAGTCAAGACTGGTGGTGGTGGTGGTGGTGGTGGTGGTGGTGGTGGTGGTGCACACCTTTAATCTCAGCACTCGGATCTCTGTGAATTTGAGGCCAGCCTGGTCTACAAAGTGAGTTCCAGGACAGGCTCCAAAGCTACACAGAGACACAGAGAAACTCTATCTCCAAAAAGAAAAAAAAAAGTCAAGGAAAACATGGAAAGCAGCAAAGGTTTTGTTGTTTTTTTTTTTTTTTAATGGAGAAAAAGCTGCTGCTACAACCAAGGTTCAATAACCTAAGTCAGCCAATGTCAACTCAGTAAGTTCACAATGTAAAGACACCTGATGCCCAAATAGGGGATGAATTAATTAAATAGGTTTCAATTATCAGAAAATGACATCTTGCTGAGAGACAGAAAAACATGCTTAAGAATTTCCAGATATTTGGCTTAGTGATGATGTACGTTACTGTTAAGGAATATTCCACCCCTTGGATATGTCAGTATATAGCTACCATTCAGATTCAATCACTGCCTTCTCTACATCATTTGCTAATCCCTTCTACAAACAGTAATACAACACCTACTATTTTTAAGCAATGGTATTTTTTTTCTCCAATTACATTGAGTTTTTAAAGTTTGATTTTGGGTTTTATTTCCCCCTCCACCTTTTTGTTGTTGTTTTGTTCTGTTTTGTTTTGAGACAGAGTCTCACTGTGTACCCTTGGCTATCCTGGAACTCACTATATAGACCAGGCTGGCCTCAAACTCAGAGGCTTGCCTGCCTCTGCCTCCCAAATGCTGGGACAAAAGGTATGTGCCACTACGCCTGATATTTGACCTCTGTTTTTACACACTGGTTTTGCACACAGTCAATTTGATCACTTTGATTCCTAGTTCTATTCTATAACTGTTTAACTTCTTAAGAGATGAGATTTTAGTGACCATACCAAACAATAAGTTTCTGAAGAGATGTCTAACACATATGCTATTCAAATACCAATGCTTACCCTAGTAACAATACATCATCTACCTATCATTTAGTGCAAGTAAAGCTTGAAAGAGGAGAATCTTCCTATATAAACAGCTTAATAAAAAAGAAGCCATCCTCACAAATATACTGAGATGAAAAAGAAAATCATTTCAGACTACCTTATACTCATACATCTTCATTTTAGGCTTTTCTCTTATGACAAAAAAAAAAAAGCAAATAAATTACAATAAGGATGTAGCTAAGTAGTAATATACTTGCTTCATATACACAAGGTCAGAAATATATTCCTTAGCATGGAAAAACTAAACAAAACTAAAATATAAGGGGCCAAAAAATGTTGAAATTGTCCATGGAGGGAACAGGGTGAGAAACAACTTTCATGGAGGGGACAAGGTGGGAAAGAATGGCTTATATGGCATTTGGTGTACACTTGAAATCCCAGCCCTGGCTAGGCAAAGACAGGGGGATCCCTGAGCTTTCACGGAGAGCCAATCTAGCCTAATTGGTGAGTTTAAGTCAATGAATAACTCTGTCCCCATTCCTAAAGTTGACACCAGAAGTTGTTCTTGCTCTCTGGCACACCCACACACGTGAATCTCTATGAACACACAAACGCACACATGGAGAGGCAGCCTTTTTTTTTTTAACTTGTGGAAGAATAATGTGGAAGAACCCACTAGAATACTACACTTGGAAAAGCTACCATTTTACCACACAATCTTTCAACTAAAGAAGCCCATGCCAGGTGGTGGTGGCGCACACCTTTAATCCCAGCACATGGGGAGGCAGAGGCAGGTAGATCTTTGTGAGTTCAAGGCCAGACTGGTCTACAAAGTGAGATCCAGGAAAGGTGCAAAGCTACACAGAGAAACCCTGTCTCAAAAAACCAAAAAAAAAAAAAAAAAAAAAAAAAAAAAGCCCACAAAATAGGCCATGCATGGTGGTGATGAAAGCCTTTAATCCCAGCACTCAGGAGGCACAGGCAGGTGGATATCTGTAAGATCTAGGCGAGCCTGGTCTACAAAGGAAGTTCCAGGACAGCCAGAGGGAAACCCTGTCTCAAAAATTAAAAATAATTAAAGTTAAAAATGAGATTAAAATTTTTAAATAAAATGTGTAAATACCTACAACTTGATCAAAGAAGTTTGATTATGCTATCATAATTTGTGTATTCTCAAGTTTTGAGCAAGAAATATATTAAATCTTTAAGTTACCAGGATTACTACAACTTTCTTTTCAAGAATGGGTATTTGTAGACTTTTCCTAATAACTCTGAGGAAATATAAAGTTTATAAAATGTTAGAATGTGTTACTAAGTTTTATCTAATACATGCTATTCCAGTGGGATGAAAACCATTTACAAGTTCCATTTAGATTAAGAAATCTTTTGGGAAATGTATGTAGTACATTCTAGTTATTCTGTTTCTAGAACAGCAAAAACCTCTATAACCTATTTCCCTACTGTTTTTGTTTCAAAACCAACTTAGTTCACTTATAACTTCCTTCCCAAAAAGTCAAGGCAATATTATATATAGGTAGTACAGAACTATCTGAATTTTCAGCAGAGATTGAAGCTGTCTCAAATTTAACCTACCTCACACCTTCTACAAAAACATTAACAGTTCAATGAGGTATTACTTACAGTCACATTAAAAAAAAAAAAAATCATTAAAATGGACAGTGTAGGCCCCCTGGCAGTGGGATCAGGATCCATCCCCTGGTGCATGAGCTGGCTTTTGGGAGCCCACTACCTTGCACAGCCTTGGTGAAGGTGAGAGGGGCTTGAACCTGCCTCTACTCAATGTACCAGGCTCTGCTGACTCCCCATGGGAGACCTTACCTTGTGGGAGGAGGGAATGGAAGGTGGGTTGGGAGGGGTGTGGGCAGAAGGCTGGAGGGGTGGGAGGAGGGAAAAGAGGGAGATCTGTGGTTGGTATGTAAAATGAATAAAAAATTCCGTAATAAAAAAAGTTGCGGGGGTTGGGGATTTAGCTCAGTGGTATAGCACTTGCCTAGCAAGCGCAAGGCCCTGGGTTCAGTCCTCAGCTCTGGGGAAAAAAAAAGTTGCAAACAAACAAAAAAAAAAAAGAATAAAATGAAGAGTGTAGCTTCATTGTAAAAGAGGGAGTAAAGAGGAAGAAAAGAAAAGCTTCTAAAATCAAACTACTTAAATGAATTTTTCATTCTCTTAAGACACAAAATCCAACTGGGCGGTGGTGACACATGCCTTTAATCCCAGCACTTGGGAGGCAGAAGCAGGTGGATCTCTGTGAGTTCGAGGCCAGCCTGGGCTACAGAGTGAGTTTCAGGAAAGGGGCAAAGCTACATAGAGAAACCCTGTCTCAAAAAAAACCAAAAAACAAAAAAAAAAGCCTATAAGACACAAAATCCTTTTTACAAAACTCCCTGAAAGCTACTGTCTAGCATGCAGAAGGCTCCTTGTCCTAACCTAGTACCACAAAAATAGTAAGTAAAACTCCCCTAATGCTAAGAGCTCATCCTTAGGCAATGCCTTCTGTCTTTTATAAAGTACTGAGTTATCCAGGATTGGTTACATGGTAGTTCACACCTGTAATTCCAGCCTAAGGAAGCTGAAACAGGATGACTGCCCTGTGCTTGAAGGCAGTTTATGCTAAATAGTCAGTTTCAGGATAGCCTGAGCCACAGAATTAAGACCTTGTTTCAGAACTACAAAAACAAAGTAATGAGTTGCAAGCTATCTCTAGCATTTCCATTTAAATAAAATTGACAAATGTCACAAAACAATTTTATTTTGTATTTTGCTGTTTGACTGTGTCTCTCATCCTAATCAAATTAAAGGTTTGTCTATGCAACTTTCTAAAAAATCATGATAAGCCAACTTTAAGTAACTCATATTTAAAAATCTTATACAAACAATTCATTTGAAGACTTCAACTATTCAACTTGGCAGAAAGAATTCCAATTATCAAAGGAAATCATTAAGTATGAAGCTGCCATGTTGAAATGTTACAAATAAAAACTACATAAAAATATTTATAAATTCAGCTTACTTCCTATCAATGTGTCAAAGAACTTTTACATCTTCTCTAGACATCCTAAAGATCCCAAGTAAATTCACTTTTATTTCAAAAGGCTAGAAGCAAGAATATGATGACCCCAGAGAAGAAATGACTTAAGATATTTAGTGAGCCAAATACTTTTACAAAGAAAAGATGTGTTAGAAACTCACTCACCCCTTCTATCAGACAAACAGTCCTCTCCTTAGAACATACTGCTTACAATTCAGCCAAGTATGACTGCCAAGAGTATCTAGACAAGATTGTTCAAAGTGGCAAGCTTTCTACCAGCCATCTATTTTTTACTTGGAGTTGAAGACAAAGTATTGATAAACTAAATGAAAAGTATTTTTTAAAAACTTCAAGGAAAGATAAGTTTTGCTATATAAATTGCTTCCGATACTCAGAAGAATAGGGATTTATTCAGTTTTGCCAAAAAGGGGCTTAAGTGGCTAAAAGGAAAAAAAAAGGAGCTTTGGCCAAGCATAGCAGGGCACACCTAGCACTTAGGAGGAAGAAGCAGGGAGATCTCTACAAGTTCAAGGCTAGGCTGATCTACATCATTTGTTCCAGGTCAGTCAGAGCTACATAAAGATCCTGCCTTTAAAAAAAGAAAAAAACAAAAAGTAGCAAGCTTTGTGAGCAGCTTTTCTAACCTTACTTTACATTTTTTAAAGACTTTTTCACAATAACAGAATGTAACACCAAATACAAGAATACTCAAATTTTATTGGTAAAATATGTAAAACTTACAATAACCCAATAATGTGCAAAAGCGTCTAGGGGACTGCATGTATATTTACATGTAAAGTGTTACTGTTTTTCCCAAAGACAAACTGCATCATGAGATTGTTACTGTGACTTTAAATATTTTTATATATTTGTGTAGGTGTATATATACAAAACAAAATAAAACAAAACAAAACATGAGATTCTCCAGCCTCTGCCCAAGGTGTGTGCCACCACAACCCTACTTACTTATATATTAAGAACACAATGTATTATGTTCAAACTTGACATGTGTGTATCTGACCTACATAATCCTATTTGCTTTTCTGTTAATTCTTTATTTCACTGTGTTGTATTATAACAAAGGCTCTGATTTCTCTTTACACAAACTAGTACATTTCAATGTTGCTTTCACTAAACTGCAGAGGCTATAAGTCACCCTTGCTCTTGGGTTTCTGGTTTTTACTATAGGCAATAACAGCTAAGTGCCACTGTATAGACAGCTTTGTGGCTTCTTTCCTCAGCCCACTTCTTTTCTATGAAAAAAAAAAAATATATATATATATATATATATATATATATACACACACATATAATATACATGGAATGTAAGTATACCCCAAATATCAACTTCTCTTCTGCATACATACACACCCAATGTATTTTTCCAAAAACTTATTCAGATAACTCCAGAAATGTCAAAAGAGGGAATTTCCCAGATCAAAAGAGGGGAAAAAAGTCAATTTTACACTAGAGAGACAGGAAATCCCCACCCAAATCACAAATAAATGTTATCAATTAACCTAAACATCAATATAATCTATTCTCAATATAAAAGGAATCCGTTACCTACATATAATCAAAATACCATTTGTATTTGCATGTGGTGTTCACGGATGAAGTCTATGTGTGAGTGCCAGATTCATCTTGTTTTGAAATGCTAAGCTGTTCTTTATGGGTGTAATCAGAGTCCACATCAAGTGTCCTGAGGAAAGGCAACTCAGGAGACCGTTGAGTGGCATGGAGAAGGTCGAAAATGAAAAGAGGGTTGTAAAAAGCCATGATCCAACAGATCGAATGTGCAACAAAAAGATCCCACAATGCAAAACATTCCTTTCCTGAGTAGCCAGAAGAAAGATCATTTCTCTTAGAGTGGATAGTATCCTACCTGACTTCATTCACTTTCCAACTTCCTTTACTTTTCAAGGAACAACAAGGGGCATCTCCCCTTTTCTGAAAGTGTGTGTTGAAAGAATTTATATGGGAAAGAGGGAATGAATCGACTATTCTCAAGAAGGTTGGGAAACAGGTGGGTCACACAGAGCAACGGAGCAGCAACATAATCTAGACCCTCACGGGGTGGCTTTAAGATGACAGATGTGGCTAAAGGAGACTTGCACGTCGGAATCAGCTCGGGTCTGGCAGACAGACCGGGGGCTGACTGCATGACTGCAAGCACTAGAGGAGGCAGAGGCTAAATCCAGAGCGGCATCAGTGGAGAGGGGGTTAAAAAAAAAAAAAAGCAAAAAACCCAAGCACCAAGCAGGACCGGTGGGCAATGAGCAGCAGCACCAGTCAGAGTGGAAGTGATGGTTCTGGCTTGGGAGCCCAGGCCAGTTGGAAAGGACGTCAGAGGGGAAAGGGGGCTGGGGAAACAAGGAGGACCGAGACCTAAGGATACCGTGGCCAGAAAAATGCGGGGGAAAGCTGGCGATGAGAAACCCTCTTGGCTCCCCAATTGAAGAAATTCTCGAAGGAGAGCCGGCACTCGCCGCCGCGCTGCCTCCAGCCCGGCTGCCTTTTCCTGGTGGTAACTGCTGTGGCGTAGAGGGGAGAGGGAGGAAGAGGAGGAGGAGGAGGCAGCCGGAGGAGGAGGAGGGTGAAGACGAGGCGGGGGGTGGGGAGAAAGGGGGGTGCGGCCTGCACAGTCCCAGCGAAGCCTCCGCTCTCTCGTAGCCGGTCAGCCCCGGGTTTCCCCTAAGCCCAGCCCCGCAGACACTCACCCGCCTGCCTTGCCTCGCTTTTCCTTTAGCCGACTCCACGCGCTGCTGCGTCCTCGCAGGAGACCAGTGAACGAGAGTCGGCGAAAAAACTCTTCAGAACCGGGCCTGACTGCTTCAGCGAGTCCGACCTTTACGGCTGAGAGAGAGACTCTCAGCTTTCGGTGGGTTCCACAGCTAGACGGGCCACCATCTTACATTAGGGTAAGACTCCTCCGGGCTCCGGTGCGCAGGCGCACGCCGATCCGGCTGGGAGGGGCGGGGGAGGGGCGGGACTAGCGGCAGGCGGCCGAGTGGGAGGTTGCGGCGGACTCGTCCGCTGCACCCTGGGAGTTGTAGTCCTCAGAGGGCAGCAGCCCCGGGGCAGGCCGGGAATTGAAGTCATCAGTGGAGACGGCATTCGGGAGCTCGCACCTCACGTGGCTACTGGAGCGCCGGCTTTCTTCTTGTTTTGCTTCCTCCTCTGCCGGCGTGTGTGGCTACCGTGTCATGTGGTCGGCCGTTTTCATTAATGTTTGCTGAAATGTAGGAAACCAAAACTCTACGAAACTTAACTGATTTGGAGGAAGCAGAGACGTGTCTTATCTGCCCCGCCCTCCATAGATAGGTATCCTGGGGGGGGGGGGGAGCGGTGAGGAGGTAGAATCAGGTTGAGGATTTCCAGAGCGCGGGATTTGATCTAGAGTGAGGATTTGATACAGTTTGGAAAAGTGAGCGTTCGTTTCTCGATCTTTGCGCGTCCTGCCACCAGCAGGATCTCATCCTTACGGCAAAATCGTCAGGGAAGAAATATCCTGAATTGCCAGATGCACATTTCCCAAGAGAAATCGTGCATTCAGAGTAGCCTGTGGTGCTGATGCGGGACAGCATGAGGACTTCACTGCAAACTCTTGTTGGCTGCCGGTCCAGCCTGCACAGCTGTGTGCGTCAGGTTCGCAAACTGCAGAAATAAACACGTCCCAAAGAACGTGATGCAACCGCAGCCGGTTCCAGCACCAAGAAATCCTAAATAGCAAAATCAGTCTATTGACTGCACTTACCTGGTTGCCTCCAAGAACTCTGTTGTAGGTTGCGCTCCCGGGGCGATCGGTTCTATTTATTGCGTGTATATTATTCATCCATTAGTGCAAATATTGAGCTCCTCCTTGGTACCCAGCCCTGTGCCATATGCTCGGAACATACAACACTGAGCAAAACACAAATCTGTCCCCATTCCAGCGTGAGTGCACGTGCTGGCGTTTGGAGAAGTGAAAGGAAACAAATTTTCATATCCAAGATAAAAATACATAGGATGCAACTGTGGATGTACCACAGTGGTAGAGCGTTGTCTGGCACACTTGAGGCCTGAAAGCAAAAGGCGAGAGGGGAGGATTTAAAACAGAAAAGGGAAGAGTAGGGGAAGAAATTGAAGTTTTAAAATCTGAATCTCTTAGTGAGAAGCCCTCATTTTATTTTTTTAAATTATTTTTCTATAGTTCCATTTTCACCCAAGCTAAAATCAATAATTTTAGTGAAGAATTAATATGTAATAAACTCATACTTAACTGAATTTGATGTTACAAAATCATATAAAATGATTACCTGAAAAGAAGCTTGGAAAATCATTTGCATTCATCTTCAGGTACTTGTCTAAATATTCCATATAGGTAGCACGTATATTTTTTTAAAATCTGATGTATTTATATATATAATATGTATTATATATATTATAATTCTATACTGGATAAGCAAAATAATGTAATGAACAAATAAGTTTTTTTCTTTTAATTTTAGATAGTGTCTCCTTGTGTTATTCAGGCTGGCCTTGAAGCTGTCATTCTCCTGCATCAGCCTGCTGAATACTTGAATTGCAGGCATGTGCTGCCATGCCCAGCTGAGTTTTTCCATTACTGGAGGCTAGACTCAGTAAGAACTGTTCACAGTAAGGTCATTTCTTGAGAATCACCTGCCTGTGCAAATCTAGGCTAGCGTCTTTGGAGAAAGAAGATCTGAGGTTGGTTGTTTAGCTCACACCTTTAATCCCTGCACTCAGGAGGCAGAGGCAGATGGATCTCTGTGAGTTTGAGGCTAGACTGGTCTACAGAGCAAGATCCAGGACAGGCACCAAAACTATACAGAGAAACTCTGTCTCGAAAAACCAAAATAATAATAATAATAATAATAATAATAAAAGGGGGCAGACAGGGTTTCAGTTAGTGTAAGAGAGAATATGAAACAGGTTAATAGGGCAGGGGATGAAAATGACCCAAATTTATGTTATATAAATATGAATTTGCCAAAAAGAATAAAAGAATTAAAAAGAATCACACCTTTGGACATAGTGGTATGAGACCTTGTCTCAAAGTAAAAATCAAAGTTAAAGCCTGGGGACATAGCTAAGTGGTAAAGCACCTACCTGCCTGGTGCTAAGCCCTGAGTTCAATCTTTTTTTTTTTTTTAAATGCCAAATGCTGTTTATTGAAGGAGGGAGGAGGTCTTAAATACAGGCTTACAGCACAATGGGAGAACCCCAGAGGGCAGAAGTTCACTACCGATGTTTTACAATCTTGCATCTAAGCTGTTAACGCCCATTATGCAGGATACACAGACAAGGAACTTCCCTTAAGCATTCAGGTGACCTGGCAGGAAATTAGCAGAGGGAGGATATCAAGGTCATGGTCAGCAAGCAAGGCAACAGTTACCCAAAACGGGGGTGGGGGGGTTGGGGGGGGTGGTAGGACCCTACAGGTCCACCTTTTACTAAAAAATGAACTTCTGACTTAGGTTGCGTGGGACATCAGCAGGTCACCTTACCTGTCATGGAGACACCTGCCCAGGCCACACAGGTGCTCTGTCTTAGGTTGGTGAGCACCCCCAGGCATTACCCGTCTCTGAACACTCATTATCATACAGGCTCAATCGTGTGTGAGCTGCAGAGTTAACTGCTGCCAAAGATCTCAAAGTGGCACTGGGCTTGCAATCTGTGTGTTCAACACAGAAAAGACCAACAGAAGTCCTAACCCACCCACAGCCAGTAGGCTAAAGGCAACTGAGCCATTCCCTTCCTTAACGAGCCTTACTGCAAATTGGAGTCCTTGTAAGATGGTATCCCAGAAGCAAATGGAACTTGAGTTTATAAATTTATAATTTTCAAAGCCAATCAAAATGTATATAACTATTGAATTAAATTTATCATGCCCAGCCGGGCGGTGGTGGCGCACGCCTTTAATCCCAGCACTCGGGAGGCAGAGCCAGGCGGATCTCTGTGAGTTCGAGGCCAGCCTGGGCTACCAAGTGAGTCCCAGGAAAGGCGCAAAGCTACACAGAGAAACCCTGTCTCGAAAAACCAAAAAAAAAAAAAAAAAAAAAAAAAAAAAATTTATTATGCCCAATAAAATGAAAAATTAACTAAATGTGGTAGCTACTTTTGCTGCCAGGGTCTCCACTGTGCTAGCTGTAGTAAGCAATTATGAAGTGGTAATCCTAAAAACAGTAGCAGCGGTGGCCGCCATTGCTATAATAGCAACAACGGCAGCAGCAATGTCAAATTCCCTGAGTTCAATCTTTTTTTTTTTTTTTTTTTTTTTTTTTTTTTGTTTTGTTTTTCGAGACAGGGTTTCTCTGTGTAGCTTTGCGCCTTTCCTGGAACTCACTTGGTAGCCCAGGCTGGCCTCGAACTCACAAAGATCCGCCTGGCTCTGCCTCCCGAGTGCTGGGATTAAAGGCGTGCGCCACCACCGCCCGGCATCCCTGAGTTCAATCTTAAGTGCTAAAATTAAAAGTTACAAAGTAATATATAATAAAATTGCCAATATTTCCATAAACATTATTGTTCTAAAAATATAGTAAACTCATCATTTGCTAGCACTTAGAACAAAATCCCCATGTATGTGAAAGTTGTAAAAACTAACTGGTGTGGGTATGTTTTTGTTCTTCTCTGGTGGACAACACCTGATCTATCCTTAGTTACACTATTACATAGTTTCCTAATGTACTTGTTATTTGTTAGAACTGAAAACACAACTTTGTGTTCATTTGTAAAACAAGTTAGACCTTAGATAATTAGATGTAAGTTGTATTCAGATAATCACCTGTGGTGGGGCATTTAAAAGTCGTGAGGGACATAAAGTGGCTATTCACATAAAATTATGAGGAACAGTCCCCCCCCCCCATTTTTGCAGGAAGATTAGTATGTGCCCTTAACTACTCAGCCAACTCTCCAACCCCAGGAATACATTTCTATACATCACAGAAAAAAAAATCACAAGATTCATACACGTTGTCTTAGTTAGGGTTTCTATTGCTGTGAAGAGACACCATGGCCACGGCAGCTCTTATAAAGGAAAACATTTAATTGAGGTGGCGGCTTACAGTTCAGAGGTTTAGTCCATCACAACTGAGGTGGCAGCTTACAGCTCAGAGGTTCAGTTCCATTATCATCATGGTGGGCAGCTGTACATCTTGATACAGCAACAGGAAGTCAACTGAAACACTGGGAGGTATCCTGAGCATAGGAAACCTCAAAGCCTGTCCCACACTAACACACTTCCTCTAACAAGGCCATACTCACGCCAACAAAGCCACACCTCCTGATAGTGCCATTTCCTATGAGCTTATGGGTGCCAATTACATTCAAACAACCACAGACATCAAATCTTTCTTTTCTTTCTTTCTTTCTTTTTTTTTTTTCTCCCGAGACAGGGTTTCTCTGTGTAGTCTTGGTGCCTGTCCTGGATCTCGCTCTGTAGACCAGGCTAGTCTCGAACTCACAGAGATCCACCTGGCTCTGCCTCCCAAGTGCAGGGATTAAAGGCTAAAGGCGTGTGCCACCACCACCTGGCTCACATCAAATCTGTAATGTGTAGTTACTTGAGAGAACTGTGACTGGAAGGGGAAGGAGAAGAACTTTTGACAGAAATTGTTGCATTAGTTTTTGGTTATGTATATGAAGTAGTTTTATACATTTTCAAACATAAATCACTCTGCTGTGTTGAGAATGGACTGGAGAAAGACAAGAATGAAATTGGAACAACTAATAAAGAGAATATTTCAGTCATCCAGATGGTTACTCTGATTGCGGTGGCAAAAAAGACAAAAAAAAGGTAATAAATTCAAGATACATTTTTTGAGATTGAAATAACAGGACTGATAACTGAAAATGAAGGAGTGCTCATGAATGAGTCATATTTTTCTAGACTAAATGGCCTTGTCGATGAGGCTCCTTGGTTAAAAAGAAAGGAAGGAGCTGGGCAATGGTGGCACACACCTTTAATCCCAGCACTCAGGAGGCAGAGCCAGACGGATCTCTGTGAGTTCCAGGCCAGCCTGGTCTACAGAGCAAGTTCCAGTAAAGGCACAAAGCTACACAGAGAAACCTTGTCTCAAAAAAAGAAAGAAAGAAAGGAGGGAGGGAGGAAGGAAGGGAGGGAGGGAGGAGGGAGGGAGGGAGGGAGGGAGGAAGGAAGGAAGGAAGGAAGGAAGGAAGGAAGGAAGGAAGGAAGGAAGGAAGGAAGAAGATAATGATTGAAATAGCATGCATGGAATGTAGAAGGACAAGTTCATGTGAAAAGAAAGCTGCAGGACTTCAAAGGGATAGTGATTGCCCGATTGCCCACTTGAACCTGCTAAGCTTATTTTTAAATTTTTATTTATTGTATACGTGTGTGCATGTTTGTAAGTAGTGGAGAGCACTTTTGTAAATTACTCATATAGGGATATTTTAAATAAATGTTTCAAGTCGTATTCTTGAGATGTAGTTTCAGTTGTGAACCTTACTACATGCCGAGAAATGATCGTTCTAGGCTTGAGAGTGTAGCTCAGCGGTGTTGATTGCTTAGCACTCATGAAGTGCTGGACTTGGTCCCTAGTACTGAAAGAAAAATCAGATTGCTTTAATACTAATAAACACCAATATCACATTGTTTGTGGATCTTTATTTTCCCCAAACCCTATTAACTGTGGATTTTATTGTTATTTGCTATTTTTAGTCTCATTTAGTGAATATTTGAGTGTTAAATGTTGGGTATCGGTTTTGGTATGCAAGGTTACCTTAAGATTTGAAAGAAAAGAGAGAAAAAAAACAAATAAAATAACTAGAAAATTATTAACTTATTGTCAAAGTATTAGGAGGGCAAAAGAATAAAGTGGAGGCTAAAATCTCCTGGGCTGGCCTATGTTAAAAGGGAGAGCTTTCTAAAGAGATGACTTAATCTGAGATTTAAAGGACTAGAAACACTGATGTCATTAAAAAAAAAAAATGACCCATGTCAAGACCTTGACATAGGAGTATCATTAGAATATTCCAGGAATGGAAAGCTAACCAACCAAGTCGATGCACAGGCACAGTGGAAGGAAGTCAGAAAAGATTCTGATTTGGATGAAGTTTAGATTTTTTTTTATCTTATTTTATTTTACAATACTATTCAGTTCTACATAACAGCCAACGATTCCCTTGTTCTCTCCCTTCCTGCCCCCTTCCCCTTCCCCCCAGCCCACCCTCCCATTCCCACCTCCTCCAGAGCAAGGCCTCCCCCGAGGACTGAGATCGACCTGATAGACTCAGTCCAGGCAGGTCCAGTCCCCTCCTCCCAGATTGAGCCAAGCGTCCCTGCATAAGTCCCAGGTTTCAAACAGCTAACTCAAGCAACGAGCCCAGGACCTGTTACCACTGCCTCGATGCCTCCCAAACAGATCAAGCCAATCGACTGTCTCACCTATTCAGAGGGCCTGATCCAGTTGGGGGCCCCTCAGTCTTTGGTTCATAGTTCATGTGTTTCCATTCGTTTGGCTATTTGTCCCTGTGCTTTATCCAAACTTGGTTTCAACAATTCTTGCTCATTCCCAATGGCATAATAGACAATTGAGCGATAACATAGAAGAGTGACTTGACTCTATTTAGCTTATCAAAATATTGCTGTGCCTGGCTTTGGTGGCACATACCTTTAATCCCAGCACTTGGGTGGCAGAGGCAAGCAGATCTCTGTGAGTTCGAGGCCAGCCTGAGTCTACAGAGCAAGTTCCAAGATAGCCAAGGCTACACAGTGAAACCCTGTCTCAAAAACAAACAAACAAACATAATCAATATAAAACCAAGATAATACACACACACACACACACATTGAGAGAGAGAGAGAGAGATGTGTTTGCTGTGGGAAACGGTAGAGGGTGGCACATGCATTTAATCCCAGCACTAGAGGCAGAAGTCGGCAGATCTTTGTGAATTCAAAGCCAATTTGGTCTACATAGACTGCCAAGACTACACAGTGAGACTTGTCTCAAAAAAAAAAAAAAGCCTTATACATGCCTGTGTACACACAAACACACAGACCCATACTATGTAGGAGGAGGATCTGAGATGGTTGGCAACTGTAGAAATAGACTAGATAGGCAGCTACTGCAGAAGTGCAGCATGGTGCTAGGGTGTGGTTTGATCAGGGCAGGACTGGGAGTAGAGAAGTGACACATTTGTTTTGAGTACAAAATTTATGTGGTGGCCAGGCAGTGGTGGTGCACGTGAGTTCCAGGCCAGCCTGAACTACAGAGTGAGTTCCAGGAAAGGCGCAAAGCTACACAGAGAAACCCTGTCTCAAAAAACAAAACAACAACGACAACAACAACAACAAAAAACACTATGTGGTGATATTTTGCTTGTGCTCTAACAAATAAAGCTTGCCTGGAGATCAGAGGACTGAGCTAGCCACTAGTTAACCATGGAAGCTGGACAGTGGTGGCACACACCTTTAATCCCACCACTTGGGAGGAGGAAGCAGGAAGATCAGGCGTTCAAGGCTACCCTGGGTTACACAATTTGATCCAGTCTAAAAGAGAAACAGACGCAGGCAGTGGAGGCTCACCTCTTTAATCCCAACAGTAGGGAGGTAGAGACAGTAATATAAGGCAGGAGGAGACAGACGCTCAGTCCCCTTCTGTCTAAGGATTCCTAAGAGATAAGAAGTCTTTCTAGTGACTGGCTGCTCTCCTTCTCTGACCTTTCAGCTTTCACCTTGATGTCTGACTCCGGGTTTTTATTATTAAGACCAATTGGAATTCATGCTACAAGTGATCACCAAGAAGATCTCAGTCGTCATGGTAAGTGATAGAGTGGGAGAACATGTTGTTAGTGTGTGTGTGTGTGTGTGTGTGTGTGTGTGTGTGTGTGTGTGTGTGTGTGTGTTTGCACACACAGGCGAATGGGTGCCACAGCATGTGTCTTGAGATTGGAGTAGAAGTCGATTCTCTTCTTCTACCATGGGTTCCAGTGGTCAAACCCTGGGCAGCAAGCACTTTTGCCCCCTAAGCCATCTCACCTACCCTAAAAGACTTTTAAAAAAATGTTACGGGGGCTGGAGAGATGGCTCAGCGGTTAAGAGCACTGACTGCTCTTCCAAGTCCCTGAGTTCAATTCCCAGTACATGGTGGCTCACAACCATCTGTAATGAGATCTGGTGCCCTCTTCTTCCCTGCAGTCATACATGCTGTATACATAATACATAAATAAATCTTAAAAAAAAAAAATGTTACGGGGCTGGAGAGAGGGCCAGTGTTGCTCTTGCAGAGGAGCTGAGTTTGGTTACCAGCACCCACCCAGTGGCTCACAACTATGCTAAACTACAGTTCCAGGGGACCCAACACCCTCTTCTGACCTCTGCAGGCACCAGGTATGTGTGTGATGCACAGACATACATATAGGCAAAACACACACTAAAAAAAAAAAATCAACATTTTAAATTTATTAACTGGACAATGGCACGGGCCTTGAAGCAGGCAGATCTCTATGAGTTTGAGGCCAACCTAGTCTACATAGAGGGAGTTCTAGGCCAGCCAGAGCTACACAGTGAGTCCCTGTCTCAAAATAATAAATCATTTTATTTTATTTGTATGTGTGTGGGGGGTGGGTACCCATGGATGTCAGAAGAAGGTTTCAGATTCCCTGGAGCTAGAGTTATAGGCAGTTATGAATCCCCTCACTTGGGCATTGAGAACTGAACACTGGCCCTCTGCTAGAGCATAAAGCCCTGGGTTCAAATCCTAGCATGCCATAAAAGGAGCAGGTTGGCCCCAACACTTGGGAAATGGAAGCAAGATAATCAGGAGCTTAAGGCTGATCTAAGCTACATAGTGAGCTTGAGGCCAACCTGGGCTACATGAGACCCTATAACAAATAAGTAAATAAATGCAACAAACAAACAAAATACTATAAAAACACACACTCCAATCTTTAATTTGCAAAATGCTGCCTCATGTCTCTCCCCCAACTTCAACCCTTTCCCAATAAAACCTTATCAAGGGTTGAGGATTTAGCTCAGTGGTAGAGAGCTTGCCTAGCAAGTGCAAGGCCTTGGGTTCGGTCCTCAGCTCGGAAAACAAAACAAAACAAACAAAAAAAAAACCTTATCAAAACAAGTAGCTGTATTCAAGCTATAGTTTGCTAATTTAGTTTTTTTAAGTCATTTATTTAAGAGGAAATACAAATTGCACATTAATAAATGTCATACAACTAAACGGTTACACTTCTATGTACAAGTGTGTATGAATGGGTGCATGTGTCTAGTGGCTATCAATCTTACACAGGTGTGCCATGAACATTAATGACAGCGTTAGTTGTTATAACAAACCAGTGGGGGCGGCCCAAATCCTAATCAGTAGCATAATGGATGAGTAAATTGCAGTAGTTTAATGAAGTGTAATTCTGTAAAGGAAAAATAGTAAACTACAACTTCACTGTCAAGAATGAATTTCAAAGTCCAGTGGTGGTGGCACATGTCTTTAATCCCAGCACTCAGGAGGCAGAGGAAGGCGGTTAGATCTCTGTGAGTTTGAGCCCAGCCTAGACTACAGAGTGAGTTCCAGGACAGCTAAGGCTAAATAATGAAACCTGGTCTTGAAAAACAGAAAAACAAAAAAAAAAAAACCAAGATTTTTTAATTGTATGTATTTGGGGAGGGGGTGTATGTGCACATAAGTATAGGTGCCCCCAGAGGCAGGAGGTGTGGGATCATCCTGGAGCTGCAGCTACAGGCAGTTGTGGGCAGCCCTGCATGAGTGCTGAGAACTGAACTGTCATCCTCTACAAAAGCAGTGTGTATTCTTAACCACCCAGCCATCTTGCCAGACCCTTGCCAGGTACTTTTTACCAGTCATTCAAGAAATACAAGATCCTTCTTTTATTCAACTTCGTTTCTCATTATGGAGATTAATGCAATATAATTTACTGCATCAATAGATCAAAGGGAAAAATACATGTACTTCTAATAGATACAGAAAAAGTTTGCAGTACAAGTCAATTCTTTTTTTTTTTTTTAAGATTTATTTATTATGTATACAATATGCCTGTATACCAGAAGAGGGCACCAGATCTCATTACAAATGGTTGTGAGCCACCATGTGGTTGATGGGACCTCTTAGGACCTCTGGAAGAACAGCTAGTGCTCTTAACCTCTGAGCCATCTCTCCAGTCCCATCAATCCTTAAAATATGATTCTTTACAAAGTAGGAATAAAAGGACTTTAGTGGACTTCATCAGTCCACTAAATCTCATAGCAAATATTATACTTAATAGGGGAATTTTAAAAATATTTTCTTTAAAATATGCCAGCAGTGGGGCTGGAGAGATGGCTCAGAGGTTAAGAGGACTGGCTGCTCTTCCAGAGGACCTAAGTTCAATTCCCAACAACCACATGGTGGTTCACAACCATCCATAGTAAGATCTGGTGCCCTCTTCTGATATGCAGTCATACATGCAGGCAGAATACTGTATACATAACAAATAAATAAATAACTCTTTTTTTTTAATGCCAGGAGTCCTCACTATTACTATGGGTACTATTCAGCATCATAGTGAAGGGCCTTATCCAAAATAAAAAGACATTTATAAAATGAGATATGGTTGGGCACAGTGGTGCATGTGTGTAACCCCAACACTTGAGAGGTGAAAGAAGGAGTGTCAGGAACTCAAGGTTATCCATCATTGTGCAGCAAGTTCAAGACCAGCTTGAGCTACATGAGACCCTGTCTCAAAAGAGAGAAACAGGAAGAGAAAGAGGAGAGAAAATATTGTACATAGATAAAATAATATATGAAGCTTCTTTTTCTAGTGGGTGAAAATTAACGCAGAGACCCACAACTGTACAAAATGCAGAGAATAAGAAACTGCAGAATAATCAGCCCTGAATGAAACATCTGTATTGCACCCCCTTCCCCCAAGGCTTTGAGATCATTGTGGAAAAGGGAACAGAAAGACTGTAAGAGCTAGAGGCCATGAATGACTACAAGGAATGAGTATCTTTATGACATAATAAGGCAGCTACACATATGAATTCATAGTAGTTATGACAATATGCACAAGCCCTGTGCAAGCTCAAGCCAGACCAAAGCCCAGAATGGAAAGGGAAGGTGGACATGAAGTCCCACTCTTGGCCAAGGAGCTATGAGCAATTGATAGTGGCTGAATGGAGGAGAACCAACTTTTTGGCAGTGTTTTTTGGTTTTGTTGTTGTTTGTTTGTTTGTTTGTTTTGAGACAGGATCTCAGCATATAGCTCTGGCTGCCTCTGAGCTCATTCTGTAGACCAAGCTGTCCTAGAACTTATAGAGATCCCCCACCTCTGCTTTTGTGCACCACTACACCTGATAAGAATCAGTCTTTATTTATTTATTTAATGCCGAATGCTGTTTATTGAAGGAGGGAAGAGGTCTTAAATACAGGCTTACAGCACAATGGGAGAACCCCGGAGGGCAGAAGTTCACTACTGATGTTTACAATCTTGCATCTAAGCTGTTAATGCCCATTATGCAGGATACACAAACAAGGAACTTCCCTTAAGCATCCAGGAGGGTGGAACCCAGCAGGGAATTAGCATAGGGAGGATGTCAAGGTCAGCAAGCAAGGCAACAGTTACTCAAAGGGGGGCGGGGGCGGACCCTACAGGTCCTTACCCGTCATGGAGACGCCTGCCCAGGCCACACAGGTGCTCTGTCTTAGGTTGGTGAGCCGCACCCCCCCACCCCCGCATTACCTGTCTCTGAACACTCATTATCATACAGGCTCAATCGTGTGTGAGCTGCAGCCAAAGATCTCAAAGTGGCACTGGGCTTGCAATCTGTGTGTTCGACACAGAAAAGACCAACAGAGGTCCTATCCAACCCATAGCCAGTAGGCTAAAGGCAACTGAGCCATTCCCTTCCTTAACAACCCTTACTGCAAATTGGAGTCCTTGTAAAGAATCAGTTTTGCACTACCTAGCTGGGTAATGGTGGCTCAAGCCATTAATCTCAACACTCAGGAAGCAGAGGCAGGTGTATCTCTGCGAGGTGGTACATACCTTTAATCCCAGCACTAACCATAAAGGTTTGGAGGTCTGTACAGACAGATAGGAAGTGACAGAGCTGGGCAGGAAGAGGAAGTGATGTAGCTGGGCGGAAAGAGGAAATGAGTTGGCTGAACAGAAAGGCATATAAGTGTAGGTATACAGGAAGTAGGTCTCTTTGGTGAAGGATCTCCAAGTGGTAACAACGTGGCTGGCTTCTTTCTGCTTTTCTGATCTCTCAGCTTTTTACCCCAATATCTGGCTCTGGGTTTTTATTAATAAGACCATTTAGCAATTCATCTACAGTGCATAGGGGTGTAGTCTAGTGCTTGCCTGGCATGCACAAAGCTAGAGTTTGGTCTCCTGAGTCATACACAAAAAGGATACATGTGAAAAAAATAGTATAATTTGTTGAGTCCTAATGATAGATTTTTCAGGTAAATTCTTACTTTGTATCCCAGCCTGGCCTTAAACTTGCCTTCCTTCTGTCTGAGCCTCCTGATGCTAAGATTACAGTCCTGTGCCACCAAACCTGGCTTGCTAATAGATTTTAATGAAGTGACTGCAATCTCAGGCTCTCAGAAACACTGCTAAGTTGATTCTGACCCATCTTCTCCCTTAACATGCACAGGAGGTAGAGCCTCACCCCCCAAGTGCTGCATAGTATAGATGTAAAGTAAGATTTAGTGGGGATCAGGGCATGGTGGCTCATGTCTGGAATCCCAGCACTCAGCGGGTTAAGGCAGAAGGATCACTGCTGATTTGAGACCAGCCTGGTTCCATAGTGAGTTCCAGGCAGCCTGGGTCACAAAGTAAGAAGACCCTTCCTCCAAACAAAGGATTTAGCATGGAGACACACAGGCACAGTTGCAGCAGAGTGATAATCTTCATTACCCTGCAGGAATGTTGACGATTTGGTAAATGGACTGTAATTTTCTTTGGTGGTGTCAGAGACTGGACACAGCCTTCTACATTACTAGGCCTCACATGCTGCTCCTACCTACCCCGGAGTCTCACTCACCTGCTCACTTACTGAACTGTCTTAACTACATGTAGAGAATGGGAAGCAGAAAGTACCTCGGGAATTGTGTAAGGACTAGAACGTTCTGGTGAAAGAAATGACTTTTAGAAAAAAAACCTTCTGGAACTCGTGTGCCAAGCATAGCCTTTTTAATTTTTTTTCTATTGCACCAACTTCTTGGGAGGCTACGTGTGTGGTTAGCCACAGAAGTGCTGGGTAACAAACTATCCAGCCAAGTGCATTGGCTTACAGCAATAGTCAGTTCTTCTCTGCCATGCGACTCTTGGTCTTCAGGGCCAGGAAGCCATGCATCTAAGCTGGGTGCATCGGGGTGGCTGTGCTTCAAGCTGCGGTGACCATCTTGGAAGGAATGAGGATTCTCTTCTTTAATGTTATGGGTATTTCGTCTACACGTGTGTCTGGCACCACTTGTGCACAGGCCCTCTGGAAGAGCAGCCAGTGTTCTTATCCACTGAGCCATCTCTACAACTCCAGGAATGAAGATATTCCAAAGAGACACCCCTGTGCTCCCCTATTACCAGAAATAGTGAACCCTAAGAAATTGGAATGTTCCCAGGAGCCTGATACCGTGAGAAAGAAAAGCCCTGGTGGCAGTCATAGAGGGGAACTGGTTTCCTGAGAAGAGATTTCACACCATGCCAACAACTGGTAAGACCAATTTACAAGAGAATTCTGGGACCAGAACAATGATGACAGGCAGGTCCACACCTTGACTTGGACTGCTTGGTTATTTATACCATTTGTCTTCTTTTTAAACCTACATTTCATGTTAGGACCTGCAAGATGGACTGGACCGCTTTGTTCTTCCCAATATGGCCACACGGACAAAATCTTTTTTTTTTTTTTTCTGCTTTTCACTGTTGTGGGTTTTTTGGTTTTTTGGTTTGGTCTGGTTTCATTTGTTGTTGTTGCTATTTTCTGTATTTTGAGACAGGGTCTCTCTATTACATAGCTCTGATTGTCCAGGAACTCACTCTGTAGACCAGACTGGCCTGGAATACACAGAGATCTCCTTGCTTACCACCACCACACCTGGCCCACTGCTGTGGTTTTTATTAGCCTGTTGAGGAAGGCTGTCCAAACCCAGGTTGTCAGGTGGCCCCTGACAGTCCTGACTAGCTAGCTGGGCTTAGCCGTGTGGCATCTCTTTGTATGTGTGAGGAGGCTGCATGTTTCTGACGGCAGAGGCAGAAGAAGCGCAGGAAGGCAAGCCCAGATAGGCGGGCACTTCCAAGCCTCTCCCTGTATCACATTTAGCAATAATTCAATAATCAAAGCATGTCACGTGGTCGAGTTCACCGTCAGAACTTCTGGGAAGTAGAGTCTTCTCATGGAAGCTGGATGAGTGACTATTTGCTGAGGAATTATTTATCAGATAATGATGGAAAAGAGTAAATATCAAGAACCATACATATTTGTCTCTGTCCGCTCCACTTTCTCTTTTCTTAGAGGCTCAATAAAGATTTTCTTTTATCCTTTCGCTACAAACAGCCAAAAGGAAATTGGATGAATACTAGAAGCATTTACTAAAAAGTCATAAAAGACAAAAAAATATAGTAGGCTTTGAGCTGAGGAGTTGGAGTTTAAAGAGGGACTTGAATACATTTCTCTCCAAGGGGCATTTGATCTCTCTCAAAAAAAAAAAAAAAAAAAAAAAAAATCTGACAGACAGCCTGTCTTTGTCCAGAGGCCAAAGGTAAAGAGTCCTGACCACCAAAGACAGAGGGTGCCCTTCTCACTGTATGTGCTAGAAGATCACTGCTTTTGCTGTGGGGGGTCAGTTGCTAACCTAAGGGGAATAGCTGAAAAATGGAGTGACATCAAAGACGCCTAAGCCTAAGGGAACACACACTGATTCCACACAGCCTGGAGCTAGAGAGCTTCTCACTTTCACTGGGAAATTGAAATGCAAGCTACCTTTGAAAGCAGGGGGAGGGATTCAATTCCAGGGGATCAACTAGGCAATCCCAATAACATCTTAAACTGTTAGAAAGTGTCTTAGTAACCGCCCCCCCCCACACACACACACCAGACAGGGTTTTTATGAGTAGCCCTGGCTGTCCTGGAACTCACTCTGTAGACCAGGCTGGCCTTGAACTTAGGGATCTGACTGCCTCTGCCTTTCTGAGTGCTGGGATTAAAGGTCTGTACCAGCACCACCTGGCTTTTTCCTTTGTTTTGTTTTGAGACAGGGTTTCTCTGTGTATCCCTGGCTGTCCTGGAACTAACTCTGTAGACCAGGCTGGCCTCGAACTCAAAGATCTGTCTGCCTCTGCCTCCTGAGTGCTGGGATTTAGGATGTGCACCACCACATCTGGCTTCTTAGTAACTTTTCTATTTCATGATAAGACATCACGACTTGGGGCTGGAGAGATGGCTCAGCAGTTAAGAGCACTGGCTGCTCTTCCAGAGGACATGAGTCTAATTCCCAGCACCCACATGACAGCTCACAGCTGTCTGTAATTCCAGTTTCAGGGGATCTGACACCTTCACACCAATGTACATAAAATAAAGTTTAAAAAAAAGACACTATGACTAAGGCAACTTATAAAAGATTTATTCAGGGTTTATAGTTTCAGAGGGTTAGAGTCCATGACAGTCATAGTGGAGAGCATGGCAGAGGCAGGTATGACCGCTGGAGCAGTAGCTGAGAGCTTATATCTTGATCTACAAGCATGAGGCAGAGAGAACTAACTGGGAATAGCATATCTTTTGAAACCTCACCCAGGGACACACCTCCTTGCTCTTCCCAAATAGTTCCAGTAAAAGGGAACCAAATATATTAACCTATGGGGGCCATTCTTATTAAAACCACCACAGATAGAAACACAAATTTTCTGGAGGAAGCCTATCTTATTACCTAGCTGTTTAATTATACTCAAGTAAATTTTAAGATGAAATGCCTCTGTGTGTGCTTTTTGAAGTCCAGTGCCTGTGGTGGGACACCTTATACAGCCTTAGCGCAGGGAGGAGGGGCTTGGACCTGCCTCGACTAAAGGTACCAGGCTCTGCTAACTCCCCATGGGAGGCCTTGCCTTGGAGGAAGTGAAAATGAGGGCTGGGTTGCGAGGGAGGGCTAGGGGGCAGGAGGAGGGAGGAGAGTGAGATCTGTGTTTGGTATGTAAAATTAATAAAAAAAATTCTTAATAAAAAAAAGTAAAAAGAAAAACAAAACAAAAAGATGAAAGGCCTAGAATAGATTGTGGCAACATGAGGAAAGCCAGAAAGTGGTGGCACACACCTTTAATTCCAGCACTCAGGAGGCAGAGGTAGGCAGATCTCTGTGAGTCTGAGGCCACCCTGGTCTACAGAGTGAGTTCCAAGGCAGCCAAGGCTACACAGAGAAACCCTGTCTCAAAAAACCAAAAACAACAACAAAAAGCACCAGAAGATCCAAAGGAAAACCAACAAAGCAGAAATAGACTAGAAAAAAATTAAAAACTTAGATATTTAAATTATCAGAGAGAGAATACAAAGCAATTACATTTATTCTCATACAGAAAAAAGGTTCACCCTTGAACATTTGCTCAAGGAATTAGAACTTTGTTTTTTGAGACAGTGTCTCATGACATAGACTAGGCTGGCCTTGAATTCACAGAGATCTACCTGTCATTGCCTCCCAAGTACCAAGTACTGGGTCTAAAGGCATGCCCTGCAGTGCCTGGCCAGCAACTATTAAAACTAACATCACAATAAATAAATAAGCAAAATGAATAATATTGCAAGTGACATCAGATAGGTCTGGAGAGAGAGAGCTCAGCATTTCAGAGCACTTGCTGCTCTTGCAGATGACAGTAGTTTCACTCTTAGCACCTGTGTCAAGTGGCTCACAACAGTGCCAGAGGATCCAACTCCCTCTTCTAGCCTCCATGGGTATCCACATGCATGGGTGCAAATACACACAGAGACATACACAAACACAAATAAAAAACATTTTATAGTAGCATCACACTGTTGAAGAACATCCAACTAGAAGGCTCTTCAGATTTAGTTATTTATTTTTATTTATGTATATGTGTCTGAACTGCATCAGTTTATGTTTACCTTATACATGCAGGAGCTCACCGAGGCCAGTGGATGATATTAGTGTACCTATAACTGGAGTTACAGATAGTGGTGAGAACTGAGTCCTGGTCCTCTGTGTGAGCAGTAAGCATTTTTAACTTTTAAGTGAACTAACTTTCTCCAACCATGACTGGAAATTTTAAAGCTGATATAGTCACCAAAAATAAGAATTCAGTATGTGGGTTTTAGGCATTGCTGAAAAGAAATTATTGAACTAGATAGTAGAAGACTGATCTATAGTAAGACTCATAGATACAAAATGAAGTAAAATATAAAACAGTAAGATACATATTTTTCTTTTAGATAGTCTAAAACATTTTGTATAACTAAAGGAGAAGAGACAAAGTGGAATTGAGGCAATATTTGGATATTATGTCTGGGAATATCACAGAATTAATGAAAAACCTTGATTTTTTTTTTCAGGGCTGAGGAATGAACCCAGGGCTTTGCGCTTGCTAGGCAAGTGCTCTACTACTGAGCTAAATCCCCAACCCCAAGACCTTGATTTTTACTGGTTGAAGATGCCTAATAAGCTACCCCAAAAGGTAAAAGAGAAATAAGGAAGCCATACATATTTATTTGGGGCCCTGGCTAAAGAAGTAGCAGTGAGTGTTATGACAATATATATTGAGTCTATCTTTTTAATCCAATGTGATGATCATTACCTTTTTAAATTGCACTGTTTAAACCATTTACATTTAGTGTGGTTGTCATTAAATTTCAATTGACCATATTAATAATCTATTTGCCTCTCTTCCTTTTTCCTTCGGTCCCTCTCTTTTTCTCTCTCTCCCCTTCTTCTTATCTTTCTCTTTCTCCCTCTTGATCCTCTTTTCTAGCTTTGTTTTGTATGAATATATTTTATCTCCAGAACTGGATTATTAGATTAAAAACCTCTTTTTGTTTGTTAAGTGCCCTGGGCTTTATATCTTTAATACATCTTTAATATATCATGGTCCATCTTTAATATTGTACTACTTCCTACAATATAAGAATTTCTTGGGGCTGGAGAGATGGCTCAGCATTTCAGAGCTCCTGCTGTTCCTCCTGAGGACCCAAGTTTGGTTCCCAGCACCTGTGCTGCAAGGTTCACAACCATCTGTAACTTCAGCTCCAGGGGTCTCCACTCTCAAACACACACACACACACACACACACACACACACACACACACACACACGTAATTTAAAAATAAAAAATAAAAAAATTGTTTGACTTGGTGGTGGTGGTGCACAGCTGTAATCCCAACACTTGGGAGGCATAGGCAGATGGATGTAGGCAGACCTCTCTGTCCTGCCAGCCATTTCCAAAATAACCACACAGAGACTTATTATTAATTACAAATGCTCGGCTGATAGCTCAATGTATCACTAACTAGCTCTTACAACTTAAATTAACCCATATTTCTTATCTACACTCTGCCATGTGGCTCAGTACATTTTCTCAATACAGGAAGTTCATCTCCTGCTTCCTCACTCTGCCATGTGGCTCAGTACATTTTCTCAGTACGGGAAGTTCTTTGCAATACCCGAGACTCCTCCTCTTCTTCACACTCTCTTTTTTGTCTAAAGAAAACAATCTTGTTCAAATTGTAGCTCAGAGGTAGATCTTATTCTTCATGTAGAGGAAAAGCCATTGTTGGGAGACTCGTCAGAGAATTTCTACCATGCAAGGTCAGAGAAGAATCTCTAATTAAACCATTTAAAATAACTGGCTCTAGTGCTTGGACCTGTCTCTACTGAATGTGCCAGGCTCTGCTGACTCCCTATGGGAGGCCTTACCTTCTTGTAGGAGAGAATGGGGGTGGGCTGGGGGAGGGGAGGCTGAATGGCAGGAGGAGTGAACAGAGGGATCTGTGATTGGTATGTAAAATGAATAAAAACATTTTCTTAAGAAAAAAAATAATAGGCCGGGTGGTGGTGGCACACTCCTTTAATCCCAGCACTTGGGAGGCAGAGCCAGGCAGATCTCTATGAGTTCGAGGCTAGCCTGGTCTACAAAGTGAGTTCCAGGAAAGGCACAAAGCTACACAGAGAAACCCTGTCTCAAAAAACCAAAAAAGAAAAAAGAAAAATAAATAAATAAATAACTGGGTCTAGTGGCTTGCCTGGAATGAGCTGACTGAGTGCAACAAATCAAACTTAGCTTCCATCAGGTACAGCAGAGCCTGTACCCTAAGACTCCAGTCCCTGCCCAGAGTCAAACATCTACCAATCAGGACTAGGCACCTTTGCATGGTAGGCATTGCATAATGGAAATTCCAATGGCAAGGAGGACAGCTCCCCCAAAACACTGCTACAATCATTGTGTTACTGCTACAGTCATTGTGTTACTGCTACAGTCATTGTGTTACTGCTACAATCATTGTGTTACTGCTACAGTCATTGTGTTACTGCTACAGTCATTGTATTACTACTACAATCATTGTGTTACTGCTACAGTCATTGTGTTACTGCTACAGTCGTCATTGTGTTACTGCTACAGTCATTGTGTTACTGCTACAGTCATTGTGTTACTGCTACAGTCATTGTGTTACTGCTACAGTCATTGTGTTACTGCTACAATCATTGTGTTACTGCTACAGTCATTGTGTTACTGCTACAGTCATTGTATTACTACTACAATCATTGTGTTACTACTACAGTCATTGTGTTACTGCTACAATCATTGTGTTACTGCTACAATCATTGTGTTACTGCTACAATCATTGTGTTACTGCTACAGTCGTTGTGTTACTGCTACAATCATTGTGTTACTGCTACAGTCATTGTGTTACTGCTACAGTCATTGTGTTACTGCTACAGTCATTGTGTTCCTGCTACAGTCGTCATTGTGTTACTGCTACAGTCATTGTGTTACTGCTACAGTCATTGTGTTACTGCTTCAATCATTGTGTTACTGCTTCAATCATTGTGTTACTGCTACAATCATTGTGTTACTGCAGGCAATTTTGTTTCCACCTTGTGGGCTGTTTCCTTGTAAAGTACTAAACAAACTCTGTTCTACTGGTGGTGTGACTTATGTAAATCCTTTCACTATCCACTAAAGTGTACATCCAGTTTACAGGCAGGAGGCTCTGAATTTAAGACCTAACCCTACAATAACAAAATAGGAGATGACTTTTTAAACCTCTTTACCAGTGTCCTTTGTGCTGTTTTGTCGTGCATTTTACATACGTCCTCAATACATTGTTACTTAGAAGTTCTAGAATTAGCAAACTGTTTCTTCTATCCTCTCACAACACTGTTTTTGTAACCCAAAATGCTAGCAGCTCCCCACCCCCTACCCCCACATAAAACATCCAGACCTCCAGCTGGCTGATCAATTTTTAGCCGATCTAACACTGTCTACATGAAAGCAGTGTTGAATTCCAGTTTTTCAATCTTATAAGATTTCCCTGAACTTCAGATATGAATCACAGACCCTACATACCAGCTATACACTGGGATTCCCATGACTGCCAGCCGGATTTGCTTAATTTGCTTGAGTGGCTAGCAGAACTTAGAAAAACACCACCCTTACATTCACCAGTTAATTATAGAACAGTGGTTCTCAACATGTGGGCCACGACCCCTTTTGAGATGAACAGCCTTTACACAGAGGTCACCTAAGACCGACCATCTGCATATCAGATATTTACGTGATGATTTATAACAGTAGCAAAATGACAGTTATGAAGTAGCAACGAAAATAATTTTATGGTTGGGGGGGGGTCACCACAACATGAATTTGTGTTAAGGGGTCACAGCATTAGGGAGGCTGAGAAACACTGTACAGAGGCTATTTCAATGGTTACATGTGGAGAGGTACCGGGGAATGAGAGAAATAGAGGGAATGCTGCAAACCTCTGTGCCCTCTTCTAGTACACCACCACCTTCCAGGACCATCTGCGCGTTTTCCCATCTGGAAGGTCTCTGTACCCTGTTTTTTGTGGGTTTCATGGAGTTTTCATTCCATAGGCATGACTGATTAAATTACTGACCTTATGGGTCAGTTTAGCCTCTAGCCCCACCCTCCACCCTCAGTTCCAGAGATTAGGGATAGGGCTGAAAGTCCCAACCCTCTAATCCTACCTTGGTCTTTCTGATAACCAATGCCCATCCTGAATCTACCTAGGGACTGCCAGTCAGTAGTGAACCAACTAGTAAACAAACCAACAAAAAACCAAACAAACAAACAAAAAAAAAACACTTGAAACTGGGTGGTGGTGGTGATGATGATGATGATGATGATGATGATGATGCACGCCTTTAATCCTGACACTCCGGATACAGAGGCAGGCAGATCTCTGTGAGCTTGAGGCTAGCCTGGCCAAGATTCCAAAAATTTTAGGAGTTGTATGCCAATGAACTAAACTAAGACCAATGTGGTGATATATTGTGTACCCTAATAAACTTGCCTGAGCATCAGAAGACAGAGCCAGCCACTAGATTAGCCACAGAGGTCAGGCAGTGATGTCACACACCTTTAATCCTGTCACTCAGGAGGCAGAGATCTCTCCGGATCTCCGTGAGTTCAAGGCCACACTGGGCTACATGAGATTGATCCAGTATAGGAGAGAAACAGAGCCAGGCAGTGGTGGCACACACTTTTAATGCCAGCACTTAAGATCTTATACCTTGGCTTGGGAAGCACAGATGCCTTTAATCCCAGGAAGTAATATGGCGGGCAGAGAAAGGTATCTAAGGCATGAAGAAACAGGAACTCTCTTTAGGCTGAGGAGTCCTAGAGGTAAGAGGCGGCTTATTGCTTTGTTTCTCTGATCTTTCAGCATTCACCCCAATATCAGGCTCTGGATATATATATATATATATATATATATATATATATATATATATATATATATATATATATCATTTAGCAGTTCAAACATCAGACCAAAACTATACTTCACTCTCTAACAGTTACTATCTTTCCTTTAGACATTGTGATGGTTGGTCTTAGTTGTCAACAAATTGAATCTAGGATCAATTAAGAGACATCTTTCTGGGTAGATCTGAGATGGCCTTTCCTAAAAAGATTAACAAAGATAAGTAATGATGAGTGGTGGTTTGAATAAGAGGCCAGCCTGTCTATAAAGTGAGTTCTAGTTCAGCCAGGGATGTTATACAGAGAAACCCTGTCTTGAAAAAAAAAAAAAGAAAGAAAGAAAAAGAAAAGTGATTCTCTCCCAGCAGCCATCAAACTACCAGTAACTCCTCAACCAAGAGTGAGGCCTTAGGAACCTCCCCTCTATACTGGAATTTGTTTTGTTTTTGATATTTTTAAAGCAGGATCTCATGATGTAACCCTCATTGGCTTGGCCTAGAACATATGTATGCTAGGTTGACCTAACACACAGAGATCCAACTGCATCTCCTCCCCAAGTATGGGATTAAAGGTGTGTGTACTGCCACATCTAACATTGTGCTAGAATTTTTACCTGGCTTGATCTTGTACAGGTCTTGGGTAAGTGATCCCAGCTGCTGTGATGTGAGTTCAGATGTCCAATGGCCATGTCATGTCCAGAGGACAGCATTTCACAGCACCCCTCCTCATTCTCTGACTCTTACATTCTTTCTGTCCCCCAATCTCAATGGTCCCAGAGCCTCTGGGTTGGTTTGATATATATGTCATATATTTGGTTGAGCAACTACAGTCACTTATTTCCAGGTTCTTAAACAGAAATGTATCTCCGCATTGACCACTACAATAAGAAGCTTCTGTTGTTGGGCACAGCACAGATCTACAGATATGAACATAAATATTTAGAAGGCAGCTTGACAACATGACAGTTTAGAAAAACAGTATCAAAAGTTTCTGACCTATGGTTTTCCTTGCCACTAGTTTTAGCCATGTTTACTGGACCAGGCATGAATTAATTCCTGCCTGTGGCGCAACCCTCAAATCCAATCAGGAGAGCAGTTTGGTCACTCCCATAAACAGTGTAGCACATCGTGCCTGTGAGGTCAACATTGTAGCCCTCAGGAGTCAGTGCTTGATAAGGCCATTGATATAGAGATATATATTATATCTATATCTATATATTAATTAGCCTACAAACTAGTGGGGCTTCATAAGGCTTCTGTGTACACTCTTAGTTTTGATTGTTTCTGAAAGAGTCTAGGTCTCATCACAGTTGTCCATTTGCCTTCCCATCCACTGTTGTGGTTTTGTTTGTGATCTAACAAATAAAGCTTTCCTGAAGATCAGAATGCAGAGATAGCCACTAGTTAGCCATAGAGGCCAGGCAGTGATGGCGCACACCAGCACTCGTGGGGCGGGGCAGCAGCGGCAGAGGCAGGCAGATCTCTGTGAGTTTAAGGTCACCCTGGGCTACATATGACTGATCCAGTCTAAAAGAGAAAGAGAGCCAGACAGTGGTGGCACACACCTTTGATCCCAGCACTTGGGAACTCACACCTTTAACCCCAGTACTGGGGAGGTGGAGACAGGAAGTGATATGGCTAGGCAGAGAGAGGAATATAAGGCAAGAGGAGACAGGAGCCCAGCTCTCTTTCAGCCGAAAAGTCCTGGAGATAAGAAGTCTCTCTAGTGTCTGGCTCCTTTACTGATCTTTCAGCATTTACCCAGATATCTGACTCCAGGTTTTTATTATTAAGACCAATTAGTCCTCATGCTGCACACTGTATTAATCGATACCAAGAACAACAAAGAACCTTGACAAACACAAGTAGAAAATAAATTTATTAGAAAGGTACTGGGTGACTCAAAAAATTGGTTGGCAAGTGGAGAACCTGGCTTTAAAAAACACGCAGGAACCAGGCTCGGTGGTAGTGGCACATGCCTTTAATCCCAGCACTGGGAGGCAGAGGCAGGCGGATCTCTGTGAGTTTGAGGCCAGCCTGGGCTACAGAGTGAGTTCCAAGAAAGGTGCAAAGCTACACAGAGAAACCCTGTCTGGGAAAACAAAAACAAAACAAAACAAAACAAACAAACAAACAAAAAAGAAAAAAAAAGAAAGAAAGAAAAGAAAAGAAAAAAGCCAAAACCAAAACCAAACAAAACAAAAAAAAAAAAAAAAACACACGCAGGAACCAAAAGGCTAGCAGCTAGGACATCTGCATAGCAGGACAGATATCCTGGCATCAATGGCATCTGTTACCATTGTTCAGTGGTTCCAATGGCACCATTGTAACTGTTATATTGCTACAAGCAAAATGTGACCATCTCTTCCTCCTTAAATCATTCATTCTGAGGTTTAGAAAGAATATATGACTGTAAAGTATAGATCATGCTTGTTGTGATTTGTTTTGAGATAAGAGTTTTTCTATGTTGCTCAGGATGAACTTGAATCCATAGGCTTGACTGATCCTTCTGCCTCAGCCTCCTGAGGCAGAAAGCTGCGTTAGTGGCAGCAGGGCCCTATGAAACTAGCTAGAGCAAGTTACTTAATAACCATGTGGTTCGCAGGGGAAGAGCGTTTGCAGGGAACTATGCCAAGGGTCATGCTAGAGATAAGTCAGGCATCTGGGCCTAGAGACATCCTCCAAATAAGGGCAGGTAGCTGTCAGAAAGCCTCACTGGGGAGGATGTCCTTCATGTTGCTCTGCTTGGAGAAAGCTGCCAGGCCATGGTAGACTGCAACTGACCAGCAGGGCCTCCCAACACATTTGACTTCATTGCTCCCAGCTCCCCTAGGCTGGTCTTCCTCAAAATCTTCCGCTTGAGGAGATGGAAGGACCAAGGTTGACTTTGGGTTAAGGTGTGCCTTAGTTACTTTTCAGGTTTTGGTGATTTAAAAGAAAATACCCTAACAAAAGCAATTTAAGGAAGGGAAGGTTGTGTTGGCTCACAGTCCAAGGTTGTAGTCCATCATGGCAGGAGAATCACAGTGGCAGGAACTTGAGGACGCAGATGGTCACCTCACATCCAGAGTCAGGAAGCCCGAGCAGTGAGTACTCCAGCTCAGCTCACTTCCTCTATTTTAAACAGTCTGATACCCCTGCCCACCCATGGTCCACCCCCAGAGGATAGCTCTTCCAACTTCAATTAACCTGGAACATAATCCTTCATGGACATGCTCAAAATTTCTTCTCTTAGGTGACTCTGGAACTCGTCAAGTTGACAATTTATATTAACTATCAGAAGGTGCAAAACCATTTGCAAGGGAGTCTCACATGACTTTATACTGACCTCCGTTTGGGACCATCACGGTGTGGAAATTCTCTGGAATTTTTCATGTGCGTGCGCACACACATTTTATTTCTTTTTCATCATGAGTTGCTTTAGTTCCTTTATCATTTTCTTGCCATTGTTTGTCTTTCACATCACCTTTTTTCTCTGCAATACTGTTTGAACCTGTGTTTTCATGATGAAGATCTTTGTATTCTATACCTTTTCTGGGCTTAGGGCTGTTTGAATCTGGAAAAAAAAATCTCTGTGCATGTAGCCAAAATTACTTGTCTTCAGCAATCTCATTCTGCTTTCCAAACACTGTACATCCTTCTCAAACTATTGTACTTGTAAGTGGATCTATTTATTCACCCAAATCTGGTATTCTTTTGCATAAGGCACCTCTCTAACTTCCATTACATTTTATTGTTTCCCTAAGTTACCACATATTTTTTTTAAAAAATTAGACGTAAGTCCAGGTAAGGTTTCAGAAAGCTTTTTTTTTTCCAGTGTTTTCATAATGTTACCAATCCTACATTATTTATTTATTTATTTATATTTATTTTTCTCTCATATATTACAACCTGACCTCAGTTCCCTTTTCTCCTCTCCCCACAATTTCTCCTTGCATCTTCTCTCTCCCCCACAGTCACCCCTCCTCCATTTCCTGTCAAAAAAGAGCAGGCCTCCCAGGGGTATCAGCTGAACATGGAATGAGAAGTTACAATAAGACTAGACACAAACTTCATATCAAGGCTGGACAAGGAAACCCAGTAGGAAAAAATGGGTCCCAAGTGCAGGCAAAAGAGTCAGAGACAGCTCCCGTTGTAGTTGGTCGTTTTTTACTCCTTACTCTTTGGGGGTCCACCACTCAGCTCCCAAATAAATACACGGAGTTTTATTCTTACTTATAAATGCCCAGCCTTAGCTTGGCTTACTTCTAGTCAGCTTTTCTTAACTTTAAAGATCCCATCTACCTTTTGCCTCTAGGCTTTTATCTTTCTCTATTTTATGTACCTTTCTTTACTTCTTACTCCATGGCCTGCTGGGTAGCTAGGTGGCTGGCCCCTGGAGTCCTTCTTTCCTCCATTTCTTGATCCTCGATCCTCTCCTCCAAGATTTCTCCTCCTATTTATTCTCCCTGCATGTCAGCCCCGCCTATCCTTTCTCCTGCCTTGCTATTGACCATTCATTTCTTTATTAGACCAATTAGGTGTTTTAGACAGGCAAAGTAGCACAGTCTCACAGAGTTAAACAAATGCAACATAAAAGATTGCAACATATCTTTGCATCATTAAACAAATATTCCACAGCATAAAAGAGTGTAACACATCTTCAACTAATATTCTACAACACCCCACTCTCACTGTTAGGAGTCTCACAGGAACACCAAGCTTCACAACTATATGTATATGTACAGAACCTAGCTTAGACTCATATAGGCTCCCTGATTGTCTCTTCAGTCTCTGTGGGTCCCTATGAGCCCTGATTAGTTAATTCTGAGGGCCTTGTTCTTGTGGTGTCCATGATCCCTTTGGCTCTTACAATCCTTCCTCCCTGGTTTTCCTTGGGTGTAGTTGGAAGATTTCCTGTGTCCCGGCCTGCCCGCAGTTGGGACAAATCTCTCCCACTTATGTCCCCCAAGTAAACACACAGAGGCTTATATTAATTATAACTGCATGGCCATGGCTCAAGCCTTTTGCTAACTAGCTCTTGCATCTTAAATTAGCCCATAACTATTAATCTATGTATCACTACATGTTCCGTGGCTTTACCTGTGTCCCATTACATGTTGCTCCTTGGGCAGCTCACTGGCATCTCTCTCCACCTTCTTCCTGTCTCTCCCTTTGAATTTCCAGCCTTTCTCTAAGGCTGCTTTGCCATAGACCAAAAGGCTTTATTTATCAACCAATCAGAGCAACACATATTGGCAACATACGGAAAGACATTCTCCTATCACTTGGGATTCCCTGAGCTCCACCTAATGTTTGGTTTTGTGTCTCTGCATCTGCTCCCATCAGTTGCTGGATGAAGCCTCTCTGAAGACAATTGGGCTAGGCACCAGTCTACCAATATAGCAGACTATCATTAGGAATAATTTCATTGACTTTTTTTTGGCCAGTCATGTTTGGTCCTATCCTAGGTCTCTGGGCTATCCAGACTCTGGGTCCTGGCCATCCAGGTAGTGTCAGTCATGGGCTCTCTCTTGTGGCATGGATCTCAAGCTGGACCAGTCATTGGTTGGCCACTCCCACAAGTTCTGCGCCACCTTTACCCCAGCACATCCAGCAGGCAGGACAGATTGTAGTTTGAACGTTTTGTGCCTGGGTTGGTGTCCCAGTCCCACTGCTGGAGGCCTTGCTTGGTAACAAAAGATGGTAAAACAGGCTCTATGTCCCCCATTACTAGGAGTCCTCACTAGGGTCACCCTCATAGATTCCATTATACTAGATTTCTACTTTGTCCCCCAAATGCCCCCAATTCCAGTTATCTCTCTCAGTACTCTCTCCCTCCATTCCTTTCTCACCCACCTGGCCCCTGCCTTTCTCATCTCTACCTGGCCCCAGTCTGCCCAAAAGATTCCATTCTATTTCCCCTTCCCAGGGCAATCCATGCAACTCCCTTGAGCCCCCCCCTTATTACTTAGCCTCTCTGGGTCTGTGGATTGTAGCATGATTATCCTTTACTTACAGTTTATACCTACTTATAAGTGAGTGTGTACCATGTTTGTCTTTCTGGGTCTGTGTTACCTCAGACAGGATGATTTTTTTCTAGTTCCATTCATTTGCCTGACAATTTCATGGTGTCATTTTTTTTTAACAGCTGAGTAATACTCCGTTGTATAAATGTACCACATTTTCTTTATCCATTCTTTGATTGAGGGATATCTAGGTTGTTTCCAGTCTCTGGCTATTATGAATAAAGCTGCTATGAACATAGTTGAGCAAGTGCCTTTGTGGTAGAATTGAGCATTCTTTGGGTATATGCCCAGGAGTGGTATAGCTGGATCTTTTTTTTTTTTTTTTTAAGACAGGGTTTCTTTGTGTAGCCCTGGCTATCCTAGAACTATCTCTGTAGATCAGGCTAGTCTCTAACTTACAGAGATCTGCCTGACTCTACCTCCTGAGTGCTGGGATTAAAGGCGTGAGCCACCACTGCCCAGCCTCTACCCTATTTTTTAATTGAATTATTTGGTTTGTTTATGTCTAGTTTCTTGAGTTCTTTATATGTTTTGGATATTATCCCTCCATCAGATGTGGAGTTGGTGAAAATCCTTTCCCATTCTGTAGGCTGCTGTTTTGTCCTATTGATGGTGTCCTTTGCCTTAGAAGCTTTTTAGTTTCATGAGGTACCATTTAGTAATTGTCAATCTTAATGCCTGTGCTATTGGTGTTTTGTTCAGGAAGTTGTCTCTTGTGCCAATGCATTCAAGGCTATTCCCTACTTTCTCTTCTATCAGGTACAGTGTATCTGGTTTTATGTTGAGGTCTTTGATCCACTTGGACTTGAGTTTCATTCAGGGTGATAGATATGGATCTATTTGCATTCTTTTACATGCAGACATCCAGTTAGACCAGCATCATTTGTTGAACTTGCGTTCTTTTTCCATTTATATTTCTGGCTTCTTTATAAAAAATCAGGTGTCCATTGGTGTGTGGATTTATATCTGGGTCTTTGATTAGATCCCATTGATCAACCTGTCTGTTTTTATGCTGATATCATGTGGTTTTTGTTACAATAGCTCTGTAGTACAACTTAGTTTCATGGATGCTGATCCCTCCAGAAGTTCTTTTATTGTTCAGGATTGTTTTAGCTATCCTGGGTTTTTTGTTTTTCCATGTGGAATTGAATATTGTTCTTCCAGGTTTGTAAAGAATTGTGTTGCAATTATGATGGGAATTGTGTTGAATCTATAGATTGCTTTTGGTAAGATGGCCATTTTTACTATGTTAAGCCTACTGATCCATAAGCATGAGAGATCTTTCCATGTTCTGACAGCTTCTTCAAATTCTTTCTTTAAAGACTTAAGTTATTGTTATACAGGTCTCTCATTTGTTTGGTTAGGGTTACCCCCCAAGATATTTTATATGGTTAGTAGCTATTGTGAAGGGTGTTGTTTCCCTGATTTCTTTCTCAGCCCATTTGTCGTTTGTATATAGGAGGGCTACTTTTTTTTTTTTTGAGTTAATTTTGTATCCAGCGTCATCAATGAAGTTATTTATCAGCTGTAGGAGTTCCCTGGCAGAATTTTTGGGGTCACTTATGTATACTATCATATCATCTGCAAATAATGATACTTTGACTTCTTCCCTTTCTAATTTGTATTTGCTTGATCTCCTTAAATTGTCTTATTGCTCTAGCTAGAACTTCAACTGCTATATTGAATAGATATGGAGAGAGTGGACAGCCATGTCTTGTTCCTGATTTTAGTGGAAATGCTTTGAGTTTCTCTCCATTTAATTTGATGGTGGCTGTAGGCTTGCTGTGTATTGCCTTTGTTATGTTTAGGTATGTTCCTTGTATCCCTGACCTCTCTAAAACTTTTATCATTAAGAGGTGTTGGAATTTGTCAAAGGCTTTTCATCATCTAATGAGAAGATCATGTGGGTTTCTTTTTCTTTCAGTTTGTTTATATGGTGGATTACATTGACTGATTTTCCTATGTTGAGCTATCCCTGCATCTCTGGGATGAAACCCACTTGATCATGGTGGATGATCTTTTTGATGTGTTCTTTGATTCGGTTTGCAGTATTTAATTGAGTATTTTTGTGTCAATGTTAATGAAGGAAATTGGTCTGTAATTCTCTTTCTTTGTTGAATTCTTGTGTGGTTTGTGTTATCAGGGTCACTGTGGCCTCATAAAATGAATTTGGCAATGTTCCTTCTGCTTCTATATAATGGAATAATTTGAGGAACATTGGTATTAGTTCACTTTTTAAAATCTGGTAGAATTCTGCACTAAAACTGTCTGGTCCTAGGCTTTTTTTTGTTGTTGTTGTTGTTGTTGTTGTTGAAAGACTTTTAATGACTGCTTCTATTTCCTTAGGGATTGTGGTTATAGGTCTATTTACTTTGTTTATCTGATCTTGATTTAACTTTGGTGAGTGGTATCTATTGGGAAAATTGTACATGTTTTTTAGATTTTCTAATTTTGTAGAGTACAGATTTTTTTAAAGTATGACCTAATGATTCTTGGATTTCCTCAGTGTCTGTTGTTATGTCCCACTTTTCATTTCTGATTTTGTTAATTTGGATATTCTCACTCTTTCTTTTAGTTAGTTTAAATAATAATTCATCTATCTTGTCAATTTTCTAAAAGAATCAACTCTATTTCATTGATTCTTTGTATTGTTCTCTGTTTCTGTTTTATTGACGTCAGCCCTCAATTTAATTATTTCCTGTTGTTTATTCCTCCTGGATGAGTTTGCTTCTTTTTGTTCTAGAGCTTTCAGGTGTGCTGTTAAGTTGCTCATGTGAGATTTCTCCAATTTCTTTATGTAGGCATTTAGTGCTATGAACTTTCTTCTTAGCACTGCTTTCATTGTGTCCCATAAGTTTGGGTATGCTGTGTGCATTTATTTTCACTGAATTATGGGAAGACTTTAATTTTTCCTTATTTCTGCCTTGACCCAGTAGTCATTCAGTAGAGAGTTGTTCAGTTTCCATGACTTTGTAAGTTTTTTTGTTGTTTCTGTTGTTGTTGAAAGCCAGCTTTAATCTGTGGTGGTCTGACAGGATACAGAAGGTTATTTCAATTTTCTTGTATCTGCTTAAACCTGCTTTTGTGACCAAGTATATGGCCAAATTTGGAAAATATTCCATGAAGTGCTGAGAAGAATGTATATTGTTCTGTGTTTAGATGAAATATTCTGTAGATATGTTAGGTCCATAAAGTGTGTTAGCTCCATTATTTCTGTTTAGTTTTTGTCTGGATGACCTGTCCATTGATGCCCCTTCCCTTATTTTGGTTTTGCTGATGTGAGATTACTTATCTCCTATGTTAACTACTTCCTTGGGTTGGAGTTTTCCTTCTGCAGGACTGGACTTGTGGATAGATATTGTTTATATGTGACTTTGTCATGGAGTATCTTGTTTTCTCCATCTATGCTGATTGAAACTTTTGCTGAATACAGTAGTCTGGGCTGGCTTCTGTGGCCTCTTTGTAGCAGGAATCTTAGAGAGTCTTATTAATAAAATGAAACCTGAGGCCAGTTATTGGGGTGAACACTGGAAGATCAGAGAGACAGAACAAGCCACAGCTAACCTCATCTGGCCAACTTCTCAGCTGATCTTGTTTCCTTAGACTGGAAGCCTCTGTGTCCTCATATCTGAATGGCTCTCAGCTGAACTGTGCTGCTCAAAACCTAAAAGCTTAACCAGCCAAATGCTTAACCTGCCAAATGCTTAGCCTGCCAAATGCTTCTAGTTACTGGTCCTCACGCCTTATCTATCTTTCTGCTTTCTGCCTCACTCCCTGGGATTAAAGGCTTGCTTTCCGGGATTAAAGGTATGAGTCACCATGCCTGGCTGTATCCTTGAACAGATGGATTTCTGCCTCTGGAATGCTAGGGTTAAAGGCGTGTGCTACCACTGCCTATCCTCTGTGTTTAATATTGTGGCTGTTCTGTCTCTGACCCCAGATACTTTTATTAGGGTGCACAATATTTTTGGGAAACACAATACCACCACACCTCTTAGAGTCTGTAGAACATCTTTCCAGGCCCTCAGGCTTTTAGAGTCTCTGTTGAGAAGTCTAATAGATCTGCCTTTGTTACTTGGTCTTTTCCCCTTGCAGCTGTTAATATTCTTTCTTTGTTCTGTGTGTTTACTATTTTGGTTATTATGTGGCAAGGGGATTTCATTTTCTGATATAGTCTATTTGGTGTTCTGTAAGCTTCTTGTACCTTTATAAGCAAGTTCTTTTTTAGGGTAGGAAATTTTTCTTCTATGGTTTTGTTAAAAATGCTTTCTGAGCCTTTGAGCTGTAATTCTTCACCTTCCTCTATTCCTATTATTCTTAGGTTTGGTCTTTTCATAGTATCCCAGATTTCCTGGATGTTTTATTGTCAGGAATTTTTTTAGATATAACATTTTCTTTGACTGATGTATCTTTTTTTTCTATCATATCTTCAATACCTGAGATTCTCTCTTACATCTCTTGTGTTCTGTTGGTGATGCTTGCATTTGTAGTTCTTGTTCACTTACCTAGATTTTCCATTTTCAGAATTTCCTCAGTTTATGTTTTTGTTATTGCTTCTATTTCCATTTTCAGGTCTTGAACCGTTTTATTCACTTCCTTCAACTTTGGGGGGGGCTTTCTTTAAGGGGATTATTGATTTCCTTCCATTTTTGTTTGTCTTTTCCTCAATTTCTTTAAGGGTTTATCATTTCCTCTTTAAGGACCTCTAACATCTTCATAAACTTGGTTTTAAGATCATTTTCTTGTGCTTCAGCTGTGTTGGAATAGTCAGGGCTTGTAGTAATAGGATAGCTGGGCTCTGGTGGTGACATATTGCCTTGGCTGTTGATTGTGTTCTTACACTGGTGTCTAGGCATCTGGGGTTGGGGTAATTATAGTTCTAGGTGCTGATTTCTGAGTTGTCTTTGTTGGATGAGTGTTTTCTTCCTTGGTTTCTGTTTCCTCTTTGGTCTTTTAATCTTTGTGACCTAGAGTTCTGGCAGCTGGAGTGACCTCTGGTCCAGCAGGAAGTCTCCTTTGAGTTGGGGGATGGACTTCTAGTAGCTAGCATGGCCTTTAGCCCAGCAGGGGTTCTCTGCTCCAATTCAGGGGTGGGACATGGTGATGAGAAGGGAAGTGGTGATTGGGGATAGTGTGTGAGGGTCACTGAGAGAGTGGAGTTCTGGTGGCTGATGTGGTCTCCTGCCCAGAAGGAAGTCTCTGCCAGACTTCGCCTATCTGTTTTTCTGACTGGCATGACCTACACCTGAACAGCAGATATCAGCCCAAGGTATGCAAGGTATGCACAGCATTGGGGATGCATGGGAAGGAGTGGTAGTGGTTGGGTCTTCAGGGTTTAAACTGAGGGTATGGGAGGGTTCTGGGGGCAGGCAGACAGCCTATCTATTCTTCTGATTGGCATGGCATGCACTTGTTCTTCTGACAGGCAAGGCCTGTACCTCACCAACCCTAATTTTTATGGTCTGTGGCTTAGGTTTATTTTTTAGTATTGTTATAATCACAAATTATTATTGTTAGATAATAAGATCTAAATGTTGAATGATAGTAGAATGGCTGAAGTAATTATGAAGTTTTCATGTAATAGAGTCCTATGCAACTATTTAAAAGAATGATGCAGATTCATATAGACTGGCCTAAAGCCATAAGGAAGAGGAATGGGTCAGAAGTGAGTGTATGGTCTATTTACATTTGTGAAAAAGTCATACATGCAAACACTAATTCCAGAAGGTTACACAGGGAGTTCATCATAGTGTTTGCCTCTGAAGAGGTAATCTGTTGGGAGAAATTGTTTTCCCTGGAGGTTCAATATGGTACCAAAATAGGATACTGTTTTTCTCCCTACTAGGGGGAAATCCAGAGGCATTGACAAACATTGTAATAATTTATGATTCATGTGAAAGACCTCGAAAAGTCACTCTATTCAAAGATCATTGGGTTCATAGGTTAAATATTTTCTGATTTTTTTTCTCAGTTTGATTACCATAAAATTTGGGGAGAAGGTAAGACCTGTAATTTCAGTTTGGCCTCTCTGGAAAAGCTGGCCTGTGTTCTTTTCTTTTCTTCTTTTCTTCTTTTTTTTTTTTTTTTTTTTTTTTTTTTTTTTGGTTTTTCGAGGCAGGGTTTCTCTGTGTAGCTTTGCGCCTTTCCTGGAACTCACTTGGTAACCCAGGCTGGCCTCGAACTCACAGAGATCCACCTGGCTCTGCCTCCCGAGTGCTGGGATTAAAGGCGTGCGCCACCACCGCCCGGCTGCACCAACACTGCCCTGCTCTTTTCTTGTTCTTTGGTGCTAAGAGTTAAATTCAGACTTTACCATGCTAGGTGAGTGCTGTACCTTTGAGCTATAACCCAGTTCTGATTTGCATTTTAAAGTTTTTAGGGCACAGAAGTTGGGCATGGACCTGTATCACCGTTTCTATGTTATTTACTTGTTCAGCAAATACTGGTCATCTGTGGGACCGGGGTCAATTCTATACATTGTGGTGTCTTATACACTATAAGTAGGCTTTAGAGCCTCCAGTGAGGAAAAAAATAAAGAGGAAAAATTAATAATGGTAACTTTGAGAAAAAAGTAACACTTATTTGTAGGTGAATTTTTTTGGAGCTGCCAGCTCACAAAAATATGACATGGAGACTTATTATTAATTATGAAAGCTCGGCCTATAGCTTAGGCTTGTCCCACTAGCTCTTATAACTTAAATTAACCCACTTATATTAATCTAAGTTTTGCTTCATGGCTTTTTACCTCTCTTCCATCTTGTTCTTCCTGCTTCCTCTCCTTGTCCTTTGGCGTCTCCTCCATGCCTAGATTCATTTCCTCTTCTTTCTCTGCCTGGAAGTCCTGCCTTATCTCCTTCTGCCTAGCTATTGATATATATTCAGCTCTTTATTAAACTAATCACAAGGTGCCTTGGCAAAGACACATTTTCACCGTGTACAACAAGATTATTGCACAACAATTATTGTGCATGGGTATTAGGGAATGACCTACATGCCTAGGCACACATGTAGAGGTCTGAGTTAATTCTTTATGGAGGTAGCCCTCTTCTTCTACCCTATGGGTCCTGGGGATGAAACTCAGGTTGCAAGGCTTGATAGTAGCCCTCTAAACCATCTCACTAGCCCATGAATAATACTAACTCTTGCTCTGTTATTGAGAGCATAGTTTTGTGAGATCTTATCCCAAGTTCTGGCTGGGGATATGCTTAGTTGTGCTAGTATGTATAGCTCTGGATTTGATGTACTGCTCCAGTGGCACATAAACGGGAAGTGGTGGGCCTATAATCCCAGCACTTGGGAGGTGGAGAGAGGATGATCAGAAGGGCATCCTCAGCTACATAGTGAGTTTGAGTCCAGCCTGGGCTCACTCTGTCACAAAACAAAACAAAACAACAACAAAAGAAAAAAGAAAAAAATCAAAACAAAAACCACCTCAAATTCTTGAAATACCAGTAAAAAGATTTGAGAATTGGGTATGTTGAGCCCCATCTACTTTCTTTTTTTCAAGATAATATTTTTATTGATTACTTGAGAACTTCGCATCATGCGCCCTGTCTTGGGGTTTTTATTCCTGTGAAGAGACACCATGACCATGGCAACTCTTATAAAGAAAATATTTAATTGCAATGGCTCCCTTACAATTTCAGAGGTTCAATCTATTATCATCATGGTAGGGAGCATGGCAGCAGGCAGGCAGACATGATGCTGGAGCTTAGAGTCCTTACATCTTGATAGGCCAGCAACAGGAAGTCAACTGATTGTAACATTGAGTGAAGCTGAGAAAAAGACCTCAAAGCTCACTCCCACAGTGACACACTTCCTCCAACAAGGCTACACCTCCTAATAGTGCCACTCCCTTTGGGGGCCATTTTCTTTCAACCCACCACACACCCCATCACACTTGCTTCCCTGTCCTCCCAAGTCTGCCTTCACCCTTGTGACCTCCTCCTCTTCCCCCCCCCAAAAAAAAAGAAGAAAAAAACACACAAGTCCAATTTGTGTTGCCCATATACTCACTGGGCATGGTCAAACTCCCAGTAGCCAGCCCCTTAAAGAAAACTGAGTCCTTCCCTACCCACCCCCACCAGAAGCTATCACTTGTGAAGAACTACACCTCAGCATCCTTATCACAATCCCCCCCCTCCCCGAGACAGGATTTATCTGTGTAACAGCCTTGGCTGTCCTGGAACTAGCTCTGTAGATCAGGCTGGCCTTGAATTCAGAGATCTGCCTGCCTCTCCCTCTGCCACCTCTACCTGGCCCTTATCACAATTTTTAAGAGTTCTCTTCAATGCTTTCCTGAATAGGCTGTTACAGTGGGGCTATGGAGTTATCCCAGAAGCCTTCTTTCTATGCCCCTGTTTCTCAACTGTGAGTCCGTCATCCTCAATGCCATTGCAAAAGTAGCTTCCTTGCCCATTACAGTCAGTGGCAGTACGGATCATGGACAATCACATGGTCTCTGGCATCAGCAAGTGCCACGAACCTCAACATGCCAGTGGCAGTACAGACCACAAGCATCAACAAGGCCCTCTGCTGGAGCATCACAGACACCATCGTAGACCTCAATGGTTGCCCAGGCCAAGGACATCAACTTGGCCTCTGAGGGCACACACACACACACACACACACACACACACACACACACACACACAGTCCCACCTACTTTCAAACTGTGCCTTCCTTTCTTTCCTCTCAGTATTCCAGAAATTGGCAAGAGTTTTTTGGTTTTTGGTTTTTTTTAGAAACAAACTTGTTTGTTTTGCAGTTGAAGTTGAAATTGAACCCAAGGCTCATTTGTGACTTTGAGGCACGAGTTCTACCACTGAGCTGTACCCCAGACTCCAACGTTCTTATTTTCACACACGAGCTTTTGTAGAACAAGGAAAGCAACAGACTGCAGAGATGCCATAACAGCACTTTCTGTGTGCTTTAAATATGCACAATTTTGTCTGAGTACTTTTCCCAAATTACTTAGGGTGTTAGAGACTTCAGCAAGAGGATGTTGCAGATTTGTAAACAAGATAATACTTTTAGTCCCTGCCCTCTATTGACTTTTTGGCACTCTATTGACATCAAACAATGCTGTGAGAATCAATCTTTTTTAAGAAAAAAAAAAGATTTATTTATGTATATGAGTCAGATCCCATGATAGATGGTAGTGAGCCACATGTGATTGCTGGGGATTGAACTCAGGACCTCTGGAAGAACAGCTAGTGTTCTTATCCACTGAGCCATCTCTCCAGCCCTAGTCTTCAGTTCTTTTCTAAAAATTTAGATATCCATTTCCACCTTGAGCCATTTGTCTCTCTAAAAAAAAGAGAGCAAGTAAGACAGAGGCATGAGGTGTTTCCTCAGCCGAGTCACCATTCTGATGCCCAGTGGCTTTCCAGTGGGGAAGGCTGGTGAAAAATGACCAGCCTGAGCCTCAAAGGAAGCTGTCAAGAGCCACCCGGAAAATTCATGTCTGTTCGAGTGTCTTCCTGCTTGCTTGCTTTCTCCCTTCCTTTTCATTCATTTGTTCGTTCATTCATTCATTCATTCAGCTTAGTAGTTCTGGAAATAGACTCTGGAACCAGACTGCCTGGGTTTTAATCCTGACTTTGCTACCTGTTACTATTGTGACCTTGATCAAATTACTTAACCACTGTGTGCTCAGCTTTCCTTCTTCTTCTTTTTTTTTTAAACTGTAGAATTGTAATACCTCCGAGAGTTGTTTAGTATTTGTTCTCTGAAACAGTACCAGGCACACAGTAGACAGTAATAATGGTGTTTCTTAGATCTGTCTGTTAATTAGCTTAATAAATGACACAGTGAGGACGATGGTCCAGGCATTGAGCCAGGTGCTTGGAGTGTGATGGTGAATGAGATGGCCACTTAATCTGCTTCTGTATCTTTGAGCGTATGGAGACAGGCCGTTTAAAATGCGACCACAAGGCTGAATAAAATGTGGAGTGTTTTGATGGAGGGAGAGAAAGGTGTTATGAGAACACAGTACAGGAGATCCTTCTAACCTAGGTCACTTGGAGGTCTCCTTGTTCTCAGAAGGAATTTAGCAGGCACCCCGAAGGAGATGTCGTCTGCAGTTAAGTGATCCTGGGAAGCCCAGCTTTCTGAGGAGTGCCACTTCATGATGCCAGCTGCGTCACTTACCTAACTCATAAGGGGTGAAAAGTAAATGAGCTTGCACGTCTGAGACAGAACAATATGTAGAATATCAGATAAAAAGCACTACCTGTGTGATGAGTATTGGATATTACTATATAAGAATAAGCACTAGTATGTGTGATAATTGGGTAATAACTATAATGTTGATGCTACCAGTTGTGTTTGTCTCTTTCTTCTTTAACTAGGAAGGCCACCTTCTCTTTTACCTTTTGTGAGGAATGTAAACACTTTAGAACAGTACACATTTGGGGGCCTTGTGGAGGGGGTTACTGGAGAGTGAATTCAGGGACTTATGCATCCTAGGCACCCTCTATCAATGAGCCACATCCCTAGTGGTACCTTGAGCATGGTGATTTTCTTGCCTCTTTTGCTTAAGTCAGTGTTGCAACCATTCTCTTTATCCACCTTTATTCTTTATTCTTTATGTCCTCTTTATTCTTTAGTAGAAGATTTAAGAGAGACCTTGGTGGAAATATGAAAGCACAGTCTAGACCAGAGCTTCTTAAATGCACAGATAATACCATCATCACTTATAAAGGGTTCCAGCCTTCTTCTTCTAGAGGGAACACTGAACTTACAGTTGGATCATGTAGGCTGTGTCTTGCTGTGTTACTTCCCGGATGATCTTAGATAGGCCAATTGACCTGCAGTGTACCCACCTGTAAAATGGTCATTTATTTCATCTTTGGGAGGAAAAATGAGACAATACATGCAGAAGGATCCTGTAAAGACCCATCCACTTGGAAATGCAGCCACACACATTGATCTGTTACGTTACCTGATCTACTTTTCTATGTTGCTGGCCACTTCCATTAGCTATTCATATTGCCCCATGAATTCTAAGCTACCTGTCCCAAAACTTTGGCTCCTTACTTTAACTCCACATCAATCCAAGAAGCCTACCTAGAGTTTATATTCTTGGGAGGGGTAGTTTTGTTGACTCGTGGAAAAACCCCTGGAGGTTTTCTTTTTCACCCCATTCTCTTTCTCCCCTCTATTCTTTACTTCTTGAAAAACCTTCATACACTCATTCAGTGAAAAAAAGGTAAAAGGAGTTTTATTCCCACTCTCCTATCTAAATTTCCATGGTGCTTTGTTTTATTTATTTATTCTTTAACCTCTCTCTCTCTCTCTCTCTCTCTCTCTCTCTCTCTCTCTCTCTCTCGTGTGTGTGTGTGTGTGTGTGTGTGTGTGTGTGTGTGTGTGTGTGTGTGTATGATTGCATGTGCATATGTGTCTCCATGTGCCCACAGAGGTCAGAAGAGGAAATCAGATCCCTTGGAACTGGAGTTACAGACATTTGTGGGTGTGGGAATCCAGACTCCAGGCCTCACGATGGAGCAGCAAATGCTTTTAACTCCAGCTCCCTATGGTGCTTTCTATGCTGGCATTTCACAGAGTCATGGGTGTGGTTATGTGGGGATGCATCTATTACCAGTACTAAACCTCTTTCCTTTTTTCGTTTGTTTTCCTTAGTGGGGGTCTTAATAAATAATTGCATTGAATTTACCTGAAGAGACTATAATATAATTGAAGCTATTCCAAGCTCAGAGCACATTTCACACGCTTAGATCAAGTGATTTACTCAAGGGAGTTTTCAAGGGGGTTAAAAATAGAGATCTGAATCCAGACAGTTTTGTTCAGAGACTTTTGAGGGGGTGAAATAGTGCCGGCTGCAGACTAGGGTCTTTGTCAAGGGAAAAAAAATGCAACATACAAAGAACTGCAAAACACTACTGGGGAAATGTCTGAGTATTTTCAGACCTTTGGCAGGGATGTATTTGTCTGGAACACACTTCCTTTCCTGTCTGTGTTAATCACAGTCACAGCTTAACTCAGTAGCATATAATAAGGAAGCAAAAGTTTCAGAAATCTTTCATTAATCCAGATTCTTTGAAATTAATGCCTGGAAATTCCTTCTTGTACCAAGAAATCAAGGTAGCATATAAAGATAACAATTGCATGCCAGGCTTTTTTTTTTTTTAAACCAGTTTTGATTTAAAGTACTTATCAGTATTAAACTTTGTCCCATTTTTGGCTTACATTTTTTTTTTTTGTTTTTCTTTTTTCCGAGACAGGGTTTCTCTGTGTATCTTTGCATCTTTCCTGGAACTTGCTTTGGAGACCAGGCTGGCCTCAAACTCACAGAGATCCGCCTGCCTCTGCCTCCCGAGTGCTGGGATTAAAGGCGTGCGCCACCACTGCCCGGCTTGGCTTACATTTTTTGAAGATCCTTTCTTGTCTGTCTGTTTATCTATCTATCTGTTTTTGTTTTTCAAGACAAATTTTCTTTGTGTAGCCCTTGGCTGTCCTGGAACTCACTCTGTAGCCCAGGCTGGCCTCGAACTCACAGAGATCCACCTGCCTCTGCCTCCCAAGTGCTGGAATTAAAGGCATGTGCCACCACCACCCAGCTCTGAAGGTCCTTTATAAAGAAAATTTAATTTCTCCTTATGTATATGTGAGTATGTGAGTGTCTGCATGTGTTTGCAAACATGCATGCTGATGTTGGTGGAGGCCAGAGGATGACATCAGATCCCCTAACGCTGTAGTTATTGGTGGTTGTGAGTGGCTTGATGTCAGTGTTGGGAACCAAACTCTGGTTCTCAAGCTAGATCAGTGACTGCTCTTGACCGCTGAACCCTCCTCTCTCCAGGCCCTGCAGTAAAAACCTGACTTAGGAAGACTAAGACAGGAACTGCTCTGTAAACTCAAAGCTGAGAGTACAGGTTTGCAAGTTACAATCCATGCTTCCCCAGATCCGTGGTTTGTCGGTGCTGGGAAGGGAACCCATAGCAGGGCATAAGCTGATCAAGCACTCCACCACTGAGCCATAGCTCCTGCCCCAGAGACCACTGACGTGCCTGGCTGCTGTGAGCGGAAAGCTATCAACAAACCAGCCCTTCTTTTTGCAGCCAGCCTGACTGCCATCACAGCGTCCTAGCTGGTTTGAACACTTCATAGACGCTGTGAAGAAACCACCCTTCAGATGCCAGGAATACCGCTGCCTCCCCTACTGACCAGGAGCTGCAATTCAGAAGGCCTTAGTCCAGTCACCAGCATTCCAGACAAAGTACACTGGCTTTGCAGGACTTCTCCAAACCTTCTAGAACTCTAGGTGACCCTGATCACTCTGTGACTATTTTCACTCATGCCACATGGAGGGGGGACATACTCCTGACCTTCCCGACTCCACAGAAAGCTTGTGGTTCATGAAGATTAGAGTTTGTGATTGGTCATTACATAAGGCATGTGGTTGGAAGTGATCTGTGTTGTGATTGGTGTAGATTACATTGGCATGCTCCATACTTGCCACACTCTTTCTGGCAATAGAACCAAGCAGGTCCTCTTCCATGTACTGACCTCAGTGTCACAGCATTGGGCTCAAAATAAAATCTTCTCTTTAATTTTTTTCTCGTCTATTTGTGGTCTTATTCACAAGTAGAGCAGGCTGAGGTGGTAACAGGAGGAGGAGGTGGCAGTGGTGGAGCAGCAGCAGTAACTGTCCCCAGGAGCATCCCATTTCTGGTTCATTCTAATTATAAGTGCATGCTCATCATTTGCAAGGCTCTGAGTTCAATCCCAGCCTCTTTACCCCATATTTTCCCCTTTCCATTTCTCCCCTCTTTATATAGTATGTGTATACATGTTTATATGGGTGTGTGTGTGTGTGTGTGTGTGTGTGTGTGTGTGTGTGTGTAAATGTACATATAAAGGCCGGAGACTGATGTTGGGAATAATTCTGGATTTCTCTTCCACCTTATTCATTGGGGCAAGCTCTCTTAATCAAACTCAGAGCTCAATGATATGGCTAGTCTCCCTAGCCAGCTTGCTGAGGAATACATTCTCTACCTTCCAAGGCTCATGTGATGGCTGATCTTGGCTGCCAAGTTGATTACATCTGGAATCAACTAAAACTCAAGCATCTGGACATGCCTGTGAGGTATTTTCTTGACTAGATCATTTGAGACAGGAAGATGCATCCTAAATCTTGACCACACCTTCTGGTGGCGGCCCACATAAAAGGACATGGAAGAAAAAAACTTCTGCATTTTGCCTGCTTGTCCTCACTCTCACCGGCAAGTGCATCTATCCTGCTGCTGAGGTGTTCCTTTGAGATTGATTTTTCTTAGGAGTCCAACATGGACTGAAGACCAGTAGTAGCTCTCTTGGAATTCCCCAGGACTCCATCACCAGATTGGGACTTCCGAGATATCTGGTCTCATGGACTGAACCACTGTTGGATTCTTGGACATTTGTCTGGAAAGAGCCAATGTTAGACTATCTGGACCACAGCCTGTAAGCCATTCTAATAAATTCCTCACATACACAAGCACACACTCACACATACACACACACACACACACACACACACACACACACACACTCATTCTATATGTTCTGTTCCTTTAGAGAACCCTGACTAATACAGCTGGAATCACAGGTTGGCTACTACACCACACAGTATTTATGTGGCCTTGAGGGAATCTGAATTTCAGTTTTTCCACTTGGGGAGCAAGCATTTTAATCACAGTGTTATTTTCTCCACCTCAGACCACAACATTGACTTGCTTCTGAGTTGTCACTCTTATGGCTGTGGATGGTCAGTGAGCACCTGTGTTGTTCCGGATTGAATCTAGGGCATTGCACTATCACACAGTCACAACCCCAGAAGAGATGGAAAGAGTAAACTAAGAGCAAAATTCTACTCTTGAGTTCCTGCTGCCACTCAGACTATCTAATTTTAGAAGCATTAAACTTAGTCTTGTCACTACTTTTGTGTTCATTCAATGTGTGCTTTAAAACATATAGAGCTGTGTAACATAATTCAGTCATATGGTTGCGTCAAGAGTGCCGTGAGAACCTCAGCAACAGAGTTCAGTGATGCTGTCAGTGCTGGATTGATACATCTTTATTCAATAGCCCCCTTTCCATTTTTTCTTAATCTTTGTGCTTTCTCCTCAGCATCCCTCTTGGTCATCATCTTACTACTGCCAAGAATATCTTCTGAGTGCTTTATGCTAAAGCCATATTTCGCTGAATCCTCATAGCAACCCAAGGAAAGAACTGTTTCAGTTTTAATTGGTTAAGAAACTCAGGCTCAGTGAAGTCAAAATCCTTGCTCACTATCATAGACATAGCAAAGTCACTGGTGAATTAGGATTTAGGTTCTGAGCAATTTGTCTAGGGGCTGTCTCCACCTCTCCACCAGCACCTGCTGGCTTCCATTGCTCCCTTCCTGGCATCTCAACGCTTTGGGAAATGGGGAGAGATGGCACAAAATGCACATTGGCAAAGAGTCACAAGAGGAAAGGACACACGCAACAGCTTCGTGCTAGTCCAGAATCCTCTTTCTCTGACTTACTTCATGTTTTTTTCTTTCTCTTGTTCTTTGTTTCTGAATTTTCATCATGTCCTGGACAGTTCAGGTTTATTTCCATCAGTGCTTTCCTGTTCCTGTAGGAATAGTTCTTCTGAGCTATTAGCTAATAGTTGAGCGTTCTTCTGAGAGGATGAATGCTCGGCTCTTCCCTCACCTGCAGATTGAAGCCCCCCCCCCCCCGCCACGCCCCTCACTCTGCCTATCCAGGGCCAGAGCCACATAGTCATACTATTCCCAGAACACAGTCCAGGCTCTTAAAAAATGGGATTTTTATGGAGCAAAGACTTTTTAATGGATATATTTTACAAAGGCCCTGGGAACCATGTGGTGCTGCCTGCATTGGATGCAGTTCTGGGCCACAAGCCCACACATCCCTTTGTAACTGACCTGTGATGGCAAAACCTCTCTTCTTCCCCTTTGTTTACTTCTATATTATCTCCAAAATACAGAAATACCCTAACTTTTCTTCAGTATGACTCCCATTGTCAAATTAGCACATCTGGATGGGCCCTCTTCTTAGCTCTGGTTTGCCTTTTATTGTTATTATTTTTTCTGAGACAGGGTTTCTCTGTGTAGCCCTGGCTGTCCTGGATCTCGCTCTGCAGACCAGGCTGACCTCAAACTCACAGAGATCCGCCTGCTTCTGCCTCCTTCGTGGTGGGATTAAAAGCGTGCATCACCACATCTGGCTCTGGTTTGCCTTTTTTAACTGTGCCCATCACCTTATCAAAGGAAGTATGTCAAGCTGTCCCTTGATTCCCTTCACTGACATGGTTTTGCCAGCATGGTTGATCATAGCTGCTACTGGAAGACTCAGAGAAATCCAGGACTTCACTCTGCAGGACCCACCATGCCCTTGATTCAACATCTTGAGCACCTGGAAAGGGTAAAAAAGGAATTTATTTATTTAATGTGTATGTATTTTGCCTGCACATATGTACATGCACCATGTGTGTAGTGCCCACAGAGGCCAGAGGTGGCATGTGATTCCCTGGAACTGGAGTTACAGCAGCCACCACGTGAGGGCTGGGAATCGGCTGGGACTCGAACCCAAGTACTCTGCAAGAGCAGCCAGCGCTCCAAGTCACTGCTGAGCCGTCCCTGCAGCTTCCCGTCCAGACTCCTTTGGATCATATGAATTGATTTGCAAACAGAAGCTTTACTCTGCACCACTGGGTGTTTTGTTTTAGGCTAAGTAATTATGGTTCACACCCTTGTCAGGACCAGAGTTTTGACACAGTAGGGAATATGGAGTGATCCACCTCTTTCGTATCTACACTGGACAATCTGGTATCCAGAAAGGAACTCATCCTTCTGATCCCAGAGTTTTCAGATACTCTTAAGAGAATATCTTCATAGCTAGACATGGTTGCACACACCTTTAATCCCAGCATTTGGGAGGCAGAGGTTAGGTGGAATTCTGAGTTTGAGGCCAGTCTGGTTTACAAATCAAGTTCCAGGAAAGCCAGGACTACACAGAGAAACACCCTGTCTTGAAAAAAACCAAAACCAAAACCGAGAGAGAGAGAGAGAGAGAGAGAGAGAGAGAGAGAGAGAGAGAGAGAGAGAGAGAGAGGCAGGCAGAGTGAGACAGCGTGAGAGAACTACCTGCTTGTGAACCTGTCTTCAAGAAGCCCACACTACACTCTGGCAATGGATGTATGTTAGTTAACCTTCTGTCACTGTGACAAAATACCCAAGGCAATGAAATTATTGTGAAGATTTACTTTAGCTTCAAGTTTCAAAGACTTTAGTCCACGGTCATGTGGCTTCTTTGCTTTGGGCCTGTGGGGAGGCAAAACATCATGGTGGGGAGTGTGGAGAGGGGCATGGCTGCTTACCTCATGGTGTCCAGGAAGCCGAGAGAGGGCTTGCTTTTATAACAGTCTTGCCTCCTAAACATATTAAGCCACAAGTCCAGCGATGAATGAATTCCTCATGAAGCCAGAGCCCTCACTATCCAGTCACTCCCAGGCCCCACTTCTGAGTGCTGCTGCACTGGGGAACACGTTTTCAACACGTGAGCTTGGGGGGACATTTAAAATCCAAACAAGACCAGGAGGGAGGGTACACGCCTTTAATCCCAGCACCCAGAGGCAAAGGCAGGTGGATCACCATGAGTTTGAGGCCAGCCTCCTCTATATAGTGAGTTCCAGGACAGCCAGGGAGGGCTCCAGAGACCAACGATAACAAGGTGGAAGACAGCAGCTTTCTTTTGCTCAGTCTTACTCATTTAACGAACTTTTCTTCATTATTTACTGGGCACTCCTCTATGTGGATATTTCAGTCCAGAAGGAAGAAGTTACAAAAAACTATAGTACAACATGGGAGAACACAGGAGGGGATTTTAACCCAGCCTGGGCTAGGAATGGGCTGAGGGAGGATAATACCCGAGTTGGGGCTTTAAGGCCAAAGAAGAGTGATGAGATGAAGAAGGGATGCTCTACAAGTCCATATCCACAAATATTCAGGGAGAAAGGAGATGTGGCAGTAACAAGATGAAGGGTTTCGGGAAGAGGCTGGTCACAGTATGGAAGATAAATGGGAAATAATTAGGAAATAAGTAGCCCAGTGACCATGGGCTAAAATGGGGACATAAAGATGGGCTCTAAGAGCCCAGCTTATGGAAAGTTGCCCTTTCACAGGAACCATTTGCTCCATTATGATTGTCAGTCCTTGGGGTGAGGGATCTAAGATGAATGTACTTCCTTCTCCACCACAAGATTGCCGGTATTCCAGGGCCAGCATATCTCAGTGGGAGCCTTTCAATACCCATTGACTACAATAAGTTAATAGTCCCAGTGAGAGGACAAGTATCATGTGGTGCACAGGACTATCATACAGATGGTAAAATAGGGCGATGGGGACATCGGTAGAGTCAGCTGTGGGTAGCAAGGAACTGGGGATGGCATCGTGCAGTTTCCACTAACACAGCCCTTTGACTGAGAAGTGCTGTGATTGGAGGATAAGTCAGTGGGCACTTCTCAGAGGGAAAGAAAGGAAGGGGAAGGTAATTCAGACAGATAGAACAGTTGGAAAGATCTTGGTACATGATTCAATAAATGATGCTGTCTCAGGAGGATGAAAGTCCAGAATGATCAGAGTAAAAGACACTACAGGAAGGAAGTGGGTAGGAGGTTGAAGAAGGACCCTGGACCAGACCTGTCAGGGACTAAGAAGTTTTCAAATGACACTTTGAAGTAATAGAATATTAATGAGGCCGGGTGGTGGTTACGCACGCCTTTAATCCCAGCACTTGGGAGGCAGAGCCAGGTGGATCTCTGTGAGTTAGAGGCCAGCCTGGGCTACAAAGTGAGTTCCAGGAAAGGCGCAAAGCTATACAGAGAAACCTTGTCTTGAAAAACCATTTTTTTAAAAAAAGAATATTAATGAGGACAAGACATGGCATCTTTGGGGATTTGAAAATCACTTTGGGAATCTGTCAGGGGGAATAAGATGGAAATCATCAGGGAAACAACTTCAAATGTTGCAAAATATCAAGTTTAAGGTGGGATCTGCAGAGAAGAATGATACAGGTAGGCGTGAAGAGAAAAAGAGCTCCCGAAAGATTCATCAGGTAGAATGAGCAGGAGTTGGCGACTGAAGGAAACTTACCGAGTGACCCTTGTGTTTCTGACTTTGGCATTTTTGTGGTTAAGGATGGTATTCCACTTGGGCAGGAGTCCTGTTGTTCCCAGACAGAAATCACAAGTGGGCAAGGTGAAGTTCTTTCAGTATGACAGTCTGCGGCCCTTGAGGACTCAAGGCCTAGAATTTAGAGAGGAAGACCCAGAGACTTACAGCTCCAAGCTCTGGAAGTAGAGGCTTATTGCTCCAGACTTTGGAAGTTAGAGACTTATCCACTCTGGTTCAAGATTTATTGCTCTGGCCTTTACCCTCCATCTTAGTTTGTTTTCTTGTTGCTGTGATAAAGATACTCTGACAAACACTACTCGAGAGAGAACGAATTTATTTCAGCTCATAGTGCAAGGGTACAACCTATCGTGGCTGGGAAGTCTAGACAGCAGGAGCTTGGAGCAGCTGGTTACATTACACCCATCTTCAGGAAGCAGAGAGTGAGGAATCCATGTCTGCTGCTGCTCAGCTCCATCTGTCTGCTCATATACTCAAGGATCCTAGCCAGGGAATGGTGCCACCCACAGTGGCTCTTTCTTCCCACCCCAATAAACATAAAACAAAATAATCATCCACAGGCCTTCTCAGAGGCCTGTCTCACAGGTGAGTCTAGATTCTAACAAGTTGACAATTAACACTAACCACCATGCCATCCGTGTTTCTGCCACTTAGTGACTATTGTAATTCTTGGCTTCTAGAAGAAGCCAGCAGCATCGGGGGCAGCGGCAAGCAGTGTCTATTAGTGCCACAGCTCTCGGGCCTCGGTGTCAGGAAGCATGGTCTTTTGACAATGTATCTCAGCTCTAAGGCCTAGAGTCTCAGGACTTTAAGGTTTAGCAGCCCCTCAGACCTTCCCTTCCAGCAGCAAGAGCCCACAGTTCCCATCCCTTCTGGTTCTTCATACTCTTCTGTCTCTAGCTTTGACCATCTGTCCTCTCTTGGCTTTTTTATATTTCCACCGTACGTTCTTGCCGATCACATCTTACGATTTCAGTACCCTGTCACCCTGTCACTGTTGTTGGTGCCACTGCCTTTCCCTGGCACTTCTGCTTCTTTCACTGCTCTGATGCCACCTCAACTGTCCTCTTACCTGCTCAGCATGCCATGCTAATCTGAAAGATTAAAAAGATAGAAGTATTTTTTTGTTTTGTTTTCTTCTCTCTCTCTCTCTCTCTCTCTCTCTCTCTCTCTCTCTCTCTCTCTCTTTCTGGAGAAGCCTTTCAATGGTCTTAGGGAAGCAACAGCAGGGGCAGGACCACAGGGTGCCTCCCAGCTGACTTGCAAAAAGAGCCAAACAGCCTGCTTATATACCCAGAAAGGGTATGCCGTAGGGGTGTTTGCACCAATCATGTCACAATCCTTCATGCATATAAGGAATTATGAGTCTGTACCAATCACAAACCCTCTGATGAGCCAACACCAGGAAGAGTGCTCCTCCTGTAGCCTGGGTGAAAATGACTACAGGGTCATTTAGAGTTCATATCCAAAGGCCAGTCCAGGCTGTTTGGAGTGTGCAGATGCTAGAGCATTCTTAGGGTGACTGTAAACTCTCCAAAATAGTGGGGTTGCCTTACTGGCAGTCTGACCAGTTGCCAGTAAAAGGGCTGCTTGGGTCTCAGAGCTCTCCAATGAAGGCTTCCAAGTATAAGCGAAGAACTGTCAATCAGTCCACTCTCAACAATTGCAGTCATTAACAGAGATCATTACAAAGGTTCTACAATAGACTTAATGAACACTCAAGTGGGAACTAACAATTCTAACAGCATTTCGAAGTTCATCAGTGGGCTTTTTAGGCTCTTTCCCATTTCCCAGCTCCCTAACCCTCTTCCATTCTTGGAAGTGCATTTCCTTTCTTTTCTCTCCCTCTCCCCCATGCCCTGGCTGTTCTGGAATTCATTTTATAGACCAGGCTGGCCTCCAACTCACAGAGATCTGCCTGCCTCTGCCTCCTGAGTCCTGAGATTAAAGGGGTATGCTACCCTGTCCTTTCCCTTTCTTAATAAGATGTCTGTTTCTAGTCCATGACTAACTTAAAAGGCATTTTCTCCGTCTCTCCTGGTGGCTGTTGGGACTTTCATGGAACCTGTACTATGTTTTACTCTTTAACTCTAATAAAGCTGTTGTTCAGCTTTTTAAAAAGTTACTTGATAGTATTTAGTAATGCCTAACAGTGACTCACTCCTGCACCAATGTGCCAAGGAAGAGGTGGTTCCCTCTGACCTGTCTCAGTGGTCCCTCACAACCATCAGTAACTCCTGTTCCAGGGCATTCGACGCTACCTCCTGACCTCTTACAGCACCACGCACATGCATACACCATGCACAGACATACATGCAGCAAAATACCATACTTATAAAAATAAAGTAATAAAAAAGAATTTTAAAGGGACTTCGGATCTAGCTCAATGGTAGAGCACTTGATTAACATGAACCAGGTTGTAGGTCCAACCCCCCAGTACTGTAAAAATAAACAAACGCACATGAAAATATGTAAGTTAACAAACTAAAATTTAACAAGTGAATTTAGTAATTTTGGCTGCTTAGGTAGAAAAACACTTGGTGTTTATGAAATTGTGTCTGGAATTTGTTCAAAACAATCTGTTGGGGATGAGGAAGCAAATGAGTGACATTTTTGGAATCGGACAGATAGTATTCAAATTTTGCAGATGCCTGAAAATTTCATAATATAATGTGATTATGTCTACACAACATATTTACTAAATGGAAATGCCATAATCGCTTTAGACTCACTTCGTTCTAGCCCCTCAAGGTGAGGAAGATAGTCAAATAAAATTTAAATTGAAATGAAGGTAATGATTTGTTTTTTTAAAATTTTATAAAACCATAAGTGGGTGTCTTTTGAAGAACTTTTTTTTTCTTTCTTTTTTGTTTTTTGTTTTTTTTTTCAAGACAGGGTTCTCTGTGTAATTTTGGTGCCTATCCTGGATGATAGATCAGGCTGTAGACCAGGCTGGCCTCGAACTCACTGAGATCCGCCTGGCTCTGCCTCCCGAGTGCTGGGATTAAAGGCATGCGCCACCACTGCCCAGCTTGAAGCACTTTTTAAAAACTATTCCCGAGATCTACGTTTTTTTTTTTCATACTAGTCAACTTCAGGTCTCTCTAGACATAAACTACAAGTCCCAGGATGCACCGCACGACTAGTCTCCGAACCGGTGGCCCTCGCCTTACTCGAACGGGAATGTTCTCCGTGAGAATCGACGACGGTGGGTGAGAGCAAAGTCTGGGGTCTTGCGTCCACCTGCTCGAGCCTCGCCCGCTGTTCGCAGGGGACCTCGGGCCGCCTTTCTGTTCAGGCGTCGCCGCGGGCAGCCCCTCCGGTCCGGGGGTCCTCCCCGCGGCAGGAGGGCTCCGGCAGTCCTCCTCCAAGATGGCGGCGCTGTTGGCGGTAAATTCGGGTGAGCGCGGCAGGGCCGTGGGGGATCCACGGGGACCCACGGGGCAGGGCGGGGCCGATCTCGGGGGAGCGCCCGCGCAGGGAGGCTCTCGGGAGTGCGGGCGCGGGTTTGTGCGCGGCGCCTGCTTTCTCCGCGTTCGGGCCCGCAGCCCCGCGCCTCCCCAGTTTGAATGGCGCGCGGCGCGGCTGCAGCTCTACCCTGGAAGATGGGTGTTGGGCGTGGAGGCGGAGCGGCGGGGCTCCGCGCCCGCTTCCTCCCGTGCCGTGTCCTTCGCGTGTCTGCAGCAGCCCCGATTTCGCCAGGATACGGCTCAAGTCTCGGCCACTGAGGCCGAGCCGAGGCTCGTCTCAAAGCAGGCTGTGGGCCGGTCCCAGGGTGGGGATTGAGATTCTGTAAGCCGCGAGGACCTTACGGAAGGTGCCCGGCAAGGGAGTGCCAGGGGTCTGCGGCTGTCGTCCGGCCTGCACCCGCCTAACAGCCGACTCGGATAGTGAGGGAGCTGTGGAAAGGATGGGGTGGGTCATCTGTTGGCGATTCTAACCTCCAGAGATGCTTGAAAAAGTGAATGGATTTTGACTTGTAGTTCCCACAACGCATTGCTGGTCATTAGCGAGGAGGACATAGGTGTCAAACGTTTTGTACGAGGTGTGGCACCCCTGAAAACAGATTGAGACACTTGATCCATGAGTCCAATTAAGAGTCAGTATAGCAAATGTGTACAGGCAGTGTCGTTCAGGAGGACTCCTGAGTGTTTTGTTTCTAAACTGTTTTGTACTGGTTCTTGCCATGTTAGTAATAGTTTTGAAGATTGTCCAGATTTGAGTTTTGTACATTAAACCATCTCAGAAGTGCTACGGTAAATTGTTCTGTAGAAATGAAATTTTCTGTTTATTGAGCACCTTCTATGCCTCAGCACTGGAATAAGTGTTAGACTTGCTTTATCTCCTTTAATCCCTTTATACCCTATGGAGTAATGCAATTAAATTTAATTTTGAAGCAAAGACTTCCAGCAGTTTCTTCAAAATTAAAGTTAATGGTTTTAAGCACAACTTAATTTTGTGGCATCATGTCATGCTCCCCCGCCCCCAGGTAGATAAATAATACACTACTAATATTTTTAAAAGGCATGGCTTCCATGTTGTAGTTGTGTTACATACATTTTTTTTTTTTTTTTAGCACATAATATTCCTGCCATTAAGCACAGACCATTGAGGGGAAGAAACAGTTGTTAGTAACTCCCAGGAGTACACATTGTACAGGAGAGCTTTAATTGGCTGCAAGAAAAGAAAGCATTAAAGAAAACCCAGGAGTCAAGAGAGTTATTTTCTTTTTAATGTATCATCTTTGGGAAGAACTTAAGCATCCATAGATGAAGGGATGAAGAGTGAATGGATAAACAACATGCCGTGCACACAGAGGAATATTATTCAGTATTAAGAAGGAAATCTTGTCACGTGATACATATATGATCTTTGAGGACATTAAGTGGACTGTGCCACACAAACAACTACACTTATCAAGTGTAGCTAAACCAAAAAAAAAAAAAAAAAAAAAAAGTAGAATTAGAATGGCATTTGCCAGGGGCTAGAAAAGTGAGAGATGGTGGTGATATTTAGTGAATATAAAGATTCAGATTAAAAAAAAAAAATGTGTGCGTTGGGGGGCCGTCTCATGATGTAGCCTGGGCTGGCCTGGAATTAACTGTGTAGCCCAGGATAGCCTCAAAGCATGACAACCCTTCCTCAGTCTACCATGTGCTGCGTGGTTCCTGGCTACAGGCATGAACCTCCATGGCTGCTTTAGCATTTCATCTTTGCAAGATTAAAAAAGTACCACTGTGTTGCAACAACTGTGTGAATACACTTAATGCTGCTGTTCACAAGCTGCTGTCCTTTGCCATGTTTTTTTTTTTTTTTTTTTTTTTTTTCCTGTAGTCACAACAAAAACACCGTCAGTAGTGTGGAAGGAGAAAAGGGTGTTGATGGCTGTAGAGCTCTTATTACCTGTCTTGGTTTAACTGCATGGCTCACACTGTTGTGACCCGTCATGTCCACCAAGTAGAGACACTCACAAGTTTGCAAATAGCCACCAACACCGGTAGGCAACCTTGTCACCCCTGCTGTATTCACAGTGGTGACTATTTCATACCTTTCCCACTTCTCCAACCATTAACCTCCAGTGGACCTAGAAAAAGAAAAAGCCAGGAGGCATATTTTCACTCTGATGCCTGAAAATCTCCTCTGCACATTGCTTCCTTCTGTGACCTTGGCCAAGGTAAATCCCACCCTTTGTGTCCTTCCTCCGTTACTCTTTCTCTGTCTTGTGTGGCTTCCTCTCTCCTCGTTTTCTGTAGTACTTGTCTTTGCCTTGATCTCATTTTCAGTTTATTTCCCATTCTTTTGCTTCTCTGCATTGTCAAACTTTGTAGGAGATTGCCAGTATACACTCACTGGCTCCCTTTCCATACTTTTAATGTTGCAAGCATTCAGTCTGTTCCTGTCCTCCTAAACAGCTCTAGTTAGTGTTCTGTGTTATATAGTTCGCCAAGTTTAGCAGCTGTTTTATATTATGTACACACTCGCATGTGTGCACAGGAGCAGGAGCCTTTGGAGTCCAGAAGATGGCATTGGAGTCACTGAAGCTGGAGCTACAGGTGGTTGTGAGCCTGATGTGGGTGCTGGAAACCTAACTTGGGCCCTTGGTAAGAGCAGCACTCTTAGCCGCTGGCCCATTTCTCCAGCCCCAAGTTTAGCAGACGTTTTAAATCCTCATCAGTTGAACTTTCAGGGTAAAGACCAGAATCCTGAACACGCTGTACAGGGTGGCAGTTGCCTACCTTGTCAGATCCATTTGCTGTACTCTCACTGTCTTGATCTTTTTAGGTCTTTGATGGGGTAGCCTCCTTTTTTTTTCTTTGCTGTGGAACCCACTGTCTGCCCTCATTTCCTTGAATGCATATCTTACCTCATAGATACTTATTCCTCCCCCCCCCCCCACCTCTCTGACTAGGTCAAACACCCTTCATGTGAACCCTCTTGCCCTGATTACCTCCTTTCAGACCATGTATGCAGTTGAGTTTGTTTTCTCATTAAACTGAACTTACCAATGTCTCATACAAGTCTCATGCATGGTGAATGAGTAAATGTGATATGCTGGAAATATTCTAAAACATTAAAAGAAATAAATGTATTTCTCAAGGTGAGTAAATTGTATTAAAAATTCACATTTAGAGGATTCGAAAAATGCATTACATTTCATTTGTTACTGGTAAAAGGAAAATTACTGAATTTGGGAAATCTTATGTACTTATGATTGTTGATGTGTTGTTCATCATGGACTGAGTAGACCAGTGTTTGTGATTTTTGTGCATATATTTTTGATCTGTTTTTGGCTAACTCATTAATAGGAAAAAAGAACTTTTCTTTGTAATTACTGAGCTTGTACACTAACCATGTGTAATACATAGACAGTTATATTAGTTCTTCAGAAATCCTTTTAAAATATTTACTTTTATCAATTACGTGTCTGCACAGGAGTGCAGATGCCCATGGAGACCAGAAGAGAGCATTGTATCCCCTAGAGCTGGAATTACAGACAGTTGTGTGAGCTGTTTGGATGGATGCCGGGAGGAACCCACTCCTTAGAAGAGCTTTAAGCACTTAACACTGAGCTGTTTTTCCAGCCCCCTAGTCTATAGCTAGTATTTTAAGGGTAGAGAATTAACTTCTGTGAGAGACAGACAGACAGAGACAGAGAGAGAATAAGAGTGTGTGTGTGTGTGTGTGTGTGTGTGTGTCTGTCTGTCTGTCTGTCTTACAGTGAGGATTGGGATTGCTGATGTGTTTATGCCTTCATGGCTGTTTCTGAAATCTCTGATAAGGCTGTTTCTGGTTTGCCTAGAACTCTTTTTTCCCCAGAACGGGGATAGAACCCAGGGCTTTGAGTTCTACCCTGAATCAGTTTGAGGCTTTCCCTTTGTATCCCGTGCCCACTCAGTTGCCAATTCTAATTCCTTTCTACTCCTATGGGCCTTTCCTAACTATTTTACTGTCCTTACCTTAGTTCATTACCGCCTTACCTACCTATTAACTTGGCTTCCCAACACTTCCTGTTCCAGTATCCATACCCTAAAACACCATTGTCCACCCTGCTAGTTGTATGTTTGTGGTTTGTCTTTGTTTTGTTTTTGGGTCACAAACTACAGGTTGAACAATTTGAATAGCTGAAGTGTTTGTGGGTTTTTTTTTTTGGTAGTGGGGGTGTGTAATTGCATGGAGTGTACTAGTTGAGCAACCCTGACCTAGAGTATGGAACTTTTTGAGCCTCAGGTTGCTGCTCAGACTTTTTAGTCTGTGCTGCAGCCCAAAGCTCAATCCTACGCTGCCCTTTACCTTTACAAAGAGAAGGCCAAGTAAATGGTCCTGAGGGAAGTTACCAGGGTCAAGGGACAGGTCATCATTTTGGCAGGCTCAGAAGTGACTTTGCCAGTTTGTTAGCTGTAACTAGGTCTTGTTAATTGACTTCTTTAATAAAAATCAGAAAGACACATAGGCACACCTGCATGCTAGTGTGTTATTGATGGTAGGAGCAGTGTGTGTGCACAGGTACTTGTGTTACTTTGTGAGCAGGATCTTCATAGTAGAGAGCCACAGGACAGGTTACAGAGTTTTTTTGTTTTGTTTTGTTTTTTGGTTTTTTGAGACAGGGTTTCTCTGTGTAGTTTTGGTGCCTGTCCTGGATTTCCGCTCTGTAGACTAGGCTGGCTTTGAACTCGCAGAGATCCACCTGGCTTTGCCTCCCAAGTGCTGGGATTAAAAGTGTGCGCCACCTCCACCACCACCTGACACAGTTTTTTTTTTTTCTTTTTAAAAATGGGATCTTGATATGTTGTCCAGGTATATCTCACTCAAGGACTCCAGAGATCTGCCTCAGCTGACCGCATAGTTGATACTTGTTAAAGGTTTGTGCTACCTCATCTGGCTGGCAAAAGCCATACTTTTAACCAAAAGATTGGCAAATGGGCATTGAAGTAGGAGAAGCAAAGCAGGGAGTTGGATGATCTTTTCTAAGGAAGACTGAGATGTGTTGACCTTCATTCCCCCACATCCTCATACGAAAGACCTGACACAGTGCTTCTTGGTCCTGGAGACTGAGCCAGGCCTTTTGCACAATGAGTATGTCTTCTACTGCCAAGATATACTTGTGGCCCCAGGCTCTCCTGTTCACATGTTCTATTAGTCTCCTAAACTTAATTGTGTTTGTGTGTATGCATTGGGTTGAATCCAAGGTCCCTCACATGCTAAGCATGTTCTCTGCCACTGAACCTCAGCCTAGTCCCACTTAAAAGTCCTGGCTTGTTTGTCTTATTGCCTGTGGTTCCCCTTGCTGTGGGTTTTGAATAAACAGTCTGGCTGGGTTCAGGCAGGCTTGCTTAGATCAATCCTTACTCCCTCACTTAGTACGCTATTTGCCAGATATTTCTGGCATCCTTAATTCATCTTCTAAAACACATCAACTTGCTAAGTATGTAAAGAGGTGGTGTAACCCAGTGGTTAGGGAATGGACTGGCCAGGTGCAGATCCACTACACTGGTGTGACTGGCTGAGTGTTTTTACTGTCTTCGTTTTTTGTATCTGCAGAACAGGGAAAAATACAGTGCTGAACTCAGGTTTTATAAGATACAGTCATGCAGCTGGGTGGTGGCAAGTGCATGCCTTTAATCCCAGCACTCAGGAGGCAAAGTCAGGCGATCTCTATGATTTCGAGGCCAGCCTGGTCTACAGAGCGAATTTCAGGACAGCCAGGGCTGTTACACAGAGAAACCCTGTCTCGACTAAACCAAACCAAACAAAAACAAAAACAAACCCCACAGTTATGCATGTAAAGCACTCTGGGTTGTGCTTAGGTACACAGCGGAAGCTCAGTAAGGATTGTCTACTATGATGACTTCATAAAAGTCTTTTTGTTTTGTTTTGTTTTGGTTTTTCGAGACAGGGTTTCTCTGTGTAGCTTTACTCCTTTCCTGGAACTCACTTAGTAGCCCAGGCTGGCCTCGAACTCACAGAGATCCGCCTGGCTCTGCCTCCCGAGTGCTGGGATTAAAGGCGTGCACCACCACCGCCTGGCTTTCATAAAAGTCTTTAATGTTTCTTTGCTTTTTAAAATAACCAGTGTTCCAGCTAAAACAAAGTACATTTTTCTGTTTCCTAAACAAACAGAATGTTTTCACAAAATCTGCTTTTCACCTGGGTGTTAGGGGAGAAGGAAAGACACTTTTATTGAGTGCCTGTGATACGGAGGTATGATGCTGTGTTTTACTTAGTTGTTTCATTTAAAAACTTGTAAACTGCCGAGTGTGGTGCACAGGCCTGTAATCCTAGCACTTAGGAGCATGAGGGGGTTTTCAGACTACCCTGGGCTTTAGAAACTCTCTGAAGAAACAAAACAAAAAAACCCAAAGGATCACGCAAACAAACACACACCAAGAACTGTAAGCTTTAGGAATGGGTAATCCTGGTTTTTTTTTTTTTTTTTTTTTTTTCAATTTTTAATTTAATTGTGTGTGTATGTGTATACCTGAGTGTATGGCTGTGTATCACATGCATGCAGGATCCCTTAGAGGTCAGGATTAAGGATGGTTGTGAGCCACCCTGTGGGTGTTGGGAACAGAACACCAGTCCTTTCTGCAAGAGCATCATGTGCTATATACCACTGAGCCAGCTCTGTACTTCATTAGGTTGTCTTTTTTGTCTTTTGAGACAAGGCCTCCCTATGTAGTCTTGGCTGGCCTGGAACTAGCTATGTAGATCAGGCTGTCCTTGAATTTATAGAGCTCTGCCTGCCCTTGGTCCCAAGTGCTGGGATTAGTATGTACACCACCATGCCTGGCTCTCCTGTTTATATAAAAGGAAACTAAAGTAGAAAGGGGAATTGTTTGTTTTTGCTCTTTTGGTGGGGTGTGCCACCAGTTTCCAAATAAATCACACACAGAGGCTTATTCTTAGTTATAAATGCCCAGCTAGCTCAGCCGGTAGAGCATGAGACTCTTAATCTCAGGGTTGTGGGTTCGAGCCCTATGTTGGGCACCAAAATGTTAATGTTTACTCTTTTTGGGGCCCTGCTGACCAGCTCCCAAATAAATTACACACAGAGGCTTATTCTTAGTTATAAATGCCCGGCCTTAGCTTGGCTTTTTTTCTAGCCAGCTTTTCTTAACTTCAATTATCCCATCTATCTTTGGTCTCGGGAATTTTATCTTTCTCTATTCCTGTATACCTTTTCTTTCCTTCTTACTCTGTGTTTGGCTGTGTAGATGGATAGTCGTGTGGCTGGCCCCTGAAGTCCTCCTCCTTCCTCTCTCATTCCTTTTCCTTCTCCTTCCCAGATTTATCCTATTAATTCTGTCTGCCAGCCCCGCCTATTCTTTCTCCTGTCTCACCATTGGCCGCCATTCAGCTCTTTATTAGATCATCAGGCATTTTAGACAGGCAGAGTAACACAGCTTCACAGAGTTAAACAAATGCAACATAAATAAAAGTAACACACCTTAAAATAGTATTCCCCAACAGGGGTTGTTCCTCACTGTAGCTCACAGAAGTTACAGAGCGGTAAAACCAAGTTCAGCTGACATTCCACTTTAGGTTAGGTTTGTTTGATTTTTTTTAAATCTTGTTAGAAAGCAAGTTTATATTGTTGCCAAAGAATTCTAATAAACTACTCTTTTTGGCTGGTGTATGTAACATATATAACTTTTTATATTAAGAATTTAATTGTAATTGTGCACTAAAAAATAGATGTGTGTCTAACATGTAGATGACATGTATTGTTCATGCTGGTTTTATTTTTTCTTTAAGCTGCCAGTCTTTGGGGACCCTATAAAGACATTTGGCATACAGTCGGAAATGCTCTTTGGAGAAGACAACCTGAAGCTGTCCACCTTCTTGACATGATTTTGAAGAAACACAAACCTGACTTCATCTCACTGTTCAAAAACCCAGTAGGATATTTTCTTCTTTGCTTCTTAGATTTACTTTTTTTTAAAAGATCTTTTTAGTCACATTTATCTACCTGCCTCTGCCTCCCAAGTGCTGGGATTAAAGGTGCCTCTGCCACTGCCGCCATCACCCGGCTTCAACCAAGGAATCTTTGGGGGAGCTAACGAGGAAGCTTAGTGCTGGAACCCTTGCCTAGCGTGTGTCCGTCTGTGGGTTACATCCCTACCACCACCAACACACACACACACACACACACACACAAAGATTTTATAGGAAATAAAATCATAGGTTAGTAATCTATGATTTGCTCTACAAGGTAATACTATTGCTCATTACTTAATACAGTTCTATGTCCATTTGAATTACTGGTATGTAACTGGAAAAATCACTTAGACATGTGGAAAACAGAATAGTATTGCTTGTGTTTTCTCTGGGTTTTATAGCTTAGTAGGAAGTTTTGAGAAGGTAGTACTGGATTAAAAAGTGGAAGGTGGTGCGAAGTGTTACCTCACAGCCTCGTTCTAGATTACTGGATGAGAAACACCTTAGTTTGTCATGCTAGCTTTGTTTTCAGCCAGCTGGCCTTGACTCTGCTTGCCTGGCCTCTAGGTGTTAGGATTCGAGGCATGTGCTGCTGTGGCAAGCCAGCTATATCATCATGAACAGACTTCTGCTAGAAGCACTTGGAGGACCTTGCCACCAGTATACTAATTTCATTACGTGATTATAATTTTGTCCTTCTAGCCAAAAAATGTGCAACAGCATGAAAAGGTTCAGAAAGCCAGTACGGAGGGCGTTGCCATCCAGGGGCAACAAGGAACCAGACTGCTCCCTGAGCAGCTCATTAAAGAAGCTTTTATCATCAGTGACCTTTTTGATATCGGGGAGTTGTCAGCTGTGGAGCTTCTCCTTGCTGGTAAGTTGACAGTTGGCTGGAACTCTGGTCCATAGTACTAAATCATGAAGGCGGTATGCACCCCAACTTAGTATTTTTACTGCTTGGGTAACAAACGGGTTTAAAATGTTTGTTTATTTATTTTATGCCTGTGTGTGCGCCTCAGTGTATGTATGTGCACCGTACTCATTCAGGAGCTATGGGAGGTCAGAGAGGGTTTTAGATTCCTGGAACTAGAGTTACATGTGGTTGTGAACCACTTTGTGGGTGCTGAGAATTACTCTTAACTGCTGAGCCATCTGTCTAGCTCCCTAACAGATTGTTTTTAGAGATATCACTTATTTGACAGAATGAATCAAAACACTCAATTTATGTTGGATTAAAGGGCAAGCTTACTGACCCCAGTTGTTGCTGAGCTGCCTTAAGGTAGGTCTCAGCGTAGTCATTTACTAGCACAGATTAACTTGCATCCCTAGAATTGCATGGCTCAAGGCAAGTCCTGTCGTGCCGTGAGTAGGAGGGCAAGGCTTACTTTGGAGTGTCTTCTGGAGGGGGCTATTTAGATGATGAATGACTAGGTGAAGAACTAGATGATTTTAATAACAATATTATGAAGGAAATAAACTGGGCATCGGGGCATAGAGACATCAGGGCTGATGAAGATAGTTCTCATTATTGGGTTTAGTCAAGTTCTCTCCGAGGTGGGGACCCGAGACCTGCATCTTGTGTAGATGCCAGCCACCCAGACTTCTTGAGGAAGGCTGGCAGAGGCACAGATAGTGTGCGCTTTAGGTCTGAGTAAATGCCTGTTTAAGGGAAGAAGACTCCTGTGCCTGGGGCCTGGTGAATAGGGGAGAGTGGAGGAAAGTGTAGATGTTTAGATTTTCTTCTCATCGGAGTAGTAAGGTAGTACTGGAGGACTAGCATATGTAACTCCAAATAAAACTTAATTTGTGGCTACAGTGTAAAGATCAGTATTTCTATAAAATATGCAGTTCATTAATGATCACAAGGAGCCGCCATGTAAAGAAAATACAGACATCTTAGTTGAACAGTAGTTTAGTTTGTTTAACTATCACATGACTACTAAAATCCTTTCTGACTGAAGAAAATTAGTTATTGAAGATGAGGAAGGTAGTTTACTTTGTGTGAGGGGATGTTGACTTGACACACTTGAGTTTTAAATTCATTTCAGAACTTTGAGCTTTTTTCTGGCAGTGCTGGAGATAGAACCAGGGCCTTGGCCTGGCAGGCAGGCGATACCCACTTAGCCACGTTCCCAGCCCTCCCAGAAGGCTGATTTAACACACGTCCTCTGTCCACCATATTCTAGACACTGTGGGAAGGCTTCTGTAAAATGAAGACAGCAGTATAAAGGAGCCCAGTGTCATGGTTTAGGAAGATGTAGGAAGGTTTTGTCAGGAGGCAGTGCAGATTGGATGAGTAAACATTTTCGAGAGTTCTTATGAGTGAAGACGAGTGAGCACAGCCTAGGAAGTCAGATGAAATTGAGTCTGGAAAGTGATGAGTTCTTATTCTTATTGCTGGGGCTTGTCTTCGCATATGGTGGATGGCCCTGTGAGTCTACCACACCAGGAGTGATTTGGGGAGCTGAGGCCTCAGGGTCCCTTCACTCTGAGACTGCTTATTCGAATACATTTTGGCTTAAGGATTTGTGTCTCATTTCAAACACATTTGAGCTTATTACTAAACCATCAATTCCTTTCTAGGAGAGCATCAGCAGCCACATTTCCCTGGCCTCACCAGGGGATTGGTTGCTGTCCTTTTATACTGGGATGGAAAGCGGTGTATTGCAAATTCTCTCAAAACCCTGATACAGTCTAGACGAGGGAAGACATGGACATTAGAACTCAGGTCTGTTTGCCTTTGGGGACTTAAGGGGTTAATGTAAAATTACTTGAATTTGAATTTTGGAAAAAATAATTTCCCCTTAGTGTATACAGTTTC